>NC_067401.1:297207072-297807072 GCF_016432865.1 Antechinus flavipes | reverse complement strand
ATATCCACAGGAAAATTTATATGTGTGTGTGTGTGTGTGCACGTGTGTATGTATCTGTGGGGGACATTTGTGTTGACAGACACATAGAAATATAGAAATTTAATAAATTTGCCTTGAGAGGGTATGGTTTTTGTGAAAGAAGAGATTAAATGACAAAGGTCCAGAATAACAAAACCAGTATAGGTCAGAGGTAAGATTTAAACTCTGATGATGACCATTCTCAATTCTGTTTGCTGTGTTGCCTCTCAAAAAATTAGGGAGATTTTTTTTTATTAAGAGTACTTGTAAAACATCAGAAAATAATATCCCAGGCATTGTAGGACCTCTTTTCAGGAAAGGGATAATCCCTCTCACTCTAATATCTGACTTCTATCCCACTCACTTGGCATGGCAGTCCAAATATTCAAGTTGGCCTAGTCCTACACATCTGGGAGTCCAGAAGTATTTAAGCCAATATTAATAGAAATTTTACAGTTAGTAATTTTTTTAGACTAAAGTATATTACATAGTATTATTGCACTTCCTCAAGATACTTATGTTTCCCACACTTATATACAGAAGTATCATGATATTTGTAAAGTGGGGACAGATTGATGAAAATTTTGTAGTTGTGAAAAGTTTTTTTTATCTGAAATTCTAGCATAACTGATTTCTGATTTATTACAGAACTGATCAGATGGAGGCAGGTGAATTAAGTGACTTACTGGAACCTCAAGAAGAACTCTTTTTAAGGATTTATAAAGTTAGGTGAATAAAATCCAATTTTTACAAAATAATAATATTAGGTTGTGCTCATATGAGCAGGTGATCTGCTGGCCAGCCTAAGGACAAAATGTTTCTTGAGGTTTTTTGTTTTGTTTTCCACTAGTGGGCATGGATTGACAGTGATATAGCCATATTTTCTTGCCTGGTCTCCCTTGGGGTCTGTAGAATGTACTAGTGACTTGGCTGGCTGGTTTTGAAGATACGGTTGTAGCTCATGGAAGAGAAATTTTCTCTGCATAAAACTGCAGTAACAGGTAGCAGTGACCTGCAGGTCTCTACAAAATGCAAAGGTAGGAAATAGGAGAGGATACTAGACTGAAGTGTCACCCATCAGTTGATTCTGGATGTTTACCCTAACTGCATAGTTCAGGAAATGGTGTTCTAGAAAAATTAAGAAATTAGCAAGAGGTCATATAGAATGTATTTTTAAATTCAGATTGGAATCCTAAGTCTCCAAATGGTCATGGATCTGCTTCATTGTAATGGTCAGGGAATATATGAAAAAATCAAGGAAGTATGTGAAGGAAAAGGGAAGGAAAGCAAGAAACCTGATTCTAATTTTGGAACTATATAAATACACTTTGAATAAAGTAACAGATTCATGTCTCTCTATAGACAGACAGATATGTACATAGATATTGGTATTACCCCTTGCCAATTCTATGAGAACATTCTAGTTACATCCTTAAAATTCCACAGCCAGTTACTCTATCCAATCGCATAGCTGCCAATTGTCTAAAATCTAAGCAGTAACTAATTTGTAATGCATGAGTTCTTGCCTGGAAAGTCATTATTTCCTCAGGTTCCCATTGTCGTTAGTATGCTATGAATTCTGCTCAAATTAAATGTCAACTTATCTTTCTACATTAATCACAACAGCTAATATCCTGGGTGCAATTTTCAGGGAAAAATGAAATAATTTCTGCTTTTCTAACTTTAATAATTAAAAAAAGCCTATTAGGGCAAAGAGAGAATGATGGCATAAGAGGAAGAATATCTCATTTGATGTCATTTTAAGGAATATCTTATCTTACAGATAGCATGCCTAACCTAATGCAAATCTACATTAAATATTGACTTCTTGTTTTCCGTCCATGTATTTTGCATTCTGCAACCTATCTGAACATCTTTAAAGAGTATATATGTTAGCTCAAAAGAAAGAGAAAACAAACAAAAATATGTCAAAAGTGTACTACAGTACAATGCTTTTTAATTTCTTGGTCTGGTTTTCCTTTGGACCAGACCTCAGTACAAGGAGCTTTCATTGAGGAACTTCCTGGGAAAAAAAAGCAAGTTTACTTTCTTTGCAATTTAAGACACGGAGAGGCTATGTCACCTGTCAATACATAGCCAGTATATGTCAGAGGTCAGACTTAAGTCCGTTTGACGTATAGACCAGCTCTCCATAGACATTATATCACCCTTTCTCCTTCACAGAAAGGTTAAAACTAAGATAATTTTTATTTTAATGACTAATAGTTTAAAGATATTTCATCAATGTAAAAAGGAATTAAAGAAGAGAAGTTAATTCAACAAATTCAACAAGCATAGTAAATGCTTATTGAGTATAAGATGCTTTACTAAAAACTGGAGATCCAAAGATAAAAATAAAACATACTCAGCTCTCACAGAAGCTATATTCTGCTGAAGAGAGAGAGAACATATTAGCAATAATAAAATAAATTAAAATAAACAATACTAAAATATATGAGTCAATAGAAAGCAGGTATGAAAAAAATAATAAGTAAATTTTTTTTTCTGGTGGGTGGAGGAAGTCATTAAGAGAACAGGAAATGCCTCATGGAGGAAGTAGCACCTGAGCTGAACTTTGAAGGGAAGTGGAGATTCTAAGAAGTGGAAAAGACATTGTGTTAATGAAAAGAAGACTGGATTTAACAGAGAATTTAGGTTCAAATCCTGGTTTTACTACCTACCTAAATATGGACAGGTCATTTCACCATGTGCCTCAGTCTCTTAAATGGTAAAAATGAAAGCTTTTAAACTGTGATTAACAATCTCTTTTTAATGTGTGTGTGGGGTGTCACAAAATTGTGATTTATGATCAGTAAATGTTTGATTTGTATACTTATATAGCTATGGTCATATAAAAATTTCTCAGTTGCAAGTGGAAAAGTTTAAATTGTCTAAATGACCTCTAAGATTCCTTTTAGGTCTAAATCTAAGAGACCTATGAAGTAGGAAGCCGAAGAACAGCCAAAGCAAAAGCAAAGAGACAAGATATATAATGTCTGGGGACCAGCAAATAGGTCAGTTTGATTTAAACATAGAGTACTTGAGAGGGAGTAAATATTTTTATAGTGAGGAAAAGATTAGTCATATCAATATGGTAGACACAGATCTAAGAATGATAATGGATCATGATCTCATTTTGACTCAAAATTTTATTATTACTATGCTATATAATCATAATACTCTGATGCCATAGGAAGTAGTAAGGAAGAAAAGAAGGAAGGAAAAGAGAGGGTGGAAAGAAAGAGCAAAAAAAGAAATATACAAGGAGGGGGAGAAAGACAGAGTGAGAGAAAAAGAAAGAGAAAAAAGAAAATGAAAAAAAGATAGTGGAAGGGGAATGAGAGGATGGCGAAGGGGGAGAGGAAATAGGAAAGAAGAAGTTAGGGAAGAAAGGAAGAGAGGAGGAAGAGATAAAGCAGGAAGGAGTGAGAGGAAGAAAGAGACAAGGAAGGAGACAGAGAGCAAGAGAGTGAATGAGCAAAAGCAAGAGAGGGATGTACATAGCTCTGAGGAAGAGTGATGCAGTGATGAGAATTTTGTTCACATCAATCAATCAGTGAAATCCTCATGGAGAGTACAAAAGGTTGTAAGGTTTCCTTGAGCTTTTCCCTCTGTGGGACACAATAGCTTAAAAACAGGGCTGAGAGAAAAGCTGAGAGCATTTTCCTGTAGCTATCTATAAATAGTAATAAAGACCTCAACTCAAAAAAGTCAAGCTTTCCAACAAACTTCAGCAAATGTGAAGCCTTGTAATGGAAGCTAGTAATAAAATATTAACCATAATATGATTCGTACAGTATATTTTCCTTTCCATAACTGCTGACCGATAAGCTATTTTTGATGACAACTTTCAGTTTGAGTTTCTCCTAAATTCTTTAAGCAGAGTTTTATACAACTATATTATCTTTCCTGAGAAGAACAGTCTTAGTAGTATTCCTGGATTATGTCTAGCCTAGACATATTCTAGACAAATCTAGAATATCCAGTTATATTCTCCAAGCATTGCTTTTAGCAACTGAGGCAACTGCAGAAAACTCTCCTAGTGGTTTATATAAAATTGGGAGAACTAGCTTTCCCAAGTAATAAAAGCTAATATCTAGCTTTATATATCCTTTACATAGATTTTCTCATTTACTCTTCTCAACAACCTTAGCAGACAAGTGTTATGATTATCCCCCTTTTATAGAACAGGAAACAGCCTGAGAGCAGTTAAATGCTTTTGGTCATACAACTAGTAAGTATCTCAGACAGCATTCCTGACTCCAAGTCCAGTGCTGTCTTCATTATGATATCCAGGTACCAGATACACTCAGTGAAAGGTTTTGTTTTTCATGCTTTTTTGAGGAAATACCTCAGTGTCCCCTTCAGGGCTTGAATAGAATAATTGAGCATTGAAGAGAAAAAAAAATATGCACATATGTAAATTATTTCTTTTAATAAGTTTCTTGTGAAAAAGAAATAGGAAAATGTCTCTTGCTGCCAAATGTACTCTTTTTTCACTGTGAAAGAGTTGCTTTATTTTTTCAATAGTATTTTATTTTTCTAAATACATGCAAAGATAGTTTTTAACATTCACCTTTGCAAAACCTTCTGTTCCAAATTTTTCTTCTTCACTCCCTTCCTTCCTCCTCCCCAAAACAGCAAGCAATCTGATCAAATATATTCTTTTAAAATGATTACAACTAGCAGAAACTTAAGATTCTGAAATTGACCAAGAAGGGCTGTTTCAAACAGTGAAAGCGACGGGTGAAATGGAATGGGGAAAAAAAACTTCAATAACTGGATGCGACAATTCATCATCACACAGGCACCAATGGGAATCCACCAGGTTCTCTGAAGAAATAACTCAAGTTCTTGATCTCAGAGCACGGAAGCCAAAAGAGCCTCCTAACTGTGCTGGCTCCAACAGGACATCCCAGCAAGAAAATAAAACTGAAAGGCAATTAGATTGCCTGCAGAGTTAAGAAAGTCACTAAATAAATATTCCTGCCTCACTGCAGGAATCTTAAAAGATAAATAAATAAATAAAAGCTGTATTGTCCTATCCTGCTGAGCAGAGGCAGACTTCAAGACTGAGAAGGAGAGCACCTATATCTCTTACAAACTCCCTAAAGGACAGATGGCAATAATGTTACAGGAAGCAGCATGTTTTAGTGGTAGGAGAACTGCTTTCTCTTTGTTGCTGTATACCACAGATCTTCTCAAATGACCTTGAGCTAAGAGACTAAACATAAGTGAGGAAAAGGAAGAAATCATATTTTTCAATGTCTTTGTGCTTCAAGAAAACTTTAAGTGAAACTTTTCTCTTTTTTATCTCTTATTTTTAAAATTTTGGAGGCCAATATTGGCTATTGAGGGATTGGAACTCTTCAGGAGATACATTGTTAAAGGAAGCATGTGTTAAAAAAAAGAGAAGAGGCAAAGTAACTCTTAGATCTTTCATTAAGGAAAAAAAAATGAATGGAGGAAGGAAAATCTTTTTCTATTTGCAAAAGGAAAAATAGTTGTGGGAAGAACTGGTTTTAACTAACTTCTAGAATCCCATTTCCTCCACATAACCTTCCTTGAGGCTTTTTGGCCAAGGGATAGGAAGAGGGATATATTTGGATTTGAGAAGCATCAATAAAAGGTTTTTAAAGCCTCTTTGTTGAAGTCAAAGAGGACAACTGAGGATTCCCTGGCTCTAGTACATTGAAATATGAATTTTGTTTTCTCACAATTTGGAATTATTGTTTTGTTGTTCAGTCATGATCCCATTTAGAGTTTGGTTTTTTTGAGAAAGATACTGCAGTGGTTAGCCATTTCCTCCTCCAGGTTATTTTACAGATGAGCAGACTGAGGGAAACAGGATTAAGTGAGTTGGTCAGGATCGCACAGCTAATCAGAAATTTTTGAGTCCATATTTGAGCTCAGGAAGATGAGTCTTCCTGACTCCAGGCCTGTCACTCTATCTAGTTTGTCACCAACTATCTGTCTTCTGAATTATTATTTTACTTAAAATGTAATCTATGCTTAGCCAGATTTTTCTTTATTCCTGCACTGTTCCCATCGCAAAGGCCCCCAAAGAACAAGCAGTATAGCATTAAAATATCCCAGCTTAGTTCAACTTGTAATTCAAGTTGGTGTCTTTAGGATGGGAGCAGTTGGGGGTGGGGGTGGGGGGAAACCTGGCCAAACGGGGGTTCATATTAGATAGAGAACAATGTTCAAATCTTGCCTCTGATACTGATGAGCTATTAGCACTTAATTTCTAATTTAATGAGCAGATCTTTTAACCTCTCTCAGCCTCATTTTACCCAGTAAAATGGAAGTGATAATAACATCTAATACACAGTAATGATAATCAGATAACATTAGTTTTGTTCAATTTTTTATTTAACTTTGCAAAATTTAAGTGCTATTTAAATTTAGTTGTTATTATTGTTATTATTATTTTAAGATTTTACAAGAACTCTCTGTGAACAATTGCCAAATAGGAATATACTTGAAAAAAGGAAAAGAGTCTAATGGAAGTAACTGTGGTCTAAGAGTCTTGACTGCTGCCAAATGCTGTCATTAAAAGGTATTTACCAAGTACTCTGTAGACTGAGGTCCTGGCTTATGTCACATAAAATGAGTGCATTGCCCTCTGGGAACTTTCCATATAGGTAATTCTTTAAAAAAGAAATAATAATGTAAAATAATAAAGAATTATAAAGAATGTACATTTAGATGGGAATGATCCTAAAGAAAATTAACTATCTGTATTTAATTTAAGACAGAGAAAAATTTTCACAGAGATAGAAAAAGAAACTGGTTAAAAGAAGGAAGTAGAATAATAAATTGGAATTAGTAAATAGTGGAGAGGGTATTCAAGAAAGAATGAAATGAATGAATGAATGAATGAATGCTATCTTACTATTAGTTGATGATCCCATCACCTTCTCTCTCTAGAAATCCAGTCTCACATTATCAAATGTGTAGTGAAAATTTCAAACTGGACGACTCATAAGCATCTCAAGTTCAAAATATCCAAAGCAGAACTTCCCCCTCACCCCATTGTCTCTTTCCAATTTTCCTATTTCTACTGAGGCTACCAGCATCTTTCCAGTCACCCTAGGTCATATTAAACTTTTCATTCTCACTCACCCTACATATCCAATCTGGTACCAAATTATGATTTTTTTGCCTTCACAAAATCTCTCATATAGAGATTCATAAGATATACTCATAATAATTTCCTAAACTAGGTTTCTGGTTACATGAATAGAAAAAGAAAAAAATGTTCATTGAGAGACATTATGAAGATAGAAAGAACTGAACAACTACTGGAAAATGAGGAAAAGGAGAAGAACTTTTGAGAACTAGAAAGGCAGCCCTGCCCTAAAAAGAAATAGGGACTCCTATTTGCCAAGGATTAAACAAGTGAGAAAAATTATTATTTATTCTATCAATAACTAATTATCAAATTGCAATCCAGACTTTTCTCCTCAGCTTCCTCATTGAGGTTTAGCTCTTTCTACAGTCAGTCTCTGAAGGATGTGACTGGTGGTAGTTGCCTCTGGCCCTCAAAAAACATGCTGTTCAATCTTGGGCAGGACCCCATTCTGCCGCAAGGAAGAGGCTTAACTTCTGTTTAGAATATAAACAGAATCTAGTCTGAGTGAGTTTTTTCCCTGGGGAAAGGAGCACTTGTCCTTGTATCCCTCCATTAGATCTTAGGATGACCTACCTCATTAAAGAGAAAACCAACCAGAGAGATAAAAGCAGTTGATTCTCATGATCAAGCCACGTTCTCAGCTGGAAGAATTGAAGACTTCTAGCCCAACTTCTCATTAAATGTCCATCAATCAGTGTTGATTTTCACTTATCAGAATAGTTTCCCTGTCATAAGATGCACACCTGATTTATGGTGTTTCAGAATCTCTGTTGTTCTATTGGGGGGGACACAGAGAGAGAGAGAGAAAGGGAGAGAAAGGGAGATAGAGAGTGAGACAGAGAGAATGAGAGAGAAACACAGAGTGAGAGAGAAACAGGACAGAGAGTGAGACATAATGAGAAAGAGACAGAATGAGAGACAAAGTAAGAGACTGAATGAAAGACACAGAAGCAGAGATAGAATCAGAGAAACAAAGAGAGACAGAAGGCCAGAGAGATTCTTGACCATTAATTTATCAGTTTCAATTAGCCCAATTAATAAATTGATTATCAATTACCCAGACTCTGTTTCGGGGTTTTTTCTTCAACACAGAAGATAACAGACAAAAATGCCATTAATTTCTAATTCAATTCATGACCATTTATTAGTGCAAGACACTCTCCTAGGCATCAAGGCTATATAATGAAGGGAAAATAATTCTTATCCCAAAGGAGCTTACAATCTGTGGGGATAAAAAAGTTATTAAATAGATTAAAAAGAGATTATCACCATCATAGTACAGTAAAGCTTGATGCACAGAAATTTCTTAGGAGATTTTTACTCCATTATTCCTAGTTGGAGATTGAGCTTAAAGGCTTTATGACAATATTACATGTGATTCTTCTAAACTTGAAATGATTTTTCAGATTCTTCTCATCCCCAAGTCACCTATAAAAAGAAATTGTAGCTCATTTCTTCTCTCCAGTAATCTGATTTTAGATGTAAATTTCCCTTGAAAACCTTTTCCAAAATGAAGCTGAAATTAAAAGTTATACCCTCTGAGATAAGAAGGAAGTTTTCAAAAATGTACTTTGTAGCGAGAATGTCTTGGATACCACAAACAGCTTACTAACAAAATAAATGAACACAGTACAAAACTGTCATTTAGGGCTTCTAGAGAAAACAAAAATAGTCTGTTCCATTTGGTACATTTGCTGAAAAAATGTAAAATAAAACTTCACAGCAGTCAATAAACCTTCCTAATTCTGGCTTTGGGAAATACTGCTAGAGATGGAAGGCATCTAGTCTAATTCCTTCACTTTACAGATAAGGAAATTGAGGCTAAGGTTCCACAGATAGAAATTGAATACAGAGCTTGGTATTGAAGAGTCCATACTTTCCCTACTATGCCAAAATGCCTACCTCAACACATTCCCATACTTCAATTCTTCTTAAATTATACCATTCTATTTTTTTGTGAATAGTATTTTATTGTTTCAAACACTTTAAACACAATGTTTCATCATTCCCTTTTTTTATTATAGCTTTTTATTTACAAAACATATGCATGGGTAATTTTTCAACATTGACCCTTGCAAAACCTTCTTTTCCAACTTTTCCTCTCCTTCCCTCCACCTCCTCCCCTAAATGTCAAATAGTCTAGTACATGTTAAATATGTTAAAGTATATGTTAAATACAATATATTTAAACATATTTACAGTTATCTTGTTGCACAAGAAAAATTGGATCTAGAAAGAATATTAAAAAAAAAACCTGAGAAGGAAAACAAAAATGCAAGCAAACAATAACAGAAAGAGTGGAAATACTATGTTGTGGTCCACACTCATTTCCCATAATTCTCTGGGTAGCTGATTTTGTTCATTACCGAACAATTAGAACTGGTTTGGATCATCTCATTGTTGAAGAGAGCCCCATCCATCAGAATTGATCATCATACAGTATTGTTGTTGAAGTATATAATGATCTCCTGATTCTGCTCATTTCACTTACCATCAGTTCATGTAAATATCTCCAGGCTTCTCTGAAATTATCCTGCTGGTCATTTCTTATAGAACAATAATATTCCATAACATTCATATACCACAATTCACCCAGCTATTCTCCAGTTGATGGGCATCCATTCAATTTCCAGTTTCTTGCCACTACAAAAAGGGCTGCCACAAACATTTTTGCACATAGGGGTCCCTTTCTTTCTTTAAAATCTCTTTGAGATATAAACCCAATAGAAACACTGCTGGATTAAAGGATATGCACAGTTTGAGCATATCCTTTTTGAGCATAGTTCCCAACTGCTCTCCAGAATGATTGGATCTATTCACAATTCCACCAACAATGTATCAGTGTCCCAGTTTTCCCACATTCCCTTCAACATTCATCATTATCTTTTCTTGTCATCTTAGCCAATCTGACAGGTGTGTAGTATACTAATCATTCTTAAAGGCATCAAGATGATACAGTAGATTGGGCCTGGAGTCAGAAAGATCAAAATTTACTTCAAATCCAGCCTCAGATATTTACTAGCTGTGTTACTCTAAGAAAATCACTTAACTTTTGTTTCCCTCAGTTTCTTCAACTATAAAAGGGAATAATACCAGAACCTACTTTGCAGAGTTGTAAGACTCAAATGAGTTAAGATTTATAAAGTGATTGGCACATAATAAGTATTATATAAATGCTTATTTCCTACAACCTTTACTCCTAAGCAACAAACAAAAATGAAATTCAAATTCCTGGGCCCATTATTTACTAATAAACTTGTGTTAGTGTAAATCTACCTCTACCCAAGGGATAGTTTTCCTACAAGACAGAACAATATTATTGCCCTGCTGGTTTTCTATACAGAAAATGTAATTCCTAATATATCCAGCAGACTGCCCATCTCAGCTTCCTTTCCTTATTTCTTTCTCCTCAATTAGGTAGCTGTTTACTGACCTCTCAGTCAGCAGAGCAGGAGTCATCTCATTTGGCTGACTTTTAGAGAAAAACAATCAGGTCTTGGATGGGATTGAATTTACATGCTACCAAACTTCTACCACTCTTCCCGCCCTCAAATTGAGTTTATATCCATTCAACAAATATATCATGTTTTGCTTCTTCACACAACGTATGCACAAATGAACTGACAGTATTCTTACAGACAGGACTTTTCTGATTTAATCCTGAGAGAAAATAAATGGAATGTGAACTGTGTCATTTCTGTTTGTATACATGTAAGTTAACATCTCTTTGTAAGTATGTGGTGTCTATAAAATGTCAAGTAATCAGTATTTATTAAGCACATATTATCTGTCAGGTGTTGTGCTAAATGACAGATATATTAAAAAAAAAAAAAAGCTAAAAGACTGTCCTCAGGGAGCTTCCAATTTAAGAAGGATAGGGAGAGAGAAAATATGTACATAAATGTATAAAAAACAAACCATATTTAGGATGAATAGGAAATCATCAACAGAGGGAAAGCACTAGAATTAAGAGAAGGCATGCATTAAACACATTGCCTCAACTGCAATGATTTCAGTCCCTAATTTTATAGGTTTCTAACATCATTCAACATTTCATTTTCATGGGATCATAGATCCAAAATAGAAAGAACCTCAGAGAGACCATGTAGCCAAACTAGTGACTTGCCTACAGTCACATGGACAAGAAGTAGCCAAGCATGAGGTTCTCTAGCTCTAAATCCAGTGCTCTATCCATTGTACCACATTAGAAAAAGATAATATAGCTTAGGACCTCAGTGGCTGAGAAATAGCTTATTTTAAGTCCATCTTGCTGGCAACCTAAATGTCCTCCCTACAAGCTAGTTAGGGTGATTAACAATAAGGAAAGCTCTCTCATTTTTGACAAATATATCTAATTTTGTACATGGCTCAGATTTAGGATCAGAAAAGAGGAAGCAGAACCCTTTAGAAAAGGCAAGAACTAATTAGTTTTTTAAAAATTCAAGAGCTCCAGAAGTTATATTTAAGTGTGAAATTGAAATAATGAAAATAACCCATTAGATTGAGAAAGGAGTCCATAGTCTTAGAGTTTTCTGAAACTGTGCCTGGGGCCTCTTCAGCACAGTACAGCATGAAGCAGGTGTGCATATATTCATTTTCCTCTAATTTACATTGGAACACAACCCTGGCAGGCTAGTAAGGGGAAAAGTTCCAATTTCTCATCACCTCATTCTTCAGGTCATTTCCCACACCTTCCTACAGTAATTAACTGCATCCCAAAGACAATAAAGATACACAGCACCAAGAATTAACTGTAGCATTAGCAAAGGGATGAGAAAAAAGAAAGATAGAAAGAAAGAAGGAAGGAAAAAAGAAGGGAGGTGGGAAAGTGGGGGAAATAGAAAGGGGGAGAGAGGGAGGGGTAGCAAGGAATGAGGGAAGAAAGAAAAAGAAGGAAGGAAGGGAGGGAGGGAGGAAGGAAGGAAGGGAGGGAAGGAGGGAGGAAGGGAGGGAGGGAGGGAGGAAGAGAAGGAGGAAGGAAGGAAAGAAGGGAGGGAGGAAGGAAGGAAGAGAGGGAGGGAAGAAGGGAGGGAAGGAGAAGGGAAGGAAAGAGGGAGGAAGGAAGGAAGGGAAAAAGGGAGGGAGAGAAGAAGGGAGGGAGGGAAAAAAGGAAGGGAAGAAGGAAGAAGGGAAAGAGGGAGGGAGGAAGGGAGAGAGAGATTGAGGGAAGGAGGGAGGGAAGAAGGAAGGAAGGGAGCGAGAGAGGGAGGGAGGGAAAAAAATAAAAAAGTGAGTGAGAACTTAAGACAGCAGAGCTTGCCTTTTTTGCCTCAACAACTTTACATTAATTATCGTAGGATATTGCCAGCCAATGGTGCACAAATCTTAAGATTCCTAGTTGAATCTTTTGATTATCTCTCATTCTCAAAGGTTATGAAAGTAGTCTAAATCCATTCTTTGGACAAATCACTTAATATTTCAATGAACCCAGATAGCTCTCAAGGTCTATAAGTTGCAAAAGAGTTGCAAATCTATGCAAAAGAAACTCCCATACCAGTATTTTCCTGCACTAATCAGATCACAGGACCATATAAACAACAAAGCAAACTAAACAAAAATATATTATTCAATATTGATAATAATTAAGAATTATCTAATAGAGGCAGCTAGGTGGTGCAGTAGATAGAGCACCAACCCTGAAGTCAGGAGGCCTCGAGTTCAAATCTTAACTCAGACACTTAATACTTCCTACCTATGTGATCCTGGGCAAGTCACTTAACCCCAATCTCAAGAAAAAAAAAAGAATTATCTTATAGTTTATGTGCACAAATGCAATAGTATCTACACATAAGGTGGAAAAGATGTACTCTGAGACTAGCCATGTCACTGTGAACAAGTCATATAATCTTTCTGAGCCCTAATTCCTCAACCCTTTAGTCTGTAGAACTTCCACCAGGGTATCCTAATGGTCTTGATTGGTGACTGCTTCTTCTGACAAACTATTTTAGGAAAGCTCCATCCATATTTTATTTTACTGCCTACTCTACAGCTGTTCTCTCCCCAGATTCCCTGACCACTTTGTTTTGTAACTACAAGTATCTTATAATCTTTGGAAAGAAGTAAAAGGGTGTAGTGGAAAGACAATTAATTCAGTTTAAGACATGTTGAGGAAAGGTCTATGGGATATGTGTGTGTGTGTGTGTGTGCACGTGTGCATATGTGTATATACATATATACCCACATACATATGTACATGTATATATATGTATACACACATCTGCAGCTGATGAGATTCACTGATCAAAACAATAGAGAAAGAAGAAAGGAGGGACCAGGACAGAATACATGGCATTGGATGAAGATCGAGCAAAGAAGAATGAGAAAGAATGGTTTACAAGAGAGGTAGAGAAATAGAACTAGAGAGGAGTGAGGATCAAGAAGAAAAAGGTGATCAACAGTGTCAAAGAATACAGAGAGTAAAGAAAGGTGAAGACTGATAAAAAAAAAGCTATTAAATTTGGTAATTAAAAGATCAGTAATAATGTTAAAGAGAAAGTGATTTTAGTTAAATGATGAGGTTGGTCCAGACTACAAAAGTTTTAGAAAAAGAAAGAAAATAGGAAGTTGAAGCACCCAGCATACATAGTTTAGTGATATTATCTAAGCAAGCTATCTAATCAAATTCACTGATGATATTGACCACAGGGTATGAAAAGATAGAAAAATTAAAAATTCAGATTAAATCAGCTTTCTAGAAATAAATATCTTCTTGTCTAACTTAAACAAAGCAAAACTTTCTAAGTCAGTCACCATTCCAATCCTGAAAGAAGTTTTGTTCCTTCAAGACTGATACACACATACATACATACATATACCTATATACACACAGAGTGATATATATATACACATATATACATATTGTGCATTATATTATATATATATATACACATATGTACACATATATTAAATCAACCATATATTTGTCCAGAATTTGATGTCTGTGGATGAAAATTTTGATCTATAATTCAATGGATTATTGCTTGAGATGAAATATTTTGTATTCCTCTGTCAAAGGGATCGTCTTTCAGAAGAAACATACTGATATATGACTTATTGAGAAAATGCTTCAATATGGGGACTAAAGAACAACTTCCTAATAATAAAAAGATATCTATTATGCTCCTCAGACTGCCTATACCAAAGAATAAACAACTAAACATTTCAAGGAAAGGGAAGTTGTTGACCAAACTCTGAGAGAAGACCCAAATACATTCAAGAAAGTGTCAAGTGTCAAGAAAGCCAAGAGGAACTGTCATGGTAAGGGGCCATGGGAGCATGTAACAAATAAAATATATCAATGGACAAATAATCTGAGATCCCCTTCTTCTCCTGCAGATAAAGTATTATCAATATAAATCTCAACTAGGTTTGATTTTAAAAAACAAAAAAATAAAAGCAAATCGGATTTCTTATTAGCAACATGGGCCAATTTTCCCTCCAGTGGTTTGGAAAGGTGCCTAATAGAGTTATCACACTCTCCAAATCATCATTAAATTGGCACTTTGCCCTCTAAAGTTCTCTTTTTCATGACTACTTCCAGTTTATATGAGAGGGCACAATATGATTTCAGGGCAATTTTTTTTATTTGTATAGATTAAAAAGGTAATAATTCTAATTTCCTTTAAATTTCATTACAGAGAAGTCAAATGAAAGCTAGCATTAAAAATTAGTCATAAGAAAAATCATAAGTAATAATATTTGGATCTAGGAAAGGACAAATTACATATAATTGGGGTAAGGATAGAAAGCAGAGTGGTGTTTTTGGTAACTGATTCAAATCAAATGGATGGTCCAATGGTTATAGACCATTGCTATCAGCCTGGGTCAACATCTGCTCCTGTCATCTTTAGAAGTCTCTCACTTTTGACTCCTTTCATCTAAAGCTGAGCCTTGCTCTCCATCAATACAAAAAAAAGGAAACAGGGGTCCTAGGATCATGTGTACTCCAGGATCAACACTAATAAACACATGAATGTTGCTTGCCTATTATCTCTTTTTGACAGAGACTTCAGCAGAGACATAGCTATAGGGAGGTCAAGGCAGGGAAAAGCTACTAAGGAACATCTGAGTCCTGGTTTTTTTTTTTCCTTAGCTGCTGAGGGGCTAAAAATACTTTCAGTGCTCTTTAAATACATGGTCATAGTTATAATTAGCATTAATAGAACCTTAAGATGATAAGCCATTCATAAGCATAGCCTCTAAGAGGATCAGATAATTCAGTAAGATGTACTTTTTCTGTAAAGCAAGAATATGGGTAATACGTTCTACTGCAGGAACATTCTTCTCTAGGAATAGGATCAGGTGAAATGACTAATAGTGGGAAAAGAGATGTAGCAGTGCAGATGAATGCTTATGATTCCTATTTTCTTAATTCATACTTCTGAAGTTTGATGCAATACTGCTTTGGACTTAAGAAATTTGGATTTACAGTTCCGATGACTGTCATGAAGAGAGAGGACTATACAATCCTGTGTGGATCACAACATAGCATTCTCACTCTTTTTGTTGTTGTTTGCTTACATTTTATCTTTTTTCTCGTTTTTTTCTTTTTGATTTGATTTTTCTTGTGCAGCAAGATAATTGTATAAATATGTATGCATATATTGGACTTAACATATATTTTTACCATGTTTAACATATATTGGATTACTTGCTATCTAGGGAAAGGGTTAGGGAGGAGGGCAAAATTGGAACACAGGATTTTGAAAGGGTTAACATTGAAAATTATTAATGCATATATTTTGAAAATTAAAAAGCTTTAATAAGAAATATCCTAACACATAAAAAAAGAAATTTGATCTATTGACACTTTTCAACAATGAAGTGATTCAGGTCAATTCCAATAGACTTGCGATGGAGAGAATCATCTGTATCCAAAGAGAGGACTATGGGGACTGAATGTGTATCAAAACACAGTATTTTCACCTTTTGTTGTTGTTATTTGCTTGCTTGTTTTTTTTTTTCTTTCTTTCTCATTTTTTTTCCTTTTTGGTCTAATTTTTCTTATGCAGCTTGATAAATGTGGAAATAGCTGTAGAAGAATTGTACATGTTTAAGCTATATTGGATTACTTGCTGTCTAGGGGAAGTGGGATGGAAGGAAGGAAGAGAGAAAAAAAACTGGAATACAAGGTTTTGCAAGTGTGAGTGTTGAAAACTATCTTTGCTTGTATTTCCAAAAGAAAGCTATTAAAATTTAAAAAAACAAATTTGGGTCTAGATTTGTAAAATAGGATTCAGATAGGATTATCCTTATCTTTTTCCCATATGTTTAGAAATTTACTGAAAACAAAGACTCTTGGAAAATGTTTTGTAATTCTGATTCTTGTCCCACTCATACTACTATCTAATTTCCCCATTTTTTCCATATTTCTAGTATTTGAAACTTCAAGAACTAGAGGTTTTAAAAAATGCCATTCAAACCTAAGAAAAAGAATGAGACATATAGGAAAAAAACAAGAAAACATTAAAAATAGGGAAGAATTTAAATCATAGATCAGTACAAGATTAAAATGATTTCCACAAAACAATTACAAGAGTTTTTGGTTCGATTTCATTAAAACTTTCTAGTAATAACAGATTTTTGCTGCAATCTCTACCTACAGAATATTTTGGCTATGGTTAACATTTATCACATTGAAATGAGAAGAACCAGGAGATCATTATATACCTCAACAATGATACTGTTTGAGGATGTATTCTGATGGAAGTGGATCTCTTCGATAAAGAGAGCTAATTCAGTTTCAATTGATCAAAGATGGACAGAAACAGCTACACCCAAAGAAAGAACACTGGGAAATGAATATAAACTGCTTGCATTTTTATTTTTCTTCCCGGGTTATTTATACCTTCTGAATCCAATTCTCCCTGTGCAACAAGAGAACTGTTTGGTTCTGCACACATATATTGTATCTAGGATATACTGTAACCTATTCAACATGTAAAGGACTGCTTGCCATCTGGGGGAGGGGGTGGAGGGAGGGAGGGGAAAAATCGGGACAGAAGTGAATGCAAGGGATAATGCTGTAAAAAATTACCCTGGCATGGGTTCTATCAATAAAAAGTTATTTAAAAAAACATTTATCACATCAATCAGGATGTAAGATTGTATTTGTAAGTTCCTTTCCCCAGCGCGTCCCCCAGCTGCAAACTTACACATACCAATTTCAATGTATCAGATTGATCCCAAGATTCATTCTCTTTGGCTTAATATGCCCCCATTCCTAATGTAAAGAATCAAAAAATATAGCTGGGGTGTAGTTCATTTCTACGTTTCCTGTTAAGGGACAGATCAATTCTCTGAGAGCCTCCACAGCTGTGAATCATAACATTTGAAGAGTTGCAAGGCAGCCTTTGCTGATAGGTGTTGCGGACTGGGAATGAGAGAAATTGGAGGCAGAGGGAAGAGGAGAGAGGTCAGACAATGCAACTGCCTCTCAGAGAGGTCAGAGAACAGCAACAGCTTCTCAGTCTCCTTGTATCAAACTCTCACAAGAGGAGATCCATTCTGGGTTGGACCTCCAGCAGCCACTGTCAGGTGGCTTCCATGTATTTCAGCAGTTCCCAGTAGCACAAGTTTCCAGAGACCTAGAAATCTGGGTAAAAAGGCCTTCAGTTCCTATACAAGTACTTAAGGTAACAAATGCATATTAGGAAAAAGATGACTTTTATTTTACTCTACAAATAAGGTAGTACACTAAAAGGATTCATAGGAACCCACACACAAATGCAAAGAATGCAGACAGGCTCACATTAGTCCATAAACAATCAGCATCATTCTCCCTTTCCTGTGGATCTTCCCTGCACACAGAATACTATCCTTATCCTCTAAATTTAATGTTGTACCTTGGGACTTAAATTCCCTCTCGGGAAGGGAAACATGCATTGGTATTGCTAAACAGACATTACACTGTCTGAATAACTTCTAGAATAGAGCAGAGTTTATGTCTTTTAAGATATAGTTTTAGTCCTTTTCTGCTACGCTAGCTAGGAAAATTACAAGGATAAACTTGTTTTCCCTCTCTTTCTTGAAAAGGCAAGCTATTTAGGAAATTCTCCTCTTCTGGATAGTCAGAATTCTGAACTGTGAAACTTGGGGTTCCTTATGTGGCAATTCCCAATTCTGATGCTAGTCATGAAATTACCATTTCCTGATTAGAAGGCTTCAAGATGACAATGTCCAATAATTATCCTTCTGAGCACAAAGGCAAGCTCATGTAGCTCACCTTATGCTTCTGCTGAAAAGCAGCTATTATCAGTTCCAGGAGAGGGATGACCCCTCCTCCCCTCATCTTCTATACTCTCAGGATGAGGGAAAGAGAAAAGGTTGAAAAGAGCTGAGAATAGCATATTGGCTCTCTTTTATTGGCTATTGAAAGGAGGCCATTCTCTAGGAATTGAGCCAACCTGATTTACTTTGGGAGTCTGCCCCAGTCACTGAAATAATCAGAAGATATCATTAGTTCTCTCAACAAGGGACATGTCCACACTCACTATTGGAATAAACAACTGCTACTTCAGAATAAAATCAACAAATATCGAAGATAGTTTTCTCTTTAAGGTCAATTTAATGACCTGATGAACTCTCTTGGATATATGATGGTCTATGCTACCTACTACATACTTTTGATGTTATCAGTCTACAGGTTTTTTTATTGAATTCTTCTCACAATCCCTAAAAAAGGTGTTAAAGCAGCAGTGTTTGGCTTCTAAAGAGAAACGTAATAAATATTGCCTCCCTTTTTTAGAAATAATCTCTTTGAGGACAGGCGTGGTTTCCTTTAAGGTTTTGTGTCACCAACACCTAATATTAATACCTAGCACATAGTAGGCACTTGTATAAGTGCTTGCTGGTTTTGTTTTCAGAAATGTGGCCCTCTCCTGACATAATCAATGGATAAGAATCATAGACTCATGACCTCATTTTTTAAAAATAGTGTTCTTCTTGTGAAAAGGACTGCACTAAGACCAAACTAAAACCAAACAAAAACAGAAATGAAAAAAACCAATAAACCTTCCTAAAACACCAAAAACCTTATGCGTTACCTTGGTGGTATTTAATGACCTCGTACAATTTGCTTTTTTTTATGTGCCCTGATAAAAGTCCTCAAATCCCTTCTCTACAACATTATAATCAGCTGATTCTTTCTTAACTTAACGTAATAGCTCATATTCCCAAAGTTGTCTGAACCCATGTTCGAAGTAAGTGTGAGCTGGCAGGTCTTTCTCCATGTTGGTGGGAGGGCAGTGATTAGAGTCAACAACTTTCTGCCATTTTGCCCTTTTCATGCAACCTTTGTTTGTCTGGAAATAGAACAGCATCTGCTCTCTGGGTGAGCAGATGATTATACAAGGCCCCTGTAGTTTTGTTTCAAATGAGAATGAATTTTAAAGCATTAAAAAAAATTTTTGATGCTGCTCAAGGATTTTGCATTTTTCAGGATAGGGGTGGATAGAAGGGAGATTTCAATTTCAAAACTGCCTAAAGTTAAAAAGAAACAATAGGAGGCTTTAATAAATGAAAGAATAGGAAAAATAAATAATTCTCGTTGCCTCATAAAATATTATACCTGGGGTTTTGTTTCTCTTTACTAAAACAGTAGAGGAATTTCTTCATGAGGGATGCTGCTTCTTTATCATGTTAAGAAGAGAATTACAGAAAGAAGATAGGGGGGCTCAGATAATTAAAAATACAGAGTGAGAAACCCTTGTCTCTGTATATTTCTTACTTTTGGCATTCATCCTAAATTGGTTTAGCACAGAATTCTTGAGCAAGTCTATATCTTGAGAACATCAACCATCTGCATGGAAACTAAGAAATTCAGCTCCAAATCTATATATTTCCAGATCCAAATGTTTTTGAATCATGTAGTCAGTCAGGGTTTCTTCATTTTAGAAACAGAAAAAATTATAGCTACCTTTCTACTTACAGCATCACCAAAAAAAGGAGGGGGCCATTGGCTTGTTTATTTGGATTTTAGACCTATGATTTCAGATATGAGAGACTCCTTAGTATGGAAAAAATCTCCAACAATCCAAACCTATAATTTATAATCTTAGAAAGTTGCATTGGGAACCAAAAGGAGAGATGACTTCACACAACTGATGTGCACCTGTCTCAGAGGCAGGACTGAGACTAGGGCTTCTTGCCTGCAGGCCCAGCCATTTACTCCATCATGGTCTCATCTCCTTGGTCAAAAATTACAGAAGAGAGCAGATATTTGTTATTTAATAATGCTATTTATACAATAGGTAGCCAAATTGAACCAACCCTTTTTTAACTCTAGTACTTTTCTTCTGTTAATTATTTCCTTCTAGTCTGCATATAGTTTGCCTAGTGTATATTTATTTGTATATTGTCTCCTCCATTAAAGTACAAGCTCCTTGAGGGAAAGAACTATCTTTTGCCTCTTTTTATATCCCCAGCACTTAAGTGTAATGTCTGACACATAGTAGTGCATAATAAATGTTTATTAATTTAATGATATTCTCACTCTCTTTCCTTCCTCTGTCTAACCATTTAGATGGTGCTTATTCTTGAAACACACTTTTTCCACTTTGGGGCATCTTGTTCAAATTCTGTTCACCTACCCTCAAGGTGTTTTCATTTTAATGGAGGGTTAAGAGGGAAAAAGCATAAATCAGTACATACAAAATAAAACCTGGTTTTATTTTGTATGTACTGATTGATATGTTTTGATATGAGACAACATATAAATAAATACTTAAAAAGCAAAAAAAAAGGTGCTAGCTGCTAGAAGCATTTAGAATACAAAGACAAAAAGGAAATAATCTCTGCCCTCAAGGATTTTACATTCAAAAAAAGAAATATAGACAGTTTGTATTCTATCAATGTCTTTCCATTCTTCCACCCCACAATATATATGCATTTACCAGTACTACTTATAATTAATAGTTTATTACAGAAGTGACTAGAGAGCAGGTCTCAAAATTAGGATGATCTGCATTAAAACACTTCCTCTGACATATACAGACTGTGTAACCCTGGGAAAAATAATTAATATCCCAATACTCCCCAGCAACTCTAGGAGTATGAATGGCAAAACAGATGCTGATCTGCACTGGAAAATAATTCCCTATATAGAGAAAATAGGATTCCAGAAAAGAAAAACCAAAACAATACAGGCTAACTTGGAGTCCATATGCAAATTAATCATTGTAAGTTTAAATATAAAATTAAAGATTTTTAGCAATTAGGCAAATAAATTCTGTAATAGATTATTTGTAAAATTCTATAATAGTGCTTTGCATACAGTAGGCACTAAAAAAAATTTGTTGAGTTGGAACAAAGGATTTAGAACTAGAAGAGACTTTTAAAAAGACCTCAGAAAAGATGACCTACTGACTTTATTTTAGTCCACTTCTTTTATTTTAAAGATAAAAAGACTGATATTTTAGAGAGGTGAAGAGACTTGGAGAGTCATGAGATTTATCCAATTCCTCTAACTTTACAGGGATGACTTATTCTACTACATCATAGTTGAAACTGACTGTCCAATGTGATGGATAAAATGCCCAATATGAATATTTAAGAGAGTCTAAGGCTTAAATTTAAAAAATATGAGTGACAATAGGAAAAGATATAATGATTCTTCATAAGATATACAGTGGATCCCATTTTCTACAACTGAATTTGAACCCAAAGGTAACAGAAAGATAGACAAAAAAATAGTGAGTCTTACCCCTGAATATTCTCAAAGATTGAGAAACCCCTGGAAATATGTCTTCCCATCCATACCTAACCAAACTGAAGTTGTAGAGATTTTGGGTTGGGATTTATTAATCAGGCCATTGCCCAAAAGACATGAAAAATCTAGTGGGGAAAAAAAAGAGATGCAAGCTTTTCATCTGTATTTCTGTATTGTCTTATTTTGTGCATGAACCCAAAGACCAACTTGATGTACTACTTTCTGTTCAATGTTTCTAAACAATTCTGGTACTTTCTGAACAGTTTCAGGCATGTTTTTAAATAAAAAATTTTGTTAGCAAAATAACTAAACATGCCTAGAGCCTTTATTATTTTTTTTATTTTATTCTTCAGGAATTAAACTATACCATTTCCAATTTTTTACAGAAATCTATATCAGACATCCTTATGTTAGGCCAGCATCCAATGAGGCATCAATCATCCTGGACTCTGGGGTGTCATTTTTTATCCTTTCTATTTCACCGATATGTAAACTTGTCATCATTGATACTCCAACAACCAGTACAGATCCTACTTTCTCCATGACTTAAGAGATAATTTTTCACAGTTTCTGTGATCAAAAAAAAATCCTTGCCCCTTAGCCAAGTTGGTGACAGGTCTCTACATCAGAAGGGTTTAAACTGAATCCATGAACTTGTGTATATATGTGCATACATATACATTATAAGATCAGAAGTTCTTAACTGGAGGTTTATGAATATATGTATGTGTGTGTATATATATGTATATATATATATGTACATATTTGTATGTGTTTATATATATACATATATAAACACACATGTATACTGAAATATGTAGGAAATATGAATTATGAAATATGGATGTACAAAATGTGTGTTATGTGTATATATGTACTTATATGCAAGTTCATGTATGTGTGTGAATAACTATATTAAAAAAATTTTCTCTGGTCCTATGTATTTTATTTTATGCAATTACAAACATTGTTCTAAAATTGCCACATTGCCAACAGAATCTATGACACAAATATCTACAACTTAGCTAAACAAGTCTTGGGACAACAGATAGGCAATCATTAATGAGCCTATACTCTAAACCTTGTCAACAAGGTAAAAACTGTGACAATTTGACTTTTGCTGAAATAGCTTTTAAGAACACATGGTCATCTTCATGCCAGAATAAGATACTGGAGTGTGACTTCAGTAGAGATTATCATTCCCAAATTTCCCTAAAGAAAAGATAACATTTTCTAATTCTCCAGTAACCCTCTGTCAGACAAGTTATTTTTATTCTTGATTTAAAGATAAGGTAAGGAAAAAAGAGAAAGTCAGAGTCAGAGGATCAATTAGCTCTAAAAAGAATGTAAGATTAACAGCACAACAACAAACCAGTTGGGGTTTTGAATTTGCAGTTTGTTAGCAGTGTTTCTCAGCCCAACTCACTACAGAATTATCATTATCATTATCAATCATTATCATCATTTTATGAATACTTTGTATATTCTTGTATGATCATTCTTTGATGGGGATCATGAGTGGGAAAGCAAAGGCAGCCAATGACCATAAATGACTCTCTCCAGAAGGTGTAAAAATAAACATGTATATATGCCAAAAGAACATCCGGCAATAGACCCACATGAAATTTAATATAATTTAGTACACTGACACTTTCTATTTCTTTTCTGTTGTTTGGCTTTTATGGGAATCTGTGTTTATATGGAAATCCAATGTGTTGACTTAAGGACAGATTGTGTATTCTCTTAGCCAAGTGATACTAGGAGCTGTAAGAGGGCTGGGTGTCTAAGAAAAAAGGTGCTATGTAGCAATAGTTCTTTTTTCACTGATGAGAGAAAGATTAAATTGCACGTTACAACTGAAAAATACTTATTTTCTGATTTATATTTCTGTAATATTTTACTATTTTCAAAATGCTTTTAATATAGGACCATAGTATTGGGCATCTTCTCCCCACTAGTATAGATACATAGAGTAAAAGGACATGGGTTCAAATACTAATTCTGACACTATCTGCATATTCTTGGGCAAATTAGCCTCTCTAAATCTCAGTTTTATTTGTAAGATAAGAGAGTTGAACTAGATGTTCTCTATGGGTCATTTTTGTTCTATATTCTATGTGGCTACCCTTTCTCATTGCTTTCAATTAATGTATATTAGTCTGTCTTTGTCCTAACTGAACATTGGCTTATTCAAAACAACCAGCCTAATGCTTTTTTTCTCTGTCAACAAATATTTCTCCTGAAAATTATTCACTAATGACCAGAGAAGGTAGTAACTTGCTTTTGGATCCACTGGAGAATAATTCATACCTGTTTCTTTTTTTCTCTCTTTAATTTGTCTGATTTGGCAAGATAAACATATATCTATTTTAAATCACTTTAGCTAGACTTTGCACAGGAACAGGATGGGATATTTAGGGATCTTATTTTGACATGAAACAAAGTGCAATTTGCCTGACTGTAATTCTAATTCAGGTTTTACATTCCTCAGAAGACTGTAAATTTCAAGTCTCTGATCTTGACCTCTGCTGCATAGTTCAAAGTCCATTCACTTTGGACTATTCTTATGGCACTTCTTATACTTTACCTTGTATTATTTTGGAGTTATCTGCTTGTTTCATCTCTCTTTTCAGATTATAAACTCCTTGAGAACAAGAATCCTTACATTCCTGACAATATATACCTTCCACAAGAAGCCTTTCCCAATCCTTCTTAATTCTAATGCCCTCTGCTTGTGAATGATTTCCTATTTATGTTGTATATAGCTTGCTTTGTTTGCATATTGTCTCCTCCATTACACCCTAATGTCTTTAAAGACAGAGACTGCTGTCTCTTTTTGTATTCCCAGTGCATAGCAGATAGTAGGTGCTTAAAAATGTTTATTGATTGATTGGTGTGTAATAAATGCTTAATGAATAAAAAAAGAATTTTCTAATTTGTGATTAAAATAAAAGGTGGTCATCAATAGAATCTAAAGTTTCACTTATAAATTATATAATTGCATAGAATCAAAAGTTAACATCATTTTTTAGTAGAGGTAGATTAGATGGGTTCTTTTGTCATTATAGGGATCTCTCTATGTGAAACTGTCTCTCCCTTGAAGCAGCTCAATAACTTCTTTGGAACTTAATAATAGAGTTTTTATGGACTATCTTAAGTAAATAAGCAGATAGGCAGAGCAGTGGGTTGATGCTGGGGCCTGGAATCAGCAAGACTCATCTTCCTGAGTTCAAATCTGGCATTAGATACTTAACAAGCTGTATAACCATAAACAAGTCACTAAATCTTGTTTGCCTCGATTTCCTCATCTATAAAACTGATCTGGAGAAGGAAATCATAAACCACTCCTGCATCTTTGCCAAGAAAAACGCACATGGGGTCGTGGAGAGTCATACATGACTGAATAACAAGAAGAAATGATTTCAGGCCCACACAGCCTCTAAGTATGTGAGGTCAAATTTGAACTCAGGTCTTCCTGCCTCTATCAATTACTCCATGCTTGGGGTTTTTTTGCCTTTGTTTCCCCAGTATATTGCCTGGCACATAATAGTTGTTTAATAAATGCTAGCTGACTAGGAATATGACTCACCAATATTATCTATAAAAATACACTTTTTAGGTGACATTGGAAAATATAGGGGGAAGTATGCAGTTTCTGGGGATCATCCAGAATTCATCTATATATTAAATCAATTCAACCACCAATTATTAAGTGGTTCATTTTCATCATGGCAATTAGTAGGATTAAATAAAATATTTAGAAAAGACATAATCCTCAAGGAACTTATAGTCTAATGGGAAAGAAAGACAAATATACAACATGTAATACTGTACAAAATAATACTTGTGAGAGCTATAAAGTGCTAGGTAAAATTTAAGGGTAATAAATACTCCTGGCTGAGAAACAAGGAAAGCTTCAAGAAAGAAGTAACATTAGACCTAGTGTTTAAAGGATGGGCAGAGGCAAAAGACTTTCAGGAAAAGAGAGAAATATGAGCCAAAATAGAAAAGCATGAGAAACAAGCAAGTAACTGGAACACTCAATAAAAGGAGTGGAGTATTCTGAAATAAATCTAGAAAGATAGGATAGAGCCAGATACCATAGGGCTCTGAATGTCAAACTGAGTTAGAACTTTTTAATAGGTAAGTAGGTAATAGAAAGTCATTAGAGGTTTTTGAGGAACAACTGATGACCAGATCTCTATTTATGAAAGATAAGTCTAGTAATAGAATGAAGGATGAATTGAAAGAATGATGTTAGGAAATTTAGGCAAAGGGTATTATGTCCCCCTACCAAGGTAGTGTCAATGGAAACAGAGAAGTGGCTGATGAAAGAGAAACTACAGAAGCAGAATCAACAGGACTTGGTAAATCAGTGGATGTGGGAGATGAACAATAAAAATAAAAATGGTAAGAATTTTTCAGATATAGGCACAAGGCCAATAGTGCCATCTCTCAGAGAAATATTAAAGGCAAAAAGAAGGACAAGTTCTAAGAATGAATCAGTTTGCTTTCCATCGTGTTAATTTTGAGCTATTGGTGAAACATCCAAGAATAGTAACTTTAAAAAAAAAGCTTTTTGTAAGAAGTCCAGACTAGCTTCTTATTAGAATTATGTATGATGTCTGTCTTATATCAGGGTGTAATTTATTCATATGGCATCAACTTGCCTCTATGTGCCTATATTGATATAAATTGCACATATATTATAGATATAGAAAATAGTTATATTTGCATAATAGCATATTTACATACATTTATGTATGTTACATATACACAAACTTATGTATGTCAATTTATACCTCATTTCCATACTTTTGCCATTCAGTTGTTATATTTTAACTTCACAACAGTCCTATTAAATTAATGTTTTTCCTCTACAGTCTTTTCAATGTTGCTTGACATTTTTTAGATGAAAATATGAGAAATAAATTCTAAAAGTTCTTTCACATGTTATTTCATCACAGGACTTGCTTCTAAAATCTCATTTCTTATATCCAAATATGACTATAGGGAGGCTTTTTTATTCATGTTATATTATTCCATTCTAATTTTGCCCCCATTTCACTGATGCTAAAAGTTTTTTTTTTTTGTTCAGAATATTCTGTCATGATTTTTCAAAACTTTACTATAACATTATTTGCTATTGAGTCAAATTTTAGTATTATGAAGGTCTATCACGGCCTTCATGCACAGGAGCTTAAGTACTCAGTTCTATGAGGATCTTGCTCCAAGGTTTTGCACTTGTACTTACAATTTAGTTAGTGATTATCTGACCTAGACCCAAAGAAAGCCTTAGAATGAGGCTCTTGTGGCCAATGAAGTCTATGTTCTCACATGTTTCAGCTGCCACCATGACAAGATACAAACTATAAAGCAGCATGACTCATTTCACTTGAGAGAATACTGGATAGGGATTTAGGCCCTCAGGCTGGTTCAGATTCTCTCTCTGACACTAAGAAACATGCTCCTTTGACTTGATTTTTCTCCCTTGTGGAGGACTTGACTCTAAATCTACTGATATTTCCATATATCCTACCTTATATTTGATTCTTTACAGAAAGTTTGTTGATATATTTCATTATATATTGAAATGTACTTGACTTATATGAAGGAAAAGGCTGAGTCAAATATTGTAGAACAAGAATCAGACCTCCTTGAGTTAGGAAGAGCTAAATTAAAATCCCACTCTGACCTTTGCTATGAGAAAATGGACAAGTAACAACTCCTCAATTGAGCCTCAGTTCCCTCAGCAGCAAAATATGGACCATAATAAATCATAACATCTATAGTAGCTATTAAAAATGTGTAAATATCAGCTATTACTATTTTCATGACCCCATTTTGGAGTTTTCTTGGCAGAGATACTACAGTGTTTGCCATTTTTATAGCAAATTTCATAGATTATAGATTACAGAGTTCATTTTATAGATTAGAAAACTGAGGCAAACAGGGCTAAGTGACTTGCCCAGTAAGTGTATGAATATAGACTAGAACAAGAATTCTGCTGACTTGAGGGCTTGTACTGTCTACTATGCCTTGTAGCCTAAGCTACAAAAGTTAAAAAGATCTTTTAAATGACTGACAGTATAAACCCTCCTGATGCTTTAAATTTTTAAATTAAATGCTTTAAAATTTTTCCATATCAACTCAAAGGATCATAAAATCAGAGCTAGTAGAACTTTGGAGGTCATTTAGTCCAACTCTTCTCTTTTTTCTTCTTCTTTGGATAGGAAATTGAGGCACAGGGAAATTTTCTTATCTAAAATAACAAAGATGGCATGCATCAGAGGCAGGGTTTGAATCCAGAACTGCTAGCTTAAGGATGTGTTTTCTTCATTCATTTTTTTAAAAAAGACTAAAATCAGAACTAAAATTTATCTGACTTTTCAAAAAATCTTCTGAAATCATGTAAAATGCAGGAAGTAAATTGAACAGAAAAATTCAGACTTTTTGGAACTTTCAATTCTTTGGATTCTTCAAACAATGTAGATGAAGACTGTTGCTATGGTACATAATAATAAAAATAATAATAGCTAATGCATATAAGTGTTTACTACATGCCAAACACTATAAATATTTTCTCATTTGATCCTCGCAATAATCTTGGTAGGTAAATATTACTATCATTATTTTGCAATTAAAGAAATTGAGACAAACTGTGGTTAGTGGCAAATCTGTCCAGAGCAACATGAGGCCAAATTTGAAATCAGGCTTCCTAACCTGAGGCACAGGATCACCAGGGTGCCTCCAAGAGTGAGGTATTACAGTAATAGAGCATTGAGAACAAAATGCATACTTTAAAAAATTTAATCCCTTCTCTTTTCCTTCCATACTCTATGAGGACAAGTTAAAAAAAGAACTCAAAGTATTTTTTTTAAAAATTCACTTGGACACTTTGATTTTTCCATTTTTACTTTTCATCTTTTTTTTTACATTTCAATATAATTTCAATACAATTCAATTTCATACATTTCAATCTTTTCATCTAGAAAGAAGTCTGAGGGGCTGGAAGGTGGAGGGGATTAATCAGTGGCCTAGTTGATGAGCAAGAACAGAAGACATTGTCCTTCCTACCTCAGCCAGTAAAAAAAAAATTCACCATCACTCTCTCTACCTTCCAAAAATTCTTAAATGCTTACTGAGAAGGAAGTCACTGCTATCAGGTTTTTATTAAAAATTACATTAATAGTAACTTGTACTTTGGACAAAATGGCAGGAAAAACATGTTCTTTCCTTTCCCTTTCCATTGTTTTTATTATCCTAACATTGGGGATTATAATAAATGTCTAACTTTGAATTTACATCATTTTTAAAAGAAGATGCTGAAAACATTTCCACTCTTTAGGAATCCTAGATCTCTTCAGCTCTTGCCAAGATCTGTTGAAGTCTAAAACTTTCAGAGTCTGCCCTGCTTTGTCTGCAAAATAGGAGCCACTCACTTTAAGCAGATCAGACTCATAGAGCCTCAATAACATTTGGTGATCCTGAAATTTCCCAATAAGAGATTAAAAGCTTTGCTTGTAGATGCTTTAAAATGGCTTCTGCCATAGCTCCGATGGGACAGTGGCTGAATCAGATGGCAGAGTTGGGCAGGAGCCCATTAACGAGGCCTGGATGCACTTACACAAAAGGAATAGTCATGCTTTCAACCTCTAGTTTTATCAATGAACTGCCCAGATTCCAGGCACTGTTCCCCGGTTGCCTAGTAAAGAAGCACTCATTGAGGATTTAATCGCAGTTTGTAGGCCACAATGGAGAGAGCTAGAATCTGGCCCTGTAGAATACCACCGAATAGCACATCAAAGAAAATGAAGTGATAGGTCTGCACAAACTCATATATGTCCCTTCTGTCTGGTGAAAGCCAAAAAAACCAGTGCTTCTCTCCCACATGGGAAACCCCCTGGGCCCCAGAACTACAGCTCACAACCACCCCTGGCAGGTTGGGCAGGACTCATTCTAGTCACTGACCAGAAAGAAAGGGCTAGAGGTGCCCTATTCTGTTACTGTTAGAACCCCTGCTGCTTAGAAGCTAATACCTGCCTGTGAACCCAGGGAATGAGTATGGATGAAATATATTCCTACATCCAATATTGCCCCAAAGAAAGGGGCATATAACAATGGTGTCACAAGCCAGAGACTAAATTACAACTTCGCTGCATGCAAGCTTCTGATTTTCTTATAAACCTCCCTAAAGGCAATATATTATTTTGCCTACATGGTGGAGAAAATGTCCCTGTCTCTAAAGCCAAAAGGCCTATACAATTAAATGGACTGAACTACAACATCAACAACAAAAAGCTCAGCCACCATAGTTGTTTCTTCCAAATACTAAAGTAAGTGTTTTCTCCCAAAATAGAGATAAAACAATGTGTTCACATCTTCTCTTTCTGTGACATACTTGTTCATTTCCTTCCATAAATTTTACTGAGAGAAGAAATCCAAAGCAAAAAAAAAAAAAAATCAGTATAAAATGAAGATTCATGGTTTCTTGTGGAAACTTCTTTTTTGTGATCTACTGTGTGCACAGAAATGCTCTTTTTTGCAGGGCAGGAGAGAGAAGGACATTTAAATTTAGAATTTTTAAACACTTTCTTCTGGTTTGCTTGAAACTTTCTGTCTTCCAGCACAATCCCCTCTCGCTAAATGAATATTCTCAGATCCTGATCATAAATGCTATTCATGTCTTTTATGCCACTTCTCAACTTCAAGATATCATAGAAAACATATCTATTTAGTTCATCTACAATTGAGGGGGCTGCAACTTTTAGTAGATGAAAAAAATCCACAGAGTTCTAAGTAGGGCTTTAACAGTAAATCAGCCAGTGCAAAGCTAGGATCTAGCCAGGGCTTGAGTACAAGGAATTCTATTAATATGAGAGGAAAGAGAAAACTGAGATTATGATTATGTCACTCCTGAATTCAGTTATTGGATAGGGGAAGCCTCACTTTTGCTTTTAACTCCATTGCCCACACCTTCTGACACTCTAAAAGTAGATTCACCACAGGTATATTCTAGTAGAAAAAAGAGGCTATCTTCAGGGAACTAATGCATTAGATTCAGCCTGGTAAGGATCAGAGAGATTGACAACTGAATCATAAAAAGTTTCCACTAAGCAAATATCCTGAGCCAGTAGCCATTCTCCAATGCTATATAGTCTTGTCTATGATGCTGGACTCCTCCAAATCATTCCAACTTTAGGTCTTTTACAAATACATGAAGTGAGGAAAGGAAAAAAAATGAGGAAAAAGGAGATATAAGGGAGAGTATGCTTGAGTTGTCCAAGTAAACTACTAGACTTTAGCCAAGAGCATGATAGAAAACTCTAACCAGAGTGGAGCTTAGCCTTTTTCACCCAGACTCACATAGAACCATTTGTTCCTCCATTTCCATTCCTATGGCTACCACCCTAGTAGAAGTTCTTATGCTCTTTCACTTAGATAACTGTAAAAACCTTCTATCTTTCCCCCTTCCAATGCCTACTCCTTTCAATCCATCCTTCACATAGCTAATAAAACAATCTTCTGAAAACACAGTTCTGATCCTTTTCAGAAATCTTCAGTGCCCTCACTGCCCACTGTATAGAATCCATTTGGATTCTAACTAGCTTGACAGTCAAAGCCCTCTTCCATTTGGTCCTAATCTATATTTGCAAAGTTTTCTCACATCATTCTGCATCTTTGCTCATTCTATTGCTCATTCCTATAATGGCTTCCAACCTTTACCTTTGCTGGATGAAATCCTACTCATCTTTCAAATCTATTTTAAATGCTATCACTTCCTCTAAACTATGATTCATCTCTCCTCGATAGTAAGTATAATGCGCCTTTTTATATACTTGCCATATTTCTCTTCACATCATACTTCTTTGTAGATATTTCTTATCTGCCATACTAAATTATAAATTTTCTAAGGATAAAAACTATTTTGAAATCTTTGTTTCTTCCTCAGCATTTAGCTTTGCAGAGCTTTACATAGAGCTGAATTGCAATCAGGGGAGGTAGATTTATATCTATTGTGGAGGTAGAATTATATAAGTAAATGGAGATCTCTCCAGGGAGCAGGTAGGCTGAGTGGAGTCACAGGCTGAGAATCGGATTAGGATGGGGACCAGGACACAGCTAAGAGTGGCAAAGCCAAAGTCAAGTCAACAAAATGAGATGAGGTGGAGAACAGGGCAGAATTATTCCCAGAAGGAAGGAGATTGTAGTATCAATGGAAGTTAACTGACAAGTACAGCTTTTTAATCGGGGTCACTCTCAGCTTCCCTCTGCGGCCAAGCTCTGGGGTGGTCTACACATAGACAGGGCTATCATTTTGGCTCTGTTTTTCCTGGGTCAGTGGCTGCATCTCTTTTTGCCTGTAAATCCTTTACATTTGTCTCTCCCGCCAGTGCAATAAACTCAGGAATAGAGGGCTGGGAGGTATGAGAGTGGACAGTAGGGGGAGGGAAGAGGTTGATTCCTTCAAATACTCCAGTCTCATGACTGTCTGATTCTTTGATTCTTTCCTGAGAGAAAGGATCCCAGCAGCAGGGTGTCTGGCCTGAGCCCTGACAAATGTGGTTCTCAGAACTTGCCTGAAAGCTGGAATAGTCAGCATTTGCATGAAACAGCTAACTGCTTGGTTTCTGGAACCATTATGTGGCCTTCATTAAATCGTTCACTTTACCATCATCTTGTCCATTTAAAAATGGGTTCCTATGTAGCAATAGATAAACAACCCTGAAATGTAGACTCATTCCTTTCTTTACAAATGCTTTCCACATAGGAGCTGTCCTAGGTACCTGGACATTGACAATAAAAATGAGGCACCAAGGTACAATGAAAAGAAAGAGGGATTTGGAGTTAGAGAACCTGGATTTGCCTCAGTTTTACCACTTAATCACCTGTGTGACCTTGAGCAAGCACTTAAACTCTCTAGGCTTCATTTGTCTCATCTGCAAAATGAAGGGAATAGACTAAATGGTCTCTGAAGTTCCTTTCAGTTCTAAATTTATTATTTTATGAAGGCATAGGCAAAAATACTCAAACACAGTAACCTTGAAAGAAAATTCTTCTCATATGAAAATGATTTTTTATCCTCACCTGTTCTCCTAAAAGAAAATAGGTGCAGGAACTAGGAATGCTAATCTCTAAAATTCTACAGGTTCTTTTAATTGGGCTAATTATCAGAGCTGCCTGGTATGGATTTTAGCCAGTCTAAAGGATGGAATAGGAAATACCCTGAACTGTAAGCAAGAATTTCCTGTTAGTAGCAGTTCATCAGATCATAGATCTAGAGCTAGAAAAGACTTTGGAGGTCATTGAATCCAAAATCCTTATTTTAAAGATGAGGAAATTATAGGTACAGAGAGGGGTCATACAGATAATTAAGTAGCAAAATTGAGAGTTAGACCCAACTAATCTGACTTCAAATCCAGCATTTTTCCCAAAGTGTTGATTTACAGTTATCCAGAATAATTGGAAGATGGGAATGTTTAACAAATATGACATGGAAGCCAAAAAAATCTTGGCTGCATTAAATCAGGCATTCCAGTAATAAGAAGAAGTATACTTTGGTTTGCTCAGAACTCATTTGGAGTATTGTGTTGAGCTCTGAGCATCACAGTTTAGGAAGGACATTTATAAGTTGGGTATTTTCCAGAGTAGGGCAATCAGCATGGTGAAAAACCTCAAGTCCATGGAGAAGGGAATAAGCATTCATGAAGCACTTACTATGGACCAGTTACTGTGCTAAGCCTTTAAGAAATTTTATCTCACTTGATCTTGACAACAAGCTATTATTAGCCCCATTTTCACCACTGAGGAAATTGATCTCATATTAAGAATCTTGACTAGGATTACATAGCTAATGACTGAGACTGGATTTGAAATCAGGGATTCCTGACTCCAAGCCCAGTGCTCTATCCACTGAGTCATTTGACTGACATAACATAAGCAGATGGTTTGACAGAACTAAAATGTTTATATTGCAGAAGAGAAGACTTAAGGAGGATAAGATAATGATCTGAAGTGCTCTCATGCATAAAAGATTACATTCCTTTTTTAATGGTAATAGAAGGCAAGAATAGAAGCAATAAGTAGAAATTGCAAGAAGGGAAAATCTAAGATTTATGTAAGGGGAAAGTTCCTAACAATTAGAGTTGTTCAAAAGTAAAGTGGGCTACCTCAGGAGGAGGTGGCCTCATGAACAATGGAAGTCTTCAAGAACAAAAGTTAAATGTTCACTTCCCAACTATGTTGTAATAGGCTTTGTTTTGTATTTTCCTGGTATTGTTTAACCTCGATGGCTTTTAAGATGTCTTTTAATTCAAAAATTCTATTTTGAGTTTGTTAGTGTCATAGATTGTTAATTTGTAAAGTTAAGGTGTAATAAGTCTCTCTAAGTTCTACTCTAAAACCCCTTCATGACATTGAAGTTAATCAGACTTTTTCAAAGGTTCCATCAAGTGTATAAGATCTGAAAGGTCATAAACTGAAAAAGTTTTGCTTATAGGACTAATCATGGATTCTAAATGAATCCATCACTCAGAATTATAAATAAAGATGAGCAAAGTCTAGCTTAAGTCTGGAAAGGCAGATTTCCCCAAAGGTTGGCCATTAGGTAGTATATGTTAGCCACAGTAACTCATGAAGACCACTTGCTAAAGCTTGGATTGTGCTATGAATCCATGGAAGGAGTTGCCATACTGTTGATATCACAACAGTATGAAGAATAAAATATAGGCAATTAGGTGTCAGTGCAAAGAGTTCTGGACTTGGATTCAAGAACATCTGAGTTTAAACCTGGCCTCAAGCATTTAGTAACTACAGGCAAGTTATTTAACTTTTTTAGCCTCAGTTTGCTCATGTGTAAACTGGGAATAGTGATACCACTTCCCTCATAGGATTGTTATGAGGATTAAATGAGATAATCTATTTAAAGTGTTTTGCAACTCTTCAAGAGCTATATAAATGCTAGCTATTGTCATTATTATCATTATTATTATTAAGTACACTACTGTTCAAGTCATACTGAACCTTACTTAACCTATCCCTGAGAAAATAGCTCAGGATCAACTCCTCAGCGGCTAGATTGGAAACTTCAATTATTCTGGTAAGGAGCTGAAAATAAAATTCTGATTATTTGAGCTTTCTCATTGCTTCAATTCTAGATAATCCTTGATTACCTCTACTTATTTCGTCTAAAGGCTATATAACCTTTCAAGGTCACTTCAAGTCCTATGATTTTTATTTTGCAAAACCACCAAGTACAACTGATTCACTTGATTTGGGTTTTAAAATTATTTAACTACTAGTTTCATCTATTTTACCTAAACAAAAAGGAAAGTACAATAATTAATTCTGGGTTTTCCAGGGATCTGTGGCCTATTATGACAAGCAAAAATATGAACATGAATAAATATAGATATGTTTAGCTAATTATTTTAACATATAAAGAAACCTGGGGCCCAGAAAAACTTTCTTAAGTTACCATCATTACACTAAGTGAAAAGTAGGGGAAAAAACAATTATCTGTCTGTTTTGTCTCTAAAATTCCAAGTCTACAGATGTTCCCATTTGTTTTCATATGTCCAGATGTTTAGCATCCTGTTGAACAAGCATCCAGATGATTGACAGGTTGTCCTAAACTTATGCAGGCTGATAAGAAGGTGAGCTAACCATGTTGGCTTTTAGCCTTCCTGGTGAGAGTTCAAACAAAGACAGGTAACTTGTTGTTATACTTCAGTAGAAGAATTCTGGATGAAAAGAAAAAAAATGGATAATCTATAGAACTGTGTTCTTTCAATGCAAGAATGAGCACAGTTATTCTCTTTATAAAACCTTTGCTTTACCTTAGTAAAGACTTGTCTAACTAAAGATTATTAATGACAAGATCTTTATTGATGAGCAGACTAAAAGATCACTATTTTCAGGAATGATTAACCCAAGGATCAAATCAATCCTTTACTGGGAAAGTTTTCAACTTGTCCCGTGGGGTGTTGTTGTTTGTTTGTTTTTATTCATTGTAATTAAGAACAGACTGCTTCTCAGTTTAAAGAACACTACAGGGAAGAGAAAGATTGAAAGCTATTGCTGAAGTTTCCCCAAGTGCGCTTCACTAAAAGAAAGCAGCCAAATTTCTCCTGAAAGCACTAGGCAGAAACTAGAGGAAGAGAAGGGAAGGTGTCAAGTGACTTAAGAAAAATCCAAGGCTTCCACTTCACTTCTCAACCCCAATTCCATGTTTTCTGTTCAGGAGGTTAAATGAAGAAAATAGATGTGGAGAAGAGTACAATACAAGGAAAAAGGAACAGAACAAATCTTCAGGGGTCGAAGTACATTGGAGTGTGTGTGTGTGTGTGTGTGTGTGTTGTGGCAATTAGGTGGCACCATGGATAGAGTGCTGTACATGAAGTCAGGAAAACTCATCTTCATGAGTTCAACTCTGACTTCGGACAATATTAGTTGTGTGACTCTGGGCATGTCATCTAACTCTGTTTCTGTTTGTTCATGTCCAAAATTAATTGGTGAAAAAATGGCAAGCCACTGTAATATTTTGCCAAGAAAATACCCAAATTAAATCACCAAGAGCTATACACAACTAAACATGTTTATGTATATTTGCATGGAAAAGAAAAAAAGAGAGGCAGAGACAGAAAGAGACAGAGACAGAGACAGACACACACAGAGAAAGAACATAATGTATTACCTGTATGTATATATACATCCATATTATGTAAATCTGTTCCAATGAGTACTGAACTATAAATGGAAAACAAGCAAAACCTTAACATTGAATAGTGACCAAAATTTGTCCCCCTCCCCAAAATGCATCTCTCTATCCCTTCACAGTAGAGGCAGGAAACAAATATATATATATATAAATTTTAGAATATTGCATGTATTTCATCAATGATTTGTTTTGCTGAAATGTTTTTCTCCCTCTTTTTCAATACTTGTTACAAGAGATCCATATTTGGGTAGAGGAGGGAAAAGCAATATATTCAGAAATAAATGGGATGTAAAACAAAAAGTATTGATAAAAAATAAGAACTTCTGTTTCAAAGAAGGTTAGCAGCCTCAACACCTGCCATCCTTTTCCACCTATAAGAGGACAAACACACACACACACACACACACACACACACACACACACACGATCTCCATCCCCCACTGCCTGCCGATCACATAGAAGTTTGAGCAAAGAGTGACTCCATCCATTGGAATGCAGATCACACTGCAAAAGCTATTGTTCTGCCCAAAAATAAAGAGAGAGAGAGAGAGAGATTCATTCATTAAAGCTGCAGCAGATGGCTGCTCAGCAGACAGGGAGCAGCCAGAAGCAGGGCCACCAGCTGGCAACCACCGCACATGCCACATTCAGTCGCAGCTGTACTTTTACTGTTCCTTTCAGACATTCTGCATTCTAGTGAGAGACACTTAGCAGGGGACACCTCAAGCTTGATGGGATATGTTAGGGACAGCCCACTGGGTAACTGGGGCAGAATCCTTCCTCACCTCCCTTGCCCTTGAATCCTATTCACCCCCATTGTAACACTGCCAGCCCTAGGCCAGGGTCATGCTTCTAAGACAAAGCAACATGGGGATGGGGCCCCCTAGTCAGTTGTTTTGGTTGAAATGCAACAGCCTTGATCCATACTCCCAATGAAAATACAATGTCTGGTAAATGGAACCCTTTATCAAAATGTGATTATTATTATATAATTAAACATAATACCACATATAAATAATAGTAATAGTTGTCATTCATATAATGCCTTAAGGTTGCAAAATGTTTTAGATGTATTATCTGATTAAAAAAGGGGAGGTTGCTTGCCTCTTAGGTAAAAACAAAAATTTCACTCCAGTGACTTACAAAAAAGAAAGGAATTCAGGTAATACTTTTAGACATGTTTTTTGTTACTTTATTCTTTCTTAAATTTTGTTTTGTTTTGAGACTTGGTCTTCCAATCTTACCTAGACTAAAACTGTATTAACTACTCACTGGCCTGATCCCAATATAATGATCAGACAGAAGCTTAAACCATATACTTTTTTTCTCCACAATCTGTGATAAGATAGATCAATAGTTATAAGTCAAATAAGGTTCAGCATGGTTTGAATAGTAATATGTTTAAGCACATTATATGATATTATAATGTGTATTATTATGATATATAATAATAATAAACAACATATATAAACAATAGCTAACATTTGAAGTTTCAGCTCTGAGGTCTTGTTTAAGCCATTTGCTCTTCTTAAGCAACCTGGTTGCTCTTGGCTCCTAAGGGCTTACCACATTGGGGCCAGACAATGCTAATACCAGGTCATTTTTAGCCTTACTGCAGCTCAAAACCCCTGAATTCAAGCAATTCATCATCTTGAATCTCTCCAAATAACAGCAGGAGTTACTATAGGTGCCTTTCTTAAATATTTCTTCCATAAGATTGAAGTTTTTTTCTCAAAAGAAAGAGGAGAGGAAAGGAGAAGAATGGAGAGGAGAGGAGAGGAAAAGAGAGGAGAGGAAAGGAAAAGAGGAAAGTAGAAAGGAAGGGAAGGGGAAGGAAAGGAAAGTAAAGGAAAGTAGGAAGGAAGGGAAAGAAAAGATAGTCCCTGACCTCAAGGAGTGTAGTCAATATAAAATCTTTCCTAAGTACTTGCGTATACATTCACAGAGGAGTAGTTCCACTGAAGAAGAGGAACTATAATAGAATGTGACTACTTTAACCAAGTATTCAATCTTGTTTCCAAAACATTTGACTTTTTAATTCTCTCTAAATTCCTTCTAATGAAATCTGTTATTTTCTCTCTGCCTCCAAATCCTATAAAATATCTTCTTCATAGATTACATTCATGATACTGAAATAAATATTAGAATCATAGGACTGTGGATGTAGAACTGAAAGAAATGTCTGAGGTCATTTAACCCAATTATTTCATTTCATAGTTGAAGAAACTGAGATTGAGAGAAGCTAAATGACTTCCCCAAAAATTATTCAATTAGTCAAAAATATTTTTGTCTGGATGTAAAATATCTAGTTTAAGAATTCTTTTTTGCGGGGGAGGGTCTGTGAATTAAAAAAGTATATACATATATATATATATATATATATATATATACACACATATATATGTGTGTGTGTGTGTGTGTGTATAATTTGATAACTTTATTTCCATGTGATTACTTTCCTTTATGAGCAGCTAGGTGGGGCAATGTATAGAGCGTTGGAGTCAAGAAAACTCATCATCTTAAGGTCAAAAATAACCTTATACTCACTAACTATATAATGATCCTGGGCAAGTCACTTAACTCTGTTTGCCTCCATTTTTTTTTTTATCTATAAAATGAGCTGGAGAAGGAAATGGCAAACTGCTCCAACTATCTTTGCCAAGAAAACTCCAAATAGCATCATTTCATTCTGAAAAGTCAGAAATGACTGAAAAACAACTGAACAATTGATAATGGAATAATAATTTCAGGTTCCATTAAATTTCAAGCAATGTTTAATTTCCAAAATATCTTCTGGGCTATTTTAATTATACTGAATTTTTCATGAAGTCATATTCATTGGCTAAAAATCATGTATAGTTAGGTTCTAAAAAACATAAATTGTGCTTGCCTGGGAATTAATCATAAATATTAATAGTACTGGTACCAAAAGCTTTTCAAACCCATATAAACTTTGCTCCTCCCAAAATATCATTTAAATAATGAAAAAATTTAATTGATGTGGATTATATCTGCTAAGTAGAAATTTGGAGTTAGGTAATCCCACAATTCATAGACTTTAGAATATATTAATGAGTCAAGGTGTTTTGTTTTGTTTTGTTTTGGCTTGTATTCAAACTCTACTTTGTGAAATTATACGAGTTATTGGACCCTTTTGACCTCTAAGTTTTCAGATTCAAAATAATGTGAAAGGCAAACAAAAGTAGAACTTTGATTCTCTTCAAACTTGATAGTTCATGGCACTTCCTTAAGTGGGTAGTAACCCACAAAAGGGAAGTAAACAAATTCTCTAGTTAATACTTCCTAGGGCATGATGAAGTGCAAAGGAGTAGGAAGAAACAGAAAAAGATTATTAACTATTTTGTCTTTAAAGTTAAGGCCAAAAAAGGACAAAGAAATATTGTATAGTAGTGGACAGAAGTTTAATCTTGGGATTAACAAGAATTGGGTTCAAATCCTACCTCCAAAACTGTCTAACCATAGGCAAATCACAGATTATGTGAGCCTTAATTTCCTTATTCACAAAATGGTGCCTGTTATAGTCTCAGATGAGATGTTTGTAAAGTGTTTTACAAACCTTAAAGCCATAAATAAATATGTCAGCTCTTAGTAAAGTTCTTCCAACAAAGATTAAAGGAAAATCCTGCTTGTATCAATAAAGCACTAAGTTAAGCTAAGCAGATAACAGAATGTCAATAAAATATAAAGGACCAGGCATTCTATACCAGTGAGTACAGGGAATAGAATACTGGTCTTGGAATAAGGAAAAGCTGAGTTCAAATCCAGCCTCAAATAACTTACTAGCTGTGTCACCCTGAGCAAGTCACAGCCCCAATTGCCTTAGTTCCTCATCTATAAAATTACCCAGAAGAAGAAATAGCAAATCACTATAGTATTTTTTGCAGAGAAAATTCCAAATAGGGTCATGAAAAGTTGAACACAATTGACATGACTCAATAACTACAAAATTCCACCAACAGATAATGGAGATTTGACTATAGAGAATGTTGATGTCTATGGTCAAATCTATAATCTAATTCGAAAATTTTAGTAATGGATAGCATTTTAGATAATGATTAAAAATCTAATTTTGGAGTCAGTATTGGGTGAGAAGAGGACTCAGTTCATTTTGAAGTACTTAGAACATGGTTTTGACTGTATTGTTTCAATCCTATAACTTTCCATTTGGTGTGAGACCACATTGATATTTCTGTTAGCTCTGCCATGAAAGCAGCAGGGGATTATTAGGTCAACAGAGCAGAAAGTGTTCTTCCAAAGGTTTCAAATGCTTTTGTAAGAACAAGTTACTTTTCTCCAGTATATAAAATGGCAAGATAGAAGGATAAGGAAACAATCGGGCCTTAAAAAAAAAAAGTCATGTCTTTTTTTTCCACAATATCTATACCCTGATAATTATTGTCTTTCTATGACATTTGTATGCATCATGACAATTATTGCTCTTTTTCACATGTGTATATATTTTGTGTGCATGTGATACACATGGATAGATTATTGTTTTTATTATTCTTTCCATGATATCATGACAAATATTGTTATCATTTCTATTATACACATGGGCAAACATATTATTATTCTTGTTATTCTTTCCATGATATACATACCATGATAATTATTCTCAATTTCCATTATATGTGTATAGATAAATGTATCTCTATATATGTGCCATGATAATTATTATCATTCTTTCATGCAGATAAAGGAATAGATATTATAAACCATGATTGTTATTATAATTGTAATTATTATAATTCTTTAAGGTATATGTATTTATACTCACTTTCCATTATATATTTACACATACATATATACACATATCATATATATGCTATTGATTATTGTCATAATTTCACAGATATCTATGTGCATATAAAGAAATGCCATAATGATTGTTATTGTTATTCTTTCCATTGTATAAGTAAGATGACAATTACTATCATTCTTTTCATGATGACCTATCTAATGATACACACATATATATTTTATCTCTGTGTGTGTGTATATGTATATACACATACATATGACCACACACCATGCCAATTATTATTCTTTCTATGGTAGATGTACCATTTTTTTTCCTATGGCATCATACATAGTAGCTAAGCACTTTAAGGTTTATAAAATGATTTATATAGATGATCTCATTGGATCCTCACAACAATCCTGGGAGGGAGGTAGATTCTATCATTAATCTCACAAAAATAGGCTGAGAGAAGTCAAATGATTTGTCCAGAGTCACACAGCTAAGAAGTATCTAAGGCAAGACCAGAATTCAGATATTCATTACTCTAGGTCCAGAGTTCTATCCATTGTGCCATGTAACTCCCTCAATAAGAATATATTAAAAAGGCAATCAAAAAACATTCTCACTCTGCCAATTGAGTCACTACTGATATTGCAATCTGACTCAATGCCATGCTACTTAGTTGGCTTTTGTGAAGAGGAAAGCCAAAGGTACTAAGGCAAATACTGTGTTTTTATACAGTTCAATTCCTTATAACAGCTAGTGTTCAGATTTGAGGGATCAAGTCATTCTAATAACCAAGAGGCTCAAGATTCTTTGTGTATACCCATATCCTTGCTTCTTTAGTAATGACATAAAAGGGCAAGAATATTCTACTAGGCCAGTAATGAAGTCTCTTATAAAACAAAATGAGATAGTTCAACTAAAATTTTGAAAGGAGTCACTATACTTTTTCATCCCCCCAAATGGAAGCATTATGTTGTCCATTTTTCCTGGAGACAAGTTTTTCATAGAAAACATGTTAAATAATTAAAAGCAAGAACACTAGCAGTCTTTCTATTTCTGAACAATGATCAGACAATCATGCAGAGATGTATGATGACATAAAGAAATGCCTGATTGTTGCAGAGGTCTAAACAAATGAACCCAGGGTGTCTATAGAATCTGAAATATCTTCTAGCTATGTGACCTGGACTCTTCTCTGAATTTTTCTTTTCACTGTAAAAAGAATGTTAGATTGGTTAATGTCTAAGGTCTCAGGAAGTTCTAAAATTTCCTGATTTTTCTACTTTATTTCAATCTTTTCTACTCTGCATATATTTATTCAATACAGACTTATATACATATGTCTTGTCTTCTCTAACAAAAGAAAAGTTTGTGGTAAGTAATAATCATTTGATTTTTTTAATCTTTGTATTGCTAACACCTAAGAGTGTCTAGTATAGAGCAGACAATAAATGTATGGGGACCACTTTCTAGGCACATTTGAGTATATGATGAAAGTGCTATTAATATAGTCCTGATCTAAATCAGCAACTGAAGGGATTTCTAGGGACTTCTTGGTGCAGAATTCTCACCAATGACCTGTTGGGGCTAGACAAATATCACTAGTTGCACAGAACTCTTCACATTATAGAGATCATTCAGATCGGAAAGCAATGAGCAACTGCTGCCCAGTCTCAAAATGAGACCTCTATACAATGAACAATCTCCTAGAAAAGAGAATCCAAGATATCCTTTGGTAAGTGTTCATTGTTTAATTTATGTACCTAATCAAGAAATTAACTCCATATGGGGCTAATTAGAATGTTCTCAACCAGCACTGACTCCAAAATCATATTTCTAATCAGTTTTTTGAAGTACTATCCATGGTTAGAGTGCTCCTCTAAAAAAAGATTTCACCACAGAACTCAACATCACTAACAGTCAAGTTTCCATTATCTACAGTGTAACCACACAGATAAAATCACAGGGTTGTTTTTGGGATTTTTTTTTTTTTTTGGTATTGTTGGGTTGTTTTACTTTATTTTTTTTTTTTGAAATAGTGAAGTTAAACTCTTCTCCATAAGTTGAGTCTATTTTTCTCTTAGATTTCTTTCAACAAATCTGAAAACTAGTGTTGATTGCTAACTATAATTGAAGATTATTGCTCTAATCATTAAATCCAACTCAACAAAAATTAATTAATTGCCTGTTATTTTTAATGTATTGCAATCTTTTTTTAGGTTTGCTTTTTTTAATATGCTCAAGTAGGAGGATAATTGAAATTGATATTTGACAGAATATTTTTTAAGTAATATGAAACATACAGAGGTATTAAGAACCTTCTATTGGGCCTATCAGTGAGAGTCAGAAAAAAATCTGATGGAAAAAAGGATGGAGGAGGAGATTCAACATAAACACAGATAAATGAATATAAGGTCATTTGAAAAGGGAAAGAACACTTAAAAACTGTGAATGAAAACTTAGCTTTACAAAGGCTATAGAGAATGGTAAATAACTAACAAGTCAGTTTGGTTAAAACCTGGTTGGGGTTATAAAAACAAAACTAGAAAGATGGGTGGTAGCCAAATTGTGGTGAACTCTAAATGTCAGGCTAGAATCTTAGCAGCAATTGAAAGCCAGTGAAGATTTTAGATGAAGAGAGTAACATTGTTAGACTTCTACCTTTGGAATATTAATTTGTCAGAAGTTTCATAAATAGCTCAGGGAGAGAAACTGATATCAAGAAAGAGTAACTGGAAGCTATTGCAATAGTTAACATGAGAGGTAATGAAGGTTTAATTTAGAGTAATAATTGTGTAAATAGAGAAGTGATGGACATTAGAAATTTGCCTATGCAGAATCGACAAGATGTGGCAAATGATATGGATAGATGAAGGAGAGAGAAGAGCCAGAGTTGGTGAAACTGGAAGTATAGTGGTACTTTCTCAGCAGAAATAGAGAAGATTCAAGAGACTGGATCAGAGTTAGGGGGAAGGATTTATGAATTCTGATTTTATTGTTTTGTTTCTTGACATACTGAATTTGAAAAGCTAGTTTTTTCACATCCCCTCCAACATCCAAAATTTTCCTTTTATGCCATGTAAGCTACTCTTTTAGTTGTTTTAATTTGTATTTTTTGATCAACAGTGATCAAATATAGATAATTTTTCATATATCTATAGAGAGCTTGGATTTCATTGTCTGAAACTGCCTGTTAATATCCTTTGATCACTTATCAATGTGGGTATGACTCATATTTTTATAAATTTGACTCAGTTATCCATTTAAAAATGCGACCTTTATCAGAAATACTTCTTACAAAAATATTTCCCAATTTTCTACTTTCCTTATAATTTTGGTTGCATTAGGTTTTTTGTGCAAAACCTTTTTAATTTAATGTAACTGAAATTATCTATTTTTTATTTTATAATGTTTTCTATATTTTTTGGTCACAAATTCTTCCCTTATCCATAAATCTAATGGTTAAACTATTCTATGCTCTCTTAATTTGCTTTATTTAATTTACACTTTTTATGTGTAAATTATACTCAGCTTGAGATGTTGGTCTATACTTAGATTCTACCATATTGTTTTCCAGTTTTCTCAGCAATTTTTGTCAAAAAAAAATGAGTTTTTCTTCCAAAAGCTTGGATCTTTGGGTTTATCATATACTAGATTACTATGATCTTGGTGAGGAAAAAAATTACACTCCTAACAAAAGAGATTGAGGAGAACAGAAGAAAAATAAGAAAGAAATATGTCAGGGAACTCAAGGGGAAGAGAGTTTCCAGGAGGCTTACAACATCAAAAACTGAGGAGAGGTCAAATAGAGTAAAGACTGAGAAAGAGCAGTGGAATTTAGCAATTAAGTGATAGTAAAGAACAGAAATTTTAGTTGTGTAGTGGAGTTGAATTCTTTCTTAAAGTTTGGTTTCTTGCCAAATAGCAGCTTTCAAGTCTTTTCTTTAAATTAAATGATTTTAAGCCTTATTTTCAACTTTACCTAAAGAAGATTATTATTTTTTTTTGCATTTTACTAAAGAAAGATTATGATTCCAAGGACCTAGGTCTTGTCGTTTGCTCTCTTATTTTATGTTGTATATCTCAAGACAAATATTAGCAACAAAGATGTAGATCTACAAGGGGCTTAACAGATTATCTGAGTCAACTTCCTCATTTTTCAAAAGAGGGACTAAGATATGTTAATTAATTTTCCCAAGGTCACACAACTAGTAAATGTCAGATGCCTCTTCCAAAGAAAAGGACTAATGAATTTAGGATTTTCAGTTTCTCTTTAAATCCTTGATTTGAATTAACTAATACCAATGTACTTTTTTTTTTTTTTTTTTGCAATTAGTAAGGAAAAATGATGAGATGTGTACTACTAACCCAGAATCCTTTAGGGTGACAGGTGTTTAGGATTATCTCTGAAAAAAAGAAAAAAGGTGATGCAAAGCAAAATTCTTTCACTGTCAAAAGAATCTGAAAGATCTAATACATGAAAGCAAGACACAGTTGGTTCTGGAGTCAGAGAAGGAAAGAAGAGAAAAACATTTGTTTTTGAGGCATCATTCAGTCCACATACTTCTAACCAGGTACAAACTCATCTGGATCATCACTCCTACTTCATCCTCTCCTTCTATCCCTCTTCCTTACCAATAAATGAAATCAAGAGCAAAGAAGAGGGTGTGATCAGGTTGGGGAGGAAATGATTAGTATAGAATGGGAGGGGTACTCATCCATCCTACTTTACTGTTTCAAAGCAAAGATATAGAAAAATCTGGTTACTGGTGGCGAAAATCATAGGTAGTAGCAAACTATGCGTCAGCATCTGTGTAATAACTGAGGCTGTGAATGGAGCTAACGATATTTTATGGTCCTTGAAAAGTGTTCAGGCTGGACTTTGCCCTCCATAGAATAGGGTCCCCTTTCCATTCCTCTAGAACCTTGACCTACCCCTGCCTCCTACCCAAATGTCCTCTCCCAACATTCTCATCATTTTAAAGGTTACTTTTCAGGAATTATAACAAATGCATATCAACCATCTTAATGGTTTCCCACCACCACCACCAAAAAAAAAATACAAAATTTCTTTCCATTTGAAAAAGTTTCATATTAATGCATTACTTTCCAGAAGGGAAGCCTTTCCTATTATAGCCCTGCTGTGAAAGATATATCACAGCTTTAACAAACATGACATCAACTGCAAATGACAGCAGAGATTCTTCTCAATTACTGCAATATCAAAAACATGTCTTTACTTGTTTTCAAGTTTGAAGACTCAGGGATGGGGAAAAATTGGGGGTTTTATTTTTAGAAAATGACAATTTTGAACATATGCTTTTTACTCCAACAAAAGTAGTAAACTTTTATTTGTTCAAACAGGTTTACAAAGAATAGTCACTGTCTATAAAGTCTTATTTGGACATAGAACCACTTTTAAGAACACCTTCTTATTTAAAATGGTACAGATCAGGAACAAACAGACTTTCTCCTGGAACTAGAAAGTGAACAAAGTCTAATCTCATCAACTCATGCCTTCAGGCTATGGCTGTGCTACACCTCAGTATCCTGAGCTAGACCACTCCAGGGAGAAATCTGCCATTTGCCAGATGGCAAATTCTAAGGGAAAAAGGGGAGGAGGGGGGGAGCGGTGTCATATAGCAGTAGACTCCTGCCTCTGGAAATTCTGCCAAGTGACCTTGTGACATGAGAATTTTTTAATCTTGCCCTTTACTCAGAAAATCCTCCAAGTGCAGAAGCAGTTACTTTTTATGCAAGAGCTTAAATCTTGAGGATTATTGCAAACACTTGGGAAGGTTTAGAAGACATAATCACAAGCAAAAAAGTGAGGAGCTATGCCCGAATGAGAATCTCAACTTAAAAGTTCAAAATTAATTATTTGTTAAAACTGAGAAGCTATAAAGTTTAGTTAGCTTACCTAAATCCTTTACTCTGCCATAACCTCAGTTAATCTTCATATTATAGAATCAATACATTTTCCAAAGTTTGAAATAAAGCAGATCATATTATATCTAATCAATAAATATTTACTGAGTGCCTATATACATACAAAATTATATACACGTGTGTATATATACACTGTATGAAGAAATAGTTATATACAGATGATATAGTTAGGTATAGCTGATATATATTCATTCAATTTTATACACACACACACACACACACACACACACACACAATCAGTTAGCCAAGAAACAATTAAATTGTTACTATGTATTAATAGTTCTAACCTACAAGAAGCTGACATTCATAACCACTATAATCATCTCCCAGGGGTCCTCAAACTTTTTAAATAAGGGGCCAGTTCACTGTCCCTCAGACTGTTGGAGGGCAGGACTATAGTAAAAATAAAAACTTTGTTTCGTGGACCTTTAAATAAAGAAACTTCATAGCCCTGGGTGAAGGGGATAGATGTCCTCAGCTGCTTCATCTGGCCCGTGGGCTATAGTTTGAGGATCCCTGATTCTGGCCTATCACTTTTCTCTCTATTCTTTATTTAATCAAAGCTTCCAAGATAACAATTCTAGGCTTTTCCCTTTAGATACTTTCTATCACCAACTTGGATTCCCCTTTTCCATTCTGCCTCTCTCTCAGGTCAATGAAAATTATTGCACTTGTCAGAGAAGACAGTGTATGTATGTATGTGTGTGTGTATGTATATATGCATATTCATTTATTAATTATTTCAAGGCTTTGGTCATGTATTACCTTTATGAGAAGATATTCCCTCAAGTTGAAAGCGATCTTTGCACGTTAGAATGTCTTACAACTGTGGTATCAAAATCAAACAGAAATGGGGGCTATAAACCATACACAAGGATGCCCACAGGCCACATATTGATTTTTTAAATCCCCATATATTAACACTATGTTTGTTGTGTTTTTGTTTATTTTGTTAAATATTTCCTAATTAATTTTTTTGCCAAGGTATTTGGGGTTAAGTGAATAGTCCAGGCAGCTAGTAAGTGTCTGAGGCCACATTTGAACTCAGGTCCTCCTGACTCCAGAACTGGTTCTCTATCCACTGTGCCAATTAACTTCTCTTCCCCACCACAACTACATTTTAATCTGGTTCTGGCTACACTGGGAGTTTTGTGGCTGCAGTATTTGGCATCTCTATTTTAGACTAATGTGTCTGGCTTCCTTTACTATCATTCTAATTTGAGCAACACTGTAGTATTAAAAAAAAAAAAAAAAAGACTATAGTGGAGACAGAGGACCTTAGTTTAAATCCTATCTGCTTACTACATTTTAATGTTTTTAAATTTTTTTCTTTTACTCATCAAACAAAAAAAAGTTAGACATATATACTGTCAATTGTAAACATTTGAGGCATAATCTATCATCCTTTCATCTTATTAACTCCAACATTAAAGCTCAACATTAGGATTCTCAAATAAGGAATAAGGGGGAAAATTAAAAAATGTCTGCAATAAATAAATTAAGAATGCCCAAAAAACGAATCAGGGTTTAAAACACATTTTCAAAAACCCTACATGTTGAAAATATCATAGCATCATTATTATTAAGCCATATAAACAAAAAAGTAATTTTGACTGGGAAAGTAATATTCTTGGCAGAATATTATATAAGAACCATATTCAAAAACCTCTGGTTAACAGAGCTTGAAAATGATTCTTTTGTTTATGTTTTTAAAAGTCTAAACAATTTCTCATATCATCTGAAAACTTAAAATTTAATTTTTTCCCCATCTAGTAGACAAGATGACAATCCTGGCTTTTTAGAAGTATAATGATGGACAAAATAAATGGCATAACATTTGGATAAAGTGATCTGATTTACCTTTTCACAGAAGTATTTTTAAGAGAAAGTATGTTAATAGAATATTTTACATGGAAAAAAGAACCAACGCATAACATTTGGACAAAGTGATCTGATTTATCTTTTCATGGAAGTATTTTTAAGAGAAAGTATTCTAAGAGAATGTTTTGCATGGGGGAAAAAACAAACAAACAATGCATTGTTTCTTATGTTTGCCATAAAATGGCAAAAAGGTAAAGTATACAATTGTGTTCATGTGTTCTAGAACATAATGCCTAAAAAGATACAAATTAATGGGGATCTACTTTGTAGGGGGGTGGAGAGAAGCTACAAAGTAATTAAAGATGCAACAACTTAATTTCTCCTGCATGAGAAGATACATTAGAGCTAAAGGTTTAGTCTGTTCTGATGCCTAGATACAGTACCAACATTTTTTTATTTGTTTTTCATAGATGAGTTTGTAAACAGTTCTAGTTTATCTTTATTTTTATTGTTTGTTTTTGATTCTGCCATTTTTGAAAAATGAAGCCTGAGGATTGGAGACAATCACACATGAATGACTACACTCCATCACCAGCATGTCACTTTGCTCATGGACTCTAACTTTGATCATCCATTTAGTTTTATCTTTGCATACTACCTCTTCTTTTTGGCACTTCTCATAATGAGAAACATCAACAGAGCTGGAGGTTGTGGGCTTGTAAGTGGAAATAATTTTAAGTGCTTGTTTAGTTTTTTTTTTAAGGTATCTGCTGTATGTACCTTTGTACGTGGGAATTTGTAACTGGTTTGTCATCCCTAACTTGGTGTATCAAAATTAATTGTTGGGCACATCCTTGAGAAATATCTACTTGCCATCAAATTTCTCCTTCTATTTGAACTGAGACCAGACTTCATCTCTGCTACTCTACAACGTCTTCTACCATTGACACTGAAGAGCAGATAGATAGGAACTTTACTGTTTGTAGAGCAGAAAGGACTATCCAAACTTTTACTTCCTTTATTTCTATGTCACATCAAATGGAGAATTTAATGAAACAATAAATATCATCCTCAGAATAACTATTTTAAACATACATCCATTTTTTAGGTTCTAATAAAATTTTTTAGGGTTATAACTATGGACCGCTTTTAGTTTTTCAAGAACAGTATGTGATTCTTCACTTGAAACAGAATTAGTTTGAGCATTTCCAGGAGAGTTGCTATCCTGACTAATTCCTCCATTTTATCCAAAAGCTGAATTTTGTTTCAAGGGTTTACTGGGCAGTTTGGGGATGGTTGCTGAGGGTCCTGATATTGTGTCTGGGCCAAAGCAGGAAATTGAATTATAACAGGCTAAATGATCTGTCGTTATAAGTATGGGAAATACTGAGGTGATAGAGAGAAAGAGCTTTGCTTACAGGACCCTTCTCAAGTATCAAATACCAAAGATGGTGGAGATAAAGCACCTCCAATTATAGGTCCACTTTTTCTTTTCATTTTAGACTGTGTTTTTTCAGGTTTGCTGGTAATGCCCAACATGCTGGTTTGGAAACTGGTAAGGTTACACTTGATCCACCATTACCAGAAAAAACAATAGTTATTACAGCACTGATAATAGATCCTACTGTCTTTACTATAGACATTGTTACATCTCCACCAATCTTAAGTCCAACCACTCTCTGATTTAAAGTGTCATTATGAAATCCTCTCTATCCATCAACAATAGTATTCAAAGAACTGGATGGATAGTTAAAACTGCTTCCATAAGATGGACTTTGAATCTATTGTCTTTGGGATCTATTTGTTACCCTTGCTGAAAATGCAGAATTTTCTAAGGGAAAAAATAATTGTGTAGTGATAGATATGCTTTTCCAGACTCCCTAGGTTGTCTAAAACCAGCATCATACATGGAAAGATAGTTACCATTACTAAACTGTCCATAGGTGGTGAGATATTTAATAGGGGAATCACCATCAGTATACCATAGTGTTTCACTAAGTAAGGAAATCTAATAAATAGTAAATAGTAGCTGGAAAGTTAGGGATCAGTTATTAAAAGATAGTTCTTATTCTGATTAACTTTCCAAAGAGATAGGGTTCAAAGTCATTGTCAAGCATTGAATCCTGATGCAATAAACCAGTTTGTTGTTAGAGACTACACTGGTGGCCAATATCATGTATAAACTATGATGGAGGGTAAGATAGGAAGGGGAAGGAGAGGAAAGAAGGGGGAGAAGGTAGGAAAAGGGCTTGCCCTGTATCAGTAGGGGTGTTGAGGGTCAGGCTCAGGTCTTGCCAAGTTCTACACAGTATAGCTCAAGGCAGCCTGGAACTAAGGGTCACAGAGGTGGCCCATTTGCTGCTTTTTAAAAGTCTTTTAACATCTCTGCAATTCATTTTTTTTTATCTACAAAGTTCCCTCCAGGTATATATTTAGGACATTATGGTCATATATGGCTCATTTACATATGAAGGATGACTTGTGGTTTTATCTTTGTATCTGTATATGTATGACATATGTATGTACATAAGCACATATACACATGTATATCTACACGTGGTATATAGTGCTGTGTGTATACATGTATGAAAGACATGTGCAATTGAACCTGTTATGCACATGTGTATATGCCTATAAACTTATCTGTGCCTGCATGTGCATATGTATGCATGTATGTATTTGTATCAATACATAAAAAAGCAGTAAGTCACATTCCCTACATTTGTACTCTTTTATATGTATGGCCTAGCATATATGTCAATCCATGTGTATAATACACACACACATACCATTCATGTCACAGTTGTTCCTCAACTGCATAACCCTACATATATGTGTTGGCCATATAGGATACTTTCATAACTGTCTTTCCAAACAAGTTGCTTAACTGTGTTCCCTTTTGTCAATGATGGTTTGTGGGAAAACATATTTCATATTTATGGAAAAACTGTTTTCCTACTACTTTGCCCTTTTTGCTATTAGATTAAATGATTTTGCTTTGAAACAGTTGAGTCCTTTTACTACCAAAAGTAATACATTGATCGGCAATTTATGAACTGAGGTTTGGGAAAGATGTGGCTGCACAAAATGGCCTCAATCCACAGGTTTGTCTGGGGGACCTCTGGGAAAAATGGGAGGGGGATTAGATTCTACCTATACAAACTGGTTTTCTTTTTTACAGTACTGTCTTCTTTAGAGCTGTGACAGTGTTGTTTTTCATCTTCATAGTCTCAGCACCTACTAAGTACAAAAGCACATAGGAAATCCATAAAAAATATTTATTAAATTACATTGATCCATAGATAAAGGTAAATAAAGTAGAAGAGGAACTGTGTATGACTATATGCCTTAATTGTTTTTTTTTAATGTTTCTATATTTCATTCCCTAAATGCAATATAAGCTCCTTAAGGCAATATAAGAATAAGGCTTCAAAGAGTCCCAATATATAGAAGTTCCTGAGACTCTGCAGAAGTTCAATAAAATTTTGTTGACTAAAATTGAATGGAAGGGAGATAGAGGGAACTGAGAAAATACATATGTAGGATGGAACATGTAGTTGAATCATTGAGTAGGAAAAGTAACCTTACTTTGTCCTTCAAAACTCCCAATCCCCCTGTTTCATGTTTATGACAAAAATTAGATTCCCCCGCCCTGAAAAACTAGTTCAATACCATCTATGTAGTTTTATCATTTTATCGCCCTTTTCCAAGAATAACAGATGTTCCTAGATGTCAGCAGAAAAAAAATCACAGAAAGTATCTGTTTACTTCCTGAAAAGGCTCCAGCAAACAAAATGAACAAACGCCTAAATAATATATATTTGTAAATATCCTTGGCACATAGTTGGTGCTAGGTAAATATGTGTTTAATGGAGATATTTGGTTGTCCAAATATTTCTCAAATAATTGTCTTGAATACATGAATAATCCATTCTTTGCTATGCTTCTGTTTCTCATGACTCACTTGTATCATTATTGGATATTTGTTGAATGCTCTGTTGGGCATGTTATTAGCCAAAGGATCCATTCTCTCTCAAAGCAAATAAGATACTTTAGCCAAAAAAGGAATTCAAGTTAACTACCTGAGATACAAGATTAGGCTAGATGGACCAGGTTCTTTTAACCCCTAAATCTTTTTAAAATTATTATTTCAATATTATTTTATTTTTCCAATTGCATGTAAAGATAGTTTTCAACACTCATATTTGTAAGATTTCAAGTTCCAAATTTTCCTTCTTCCTCCTTCCCTTACTTCCCTACTTCTCCCTCTCCCCAACAGCAAGAAATCAAAGAAAGGTTATTATATGTTCAATCATTTTAAACATATTTTCATCTTAATTATGCTGTGAAAGAAAAATTCAGAACAATAAAGGAAAACAGGAAAAACAGCAATCAAACAAGTAAAAAAAAAAAGGAGAAAATAGTATGTTTCAATCAGCATTCGGATTATGAATGGCATTTTCTATTTTAAGTCTATTGGAATTGTCTTGGGTCACTGTATTACTGAGAAGAGCTGTCTATCATAGTTGATCATCACATAATGTTGCTGTTTCTATGTATGTTTTCCTGGTTCTGCTCATTTCACTCAGCATCAGTTCATGTAGGTCTTTCCAGGCTTTTCTGAAAATAGCTTGCTCATCATTTATTATAAAACAAAAATACTCCATTATATTCACAGACTATACCTTATTCAATCATTCCTCAATTGATAGATACCCCCCTATTTCTAAATCAAATTTAATAAGATGTAAGATTTAAAACTTTTTTTGGGTCTTTGGTATTTCAACTCATAGATGAGGTAATTACTACTCTATAAAGTTTCTTGCCTTAATCACAAAAGCAGAATAGTATGGAATTTACCTTGAAGGAAGACAATATGTAGTTAATTTGATTCAATACTTTTCAAAATAGCAATTTTTTCAACATGTGTACATATGTATGTATTTGTAAATATATATGTTTGTCTATATATACATGTATACATATATATACATATATAGATATATCATATTTATGAAAGAACTGTTTTATTACTACTTTTCCCTTTTTACTATTAAATTAAATAGTTTTGCTTTGAACCAATTATGTCTCCTTATTAACTACCAAAAGTAAATACATTGGTTGGGGATTTATAAATTGTAGTTTGGGGAAGATATGGACACACAAAATGGCTTCAATCCACAGAAGGCTTGTATGGGGAAACCAAGTGAAAAATAAGAAGATAATAGATGCGCACTCGCGTTCTCTTTCGCGCGCTCTCTCTCTCTCTCTCTCTCTCTCTGTGTGTGTGTGTCTCTCTGTGTCTCTGTCTCTGTCTCTCGTTGTCTCTCTCTGTCTCTCTGTGTCTCTGTGTCTCTGTCTTTCTGTATGTGTAGTGTTTGTATATATACATATATACATACATGCATAGACATACACAGGAGCTCTTAAAGCCTATAGATGTATAGAGGCATACATACATACAAGCATACATGTGTAAATATGTGTGTTTTTTAACCTGAGGTATCAAAGTCTAAAAATAATTTATTCTGAGGAAGAATTTTTCTCTTTGGGTGCTTTAAACCTTCATTTTATTTCACTAATATCTTTGTTTTTCAATATGGAATTTACACATCAGAAGGATATTTCTGCTCTGTTGTAAATTAATTTAAACATCATAACAAATGAAAATTCTAATTTTAAAACATCAAAAGAAACCAATCCATATGTAATGATGAAATTTTAGAATCACTCAAAGTTAATCAACAAATACCACATGCAATAATTATCCATTAGCTTTGTCTCAGAGGGATACCATGGTTATGCGCTTCTGCGAAATAACAACAGTCCCTACGCATAGTGGAAATGAACTCCCCACATTGTAGAGAACCCAAGGACTGGTTTTGAAGTTAGTACACCTCAGTTCCTATCCCAGTTCCAACACTTATTAACTACTTCACCTTAGGAAAATTGCTCTACCTCTCTGAATCTTAGTGTCCTCATATGCAAAATGGGAATGGTGATATTCATATTAACAATTCCTAATCTCTCTCTTTCATCTCCCTCCCCTAGAATGGAGCTGCAAGGCTTCTGGAACCAAGTTTAAGCAATGAAATTCCAACTCCATAAAGAAAACAATGGTTAAAGAACTATGGTTATTCCTGATATAGCACTTTAAGATCCACAAAGCACTCTACATTAGAGACCCCTATTTGATCCACACCACAAAGCTGTGAGATAGGTAGTTATCCCTAACTATTATTATTATTTTACAAATAAATGCTAAGCACAGGGGTGCTTAGAAAGATAAAGTATTTAAGGCCACTCAATTTGGGTGGCTTTTCTGGAGTCAAGTGTATTTTTTTCCTAGTACTACTTCTAATTTCACTTTTATTCTCTAAACAGGCTTCTCCTAAAAGGTGCTTAAGCTCTCAGTCAGAATCAGTAAAGGAAAAAGTAAACACCAACATCAATACAATCTTTTAAATGACAAAGTTAGGTTGTTTCTGGGCTTCAGGCTTCCTAATCTGCATAAGAATAATACTTAAATATCTAAGGTGCTTTAAGGTTTGTAAACAGCTCTATGTACATTATTTTATTTGATCCTCAAAACAAGTTTGTGAGATAAGAGCTATTATCATCTTCATTTTCCAGATGAGCACAATGAAACTGAGAGTGATTTAAGTGAATTCTCAAGATCACACAGCCAATAAGCTTTTTGAAGCAGGATTCAAACTCAAATCTAGCTCTAACTACAAACTTTATATTAACTCTACAATAAAAGGAATGCACTAAATGAACTCCAAGACCTAATACAGCCATAAGAATCCCTGATTCTTTCATTCTTCTTTTCCAAATTATTCTAGCTTCTTATATCTGGAGCTCTTTAAGAAACTTGGTGACACAGAATATCCATGTCTATAATTTACATACTCTTTCTTCTCTAAATAACACTTTTGTTTAGAATATAATTACTTCAAAAGAAAAGAGACATCAGTTTGTTCAGTTATTAAGACCTAGATGAGTTAAGCTTTGTGAAGTATGTCAGTCCAATAAGCATTTATTAATTACCTAGTATGTGCCAGGCACTATACTAAGCAATGGGGTTATAAAGAAAGGCAAAAGATAATCCCTGCATTTGAGGAGCTCACAATCTAAAAGGGAGATAACAAGCAAAGAAATACCCACAAACAAGCTGTATACAAAATAAATAGGAAATAATCAACAGAGGAAAGCCCAGAATTAAGATGATTGGAAAAGACTTCCTATACAATCCCTGTAGGGATTTTAGGTGAAACTTGAATGGGGGAAAGGAGCTTACAGACTTTACCTGGTTTTTGCTATATCACAGCATCTGGTACCCACCTATTGGGAAGCACCAGTGCACATATAAGAACACTTGTGGCTCTCTGCTGCCCCTGACTGGTCCCCAACTGTCAGGCCTACTATTGAAAAGTGTTCTTAATGCCCCATTTATCCCCTCTACTCCTGAGTCCCCTTAGAATTATTCATGGAGATTGCAAGTAACCTTGTCACTGAGGGCTAAGTACCTGTTCTAAACTATTCACCAAGATTATTGAAGAAGGTGGAAAATTAAGGCCTAAATTCTCACATACTCCCTGCCTTATCTCATCATCAATGTCAGAAAAATAGTGACAAAAAATATATACAAATAAATAGCATAAATAAAAATAAAGTTTACTGCATTATTAGACTTTTCTCTAAAATTTATAATTTTGGCTCTCAAAAATTCTTATAAAATATTCACTGGCCTCAAAACCATTAAAGCTGGAAGTGACTTTAGAGATGATTTAATCTATCTCCCTTCATTTGGTATATATGGGTACTGGATTAGGTATGAAGTGATGAGTGGGAAAGTGATTTTGCCAAACTCAAGTATCTTTTTTATTATATTTACTAAAAATCAAACCTTAACTTCTAAAATCTCTAATGCTTCCTAGGTCTCTAGATTTTTAAATGACTAATATTTACCCAAGACAATTTTCTTTCTCTGAATTCCCCCACATAAACAATGGTTTCCAAGGAACTAAGTTTAAAAAAAAAAATAGTACAAAGAAAGAGAAAAGAGAGAATGCTTAATTTTCTTCTGAGATGCCTTGCCTAATTTTTATCTAACTGTCCAATCTCCTTTAGTGTTGGCTAGCTTCTTAAGAATTCATGGAACTTATTTTTCATGGAGAGTTTAACAGACTGCTTATTGAAGAAAGCACAAAGAAAAATGGATGTCCAGGGAGAAAATGGTGTCTCATGTTTTAAGCTTGGATTACCTTAACTCCTCCTTTCCATAAAATTAATCAGAAAAGTTGGAATGAATAGGAGTGACATGGAGACAGTTTTTAGATTAGAGTTCTTAAATTTTCCAAAACTTTGAGTCCATTGTGAATTTGAACAAAGGCTTCCTAGAAATTGAGACATCTTTGCTATTGCCAAATGCAGCCACCCATTTCTACAGTTTACTAGCAATATTTCTTCATTTGGATCCTCATCATACTCACATCTATTCAAGTACAGGTATTGGGAGACTTTTATGAGTCATTCTTGGCTCTCCCAGAGGCCTGCTGTGCACAAGTTTTCTATGATTTATTACCTGTTTATTCAGAGAGCAAAATCCTGGAGAGAGGTTAATTACTTTTTCCCTAAATAAATGTTTGATTATTATGTACTACCTGTGAAAGGAAATTTTTGTTTAATGGTTGGTAATAGCTTTAAATTTTATCATTAATTCATTTTTTGAAAATTAACTTTTGAAGAGCTATCTATTTTAGAATAAGCAATAATGGGAAGCCCACATATAATTCTATGATATGGATTTTAACTTTTATCAAAGTATTTCCCAAGTAGGAAAGTCTCATAATTTACTTTGTGGTATTTGTATATAGTATTGTGTATATTTAAAGAATAATTTTTGGAAATAATTTCTTTTAAAAGTTATCCTTGCTAACATAGTGGAAAGTATGCTGGATTTAGAATCAGAAGCCTGCATTTAAATACTGTCATATACTATCTGCGTGACTTTGGGCCTCGTTTTCTCCATCTATAAAATAAGGAGGTTGGACTAGATATCTACCTTCTAGTTCTACTTTATTTTCCTGAGAGCCTTTCTCAGGCTCCTGGCAAATAGTGATTCTGAAAAAATTAAGTTCAAGTTGTTGGAAATTAATGATGTATAAATAAGCTTAATGGGATTTAAACTCAATGGAGACTGACATATCCAATAGCCAAATTCAACTTAACCATTTATGAAGGTGAGAGAAATCAGAAAACATGGCATTCCTTCTACTTCTTCAAATCTCTCTACAGGTCACCATTAATTTCCTTTTATCATCTTCATTATAAACTGTTCATTAGCTCTTATCTGTTTTCTTATTATCTTTTGACCACCTAATTCACCCTACTTTTAATTAATACAAGCTATAGATCTGGTTAAGAGCCCAAAATGTTGCAGTAAAATTTGGAAAAGACAGCAAAATTTTTTTCAATTTATATATATTTATAGCAACAACAATAATAGTTGCAGCAACTGACATTTCTGTAGTACTTTAAAGCTGCAAAAACACTTTAGGATATTATATCACTTAAGCCTCATAATAATCCTATGAAGTATTATTGCCCCCATTTCCCAGATGATAAAACTGAGACACAGATAAATTAACTAACTTATCTGCAATCAGATAGCTACTATATACCGATAATGGGATTTGAACCCAGGTCTCCCTTACTCTAAGTCCATCAATTTACCTACTACCTCATTTTATTTCTTCTCACAATACATCTCAGAACATTGGAGAACTAAGTGATGTAACAAAAAGAAACTCAACAGTGTATTTTATAATTACTGATATTCAACCTCTTCCATGAAGGCTTCTCAGACAAATTAGAAATGAATTGATAATTTTCCCCAAGTCGTCTTTCTAAACATAAAGCTGATTCATTACCCCATTAATATAACTCACCTTTAGCTTTTACACAAAGTGTATTATTTAATCCTGTTTATGTTATTCTAGCTTCATCAATCATTTAAGTTTCATATATATGTGTGTTTATATAACACATATATGCATACATAAATGTACATATGTAACTATAAACATATATATCTTCATATACATATACACTTATATACATCCATATATGCATAAATATCCTCTGAAAGAAATGTGGCTTAGTAGATAAAGAGCTGATGTCAGAATCAGGAAAATCTATATTGAAATCGTATCCTTTGCCACATATAGATAGTGTGACTCTGGGCAAATCATTTAACCTCTCATTGACTCAGGCAAAGATGTAAATCTGAGTTAGTAGAGGAACCTCCTCATCATGAGCCTCCTTCTCATGGGTCCTGTAAAATTAATGCAATTCTGCAGAAATACATAAGAAACATACAGATAATATGTGTTTTTGTGTCTAGCCCAGGGATGCAACCAAAGTTGATACCTATGTATCATAAGTTTTCCATAGCATTTATTGAGATTAAGCAAAATAGGGTATCATAAGTCCAAAACCAATCAACAATTAGCAGGAAAGATCAGAAGGTAAGGTTTGTTGGTAACAAACAGTAGATAGTGGGAAAGCTGATACAGAGACCATGAGAAGCTAGAGACAAAGACAGGTCCCTCTAATCAAAGATCAAACACTGGATTTAAATCCACATTCCCAATAGAGCCAAAAAAAAAAAAAAAAAAAAAAAGAGGCATGCCCACATTTAGAGGCAACGTAGCATAGCAGAAAAAATGTTGGACTTGGAATTAGGAGAACATGTTTAGAATCTTGTCTATATTGTGGGCAAATTTAGGCATGTTGCTTAATTTGCATGAGCCTCAGTTTTTTCATCTGTAAAATGATTATAATAACAGCATCTACCTTAAGGGATTGTTTTGAAAAACAAATAAGGTAATATATTTAAATAACTTTGCAAACCTCAAAGTACAAGATAAATATGAACTATTTATCTATCAAAACCAATTCTTGGCAACAAGGAGATTTAAGGTGGAGATATTGTCGAGTACCGGACCAGATTATAAGTCTGAAAATGGTGACAAAATGGGTCAAAGGAGGAGTCTGAGCAAGACAAAATTGTCACAACTTGTAATACTCAGTAGATTGGAACCATTTTAAGGTTTTTAGAGTAAGCCATCTAATCTTTCTAATAGGCTACTTTGGAAATCTCCAGACCTTTTCCGAATTCTCCTGAATGGGAGGCAAATATATTAAGAATGGTTGTCCACACATATACTGTGTGTTAGGAATACTATATATGTCCTTTTAGAATAATAGTCTCCAAAATAAGAATGACATTCAAGGAGGCTGTCTTGAATCCAAGGAAAGAGGGTGAGAAGTTGGTTTGAATCTCTCCTTCCCCAGAATGGACAACTGTCCATTTAGTCTGCAATATAGCTACATCTGTCTATCAATTCTTTCGATTGCTTTGGTCTAATAAGCAAAAGAAATAATCAAAAGAATTGATGAGATGCTTGTGTGGGAGCAAGGAGATGTCATGTTTAAATTAGGAGTCAAGTCAGGATAGCACTGGTGATATCAGACTTCTCACCTAGGTTAGCTGTTGAATTCACACACTCTACTCCCTTGATGAGCTAGCTAAGGGTGGAGACAGTCAGAAGTCCTAACAAGTGATAAGCTTACACATATCTTCACAGTTTGAGTCTGTATCAATTTTCAAATCCTTACCCAGACATCAAGAATCCAAGTTTTTGCTCTGCATCTGACATTAGTTGAGACTTTTAACTGAATCCTCTGTGCAAACTCACAATTTCCTACTCAAATTGTATACTTCCTTAAACTCCTGGGTTTGGATTGATCCCAAAACTTGGGGTACTTTGATCTTTTGTGAGTGAGGGGTTTGAAATAATTCACAGATATTTATTATTCATTATTCTATGAATACTAAGTACTATCTATTTGCTTATTGATTCTCTGATAAAAATAAAAACATTTGAAAATGTTCATCTGTTTCTTGGGAGAGCTGACTGCATTATACAAAAGTGATGTGACTAAGACTAAACTATGACAAATTCGAGAAGGAGGCAGGTTTTGTCCATTATCTAAGGGCTCAAAGCTAAGTTTTAATTATGCTTATCCACAAATCTACACACTTCTTTATGAGTCAGCACTGTTCAAGCAATTTAATAGAAATGAGTGTGGAACTCTTTGAGACCTCTATCTTGTTTTTGAATAAGATCAGGTAAGTTGAGATCCCTATCTCCTGGCAGTTAAATGGAGAATAGAGTTTTTGCATATAACAGGTGCTTCACACATATTTGAATGAATTAAGCCTGCTAATATTACCACCTTCTCTGCCTATAAAACAGTAATTCACAATTTGCTCCCCAAGGTCCATTTCCTCTTCAATGGGCCATCTTCTATGCTGTACTTCCCAATATCTCTTTTGGACATTAAACATCATTCTCCTGTGTGGAAGGATGCTGTCACATCAGATTATCCCCATCTATGATGAAAGCCAAAAGGTAATGAAAGGGTTAAATAAGAATTGTAACTGGCTAAATGTAAAACGTATCTAAAGGACTTATCTAAGGACAACAACAAGTCAGTACCTATATTCAGGAAGGAAAGTGAGAATTCTAGACTCCTACAATTATACTTAGTTCTTTCTCTAAAATGACTGTCTGAACAATCATTATTGCTTAATAACTATTAAGGGTCCTCTGGGTACAAGGCACTGTAAGTAACACTAAAATAGGTATGATCCTTTCCTGGAGGAGTTTACTAACTCAATTAGGCACAGAGAGCCACTTAGTAAAAGACCAGAATGGGACAAAATTGAAAGAATAGAGAAAGGAGAAAACAAAAGGCAAGGCCACACACCAGATGGGGAAAAGGCATTAAAAATGAAATGAATGTCTGTTGTTGAGCCTCATTTCCCCAGTGATGTTTACATTTAGATTGGATTCTGGAGGCAGGCCAGGAAACCACTCGTCTCCTTTAAGATTAGTAGAACACAACTATCTTATCACAATTTGCCTACTTTATAATCCTTTCCTAAAACTCATTAAGAAACTTGATTTTCTATGATAGCTCAGACTGTTGGCTTATCAAACCTACTATTCAACATTTGCTAGTGACCCTGTTAAAGGAATTTTGTGCAGAGTGAGGAGTAGGAGGGGAGCCAAAATAGACCCAGCCAACTGTGTAATGTCACATATAGAGAGCTTCTGTGGGACAGTATTATTCTGGGAGAGTAGTCTTTTCTCTACTCCTTCCTACATGAGATCAGAATTTATCCAGAAGAGAAAGAGATTTTAACTAGGCTGTCCTTGGCCTTTAATGTCAATATTGTATTAGTGATCGTAAACTCCCCATCCCATTTATCCACACCTAAGTAACCACAAACCTTTATTTGATGGCATTTTGTGAATAAAAGTTTCCCAAGGTAACTTGAAGCAGAAAGAAACCTCTCCTTTTGTTCTATCCTGATTACATCTAAGAATCCTTTTTCTCTCTTGTAATACAAGGGGCATTATAAAAAGGGTATAATAAGGAGGGATTGGTACATGAGCTGTTTGAGCAGTGAAAATATTACAACATGTCATCCCACTCTAGAAATTAGGATGAGGGTTTGAAATATACTCAGTATGTTCTGTTCAATATATCATATGTTGTTTATTATGCTTTATTTTGATCTTTAACTTCCTTTTTTCAAACATAAAAAATAACAATAAAACTGTAATTGGGTAAATGTAGAAATTCTTATCTTTTGAGATTTATTTAATGTAGTAACAGTATTATCAGAAAAGTGTTTTCATATAATTGTTATTTTTAATGATAGTCAAGTGTTGTTTCTTGCTTCTTACGACCATGTGTTTTTATAGAGTTATGCATCTCTTATTTTGTAATAAAAGTCAATGGGACAATTGAATACAATTTAACAAACATTTATTTTGGTACCAGATTCATTTTACAAATAACTTTTGTTGAACACGATTCTTCAGGAATGCTCTCTCTCCCACCTCCTCTTCAATTCTCAGCATCTTAGGTTCCCTTCACCTTTTGCAACAAGCCTTTCCTGAACCCCCATTTCTCTTCCAATCAATGACTTTATATTTACTTCTTTGCGTATATATGTTGTCTCCCTCCAACAAAATAGAAGCTCCTTGAAGGTAAAGATTATTTTTGTATTTATTTTTATATTCCTTCTTGGCTGTACTATTTCTGAAGAGACCTGAGCCATGTTTCACATCATTCTTGACATTTCCTCTTTTTCTTCAGCAGTTGCCTTGCCTCCTTTCCCCAATTCTTTCCAGTTCCCCTTGCTGTGTGGTCTTCACCCACTAAAAAGGAAGCTCCTTCAGAACAGGAACTTTCTTGCCCATTAGTATATGAATTCCCATCTTTTAGAACAGTATCTTACATATAGTAAAGGCTTAATAAATGTTTTTCCTATTTAAATCCCCAGAACCTAGCATTGGTCCCATAGAAGGTACTTAATGAATGCTCTTGGAATTCAATTCTGTAAACAGAATACCAGAATTCTGTAAATCCATATGAAATCATTTCCAATAAAATCTCTGCAGAATGAAACAATTCAAGAGTGTTTGACCCTCTAATTTTTCAAAATTGCTTTTTCCTATATCTTCTTGATGACAAAGCTAGATAGATGAATATTGTTAAGTAAAATTCATGTTGAATGTGTAGCCTCAAGAATTAATTAAAATTCACTCATTTTGAGCAATTTGGAACTATGACCAAAGGGTTATAAAATTGTGCATACCCTTTGATCCAGCAGTGTCACTACTAGGTCTGTATTCCCCCCCAAAAAAAAAAAATCATAAAAGAGGGGAAAGGACCCATGTACAAAAATGTTTGTAGTATCCCTTTTTGTAGAAGCAAGAAACTAGAAATTAAGTGGGTGCTCATCAGTTGGGAAATGGATGAATAAGTTATGGAATATGAATGTAATTGAATATTATTGTGCTATAAGAAATGATGAGCAGCCTGATTTCAGAAAAGTCTGGGAAAAAATAACATGAATTGATGCTGAATGAAGTGAACAGAACCAAGAGAATATTGTACACTGTAACAAAAAGATTATGTGTTGATCAATTGTAATGTAGTTGACTTTTCTCAACAATGTGGGGATTCAAGGCAATTCCAACAGACTTGGGATGGAAAATGCCATCCACATCCAGAGAGAAAAATATGGAGCTGAATATGAATCAAAGCATAGTATTTTCACCTTTTTTGTTGATTTTCTTTCTCATGTTTTTTTTTTCCCTTTTGGTCTGAGTTTTCTTTCACAACATTACAAATATGGAAATATGTTTAAAATAAACGAACATATTTAACCTATATCAGATTGCTTGCTGTCTTGAGGAGGGAGAGAAAACATTGTAACACAAAGCCTTATAAAAATAAATGTTGAAAACTCTCTTTACATATATTTGGAAAAATCAAATATTATTGAAATTTTTTTAAAAATTAAAATTCACTCCTTCAAAGTCCTTCTGGACACATATGCCATAGTGTAAAGAGCCTCTGGAATGAGCAAGACATAACATCTCTAGGCTGAAGAGAAAAATGTGTGTTCAAATTCTGACTTGCCATATTAATTGTATGATCTTGAAAAAGTTGACTTTCTTCTCTGTTTCAACTGACTTACTATATTATATACTTATATCATTGGAGTTGGATAGGAAAGTACTCTGCAGAACTTGAAGTTTTCTAAATGTCAGTTATGATTGTCACAATGTTTTTTGTTATATTGGTAGGGGGAGGCAGACTCTATAATCTCTGAATTTGTCTTAACTAAAAACATCTTCCTCCATCATACTAAGCTCTATTCCCTCTGGTCTCCTCTATGGAATCATTTCCAATAAAATCTCTGCAGAATGAAACTTAATTCAAGAGAATGTTTTCCAGAACTGCTTTAAAGAATTTTTTAAATACAGGCACAATATTAAAATCTGCAAGAATAAATAATTGTATTTTAAGAAGCATTAAAAGGGACATTTGGGAGGGGAAATAGCAAGGGCATGAAAAGCAATAGTAAATTTTCCAAAGCTTCATCTTTTTGCTGTTCTTGTTATTCTCAGAATGTATAGGAAGTCACTTTCTGCTGCAAGAATAAAGAGTTTATTTTCTGCCAACCAAACAGAAATGTATAAGGTTTCTGAAGAGATTTGCTCTCCATCATGACAATATATTGAGGAACATGGAATTGCCTTTAAATGGATTGGTAGCTTCTGGTCTTGACCTACAAGAAGCCATTAAGAAGATGAATCCCGTTCTCAGTGCAGAATGACAACTGCTCATCTCTCCTTGGGTTTTGGAGATCAGGGTTATACTGCTGACTCCCTCCTATTTCCTCTACTTAGCACTGTTTACAGTTTCCCAGTCCCTTTTTCTATATCCAAAGAAATATGCACAAAAGTCAGCTTTTCTGCTTCTGTTATTCCTGTAGAGTTTTGGAGATAGGGAAGGCAGAAAGAAGGTCTGGACTTATAATTTCATTGGTGCAATAGGTGCACTGTAGGAAACTTCACTACTTAAACTACTTAAACTTTTCAGAGTTAGTTGCTTAGAAGCCCTGAGAGGTTAAGTAATTTATTTGATCACACAGACATTAAGTTTCAGAGGCACTTCTTGACTCCAATGAGAACTCTCTATCCATTACTTCTGTACTGATTCTCATTCAATGTATATTCGTGGTAAATTCCTTCATTTAATTTAAATAGTAAATAGTAAAAAATTTCCTGCCATTTATGTTAGCTAGTAACCCAGTGGATGGAGCATTTCAGGAAGATCTGAATTCAAATGCTATCTCAGACACTAGCTATGTAACCATAGACAACTCACAAAAAAAAATCTGTCTGCCTCAGTTTCCTCATTTGCAAAATAGGAATAGTAAGAGCTTCTATCTTCCAAGATTGGTATGAGAATAAAATGAGATATAATGTCCAGGTCTTGATTACTGAGAATAATGAATCTCCCTAAGTAGTCAAATTATTTGAACTGCATTACATAGTTCCGCTAGGCATGAACCAATTACTACATTTCATGTGATTATAACTTTAAATAGTACAAATTTAAACATATGTGGTCACTTTTGGGAATTCGCTATTTACATTAAATATTTCCCAAACTTTGAAAAACTATATAAAACTAGCTATTATTATTTTCCTATGTATATGTATCTGAAAAGCACAAAATTAGCAAACAACCCAATAGAGTATCTGATTCTGCATTTCAAGAGACTGAGTCCAGAGACTATACCAGATGTTTGAAGTATAGGCTCATAAAAAAAAAATTGCAAATTGGTAGAACCCACTAGAAATCACTCTATCCTCTTATTTATTATCTATAAGAGGAGAAGAGTACCTGCCTAAACTCCACTGGATCTCCAGGGGTATGCAAGACACAAAGGATAAAGCCAGGCAAACTGAGCATAAATGCAGCTTATTTTCTTTTCTAAGCAAGGGAAGACATGAAGGGTGGGAGGGAATATCCTATCTTTTTTGGAAAATTTTCAAAAACCAAGGTGCCCAGGGGGCGATTCTAACTAGTGTTCTGGACAATTTACATGGATTTGTATTCTGCTCAGTTCCTTTTAGGAGGTGATTAATTACCATAGCAACCACTGCATCACATGACATACTCTTGTTCTGAAATGCAACTATGGTGCACCTTCTTTTAGGAAGATATATTCCTGAAATGGAATGTGAATTCTTCAAGGAGTCACATTATAAAATGAAAAGTGAAGGCTTTATGACTTTATAGGGTTTCATTTGAATACATTTCTCTTGGTTGACTTGGACTAGGGTACAGTAAAAAGAATGGGCAAAAAAAATCTGAGAAAAAATAATCCCGAATGGCAAAATATATTTTGAAGGTTACTCAAAGCTGTTGTTGTATTTATGCCACTGTTTTCCCATTTTCAATTCTATTTATAGTATGAATTCAACCTCACAGTGAATCAGCAAAAAGCCTATTCTACAAAGTTAACTAAGTTATTTGTTCCAGTTGGCATGAAGGGAGACTTTTACCACTTTGGATACATTTCTCTGACAAAATCATAACTTGCAAGTTTTGCTCCTGGATCAAGTAGAACAAAGTATATCTTCCTTGCTATATGATTCTTTTTTTATTTTAACTAACTAGTCTTTTAAACAGATGCTAAACTCAGTTGTTTCTACATGTTGAAGGCCTACAGATGGTATCAGCATTCTTCAAATTTTGTTGCCCTGAGCCCAGGTTCTGGTTTCCCATCTAGTTACAAATCTGGTCTATATTTTTAGAGTGACTTAAAACTACAATACACTGTCATTCTACTCATATCCAAAAGAAGTAACTGAATGTAGGGAAGGGAAGAGAATGGATCTACTTATTTAAATTATTTAGGGGCAGCTAGGTAGAATAGTTGATGGAGTACCTGGGCCTACAGTCAGAAAGACTTAGTTCAAATCTGACATTACACTTACCAGCCTTTTTATTCTGGGCAAACATCTATAAAGTGCTTAACACATAAATGTTTATTATTATTATTCTTAAAATGGAAATGTAATTGGTAATAAGATATAATTTCATTTCAATTCCCACCAAAAAATATTAACTATATAATCAAAGTTAGTTTTTATCAAAACTCTCCACAACCACAGTAGAAGGCTTTTATCAGTCATTGCCAAAGCATTGAGATGCTTTCTCTTTCCTTCCCTACATTCAGTTACTTCCTTTGGATATGAATGGAATGGCAATGTATTGTAGGGCTCCCATTTCAGCTATCAATGCCTCTCAATCAGGAAATATTATCACAATGCTGGTATCTGGCACTATTTCCATCTTATTCACCTACTGATATAGCATCATTCTCACAGATGTCAGTGAACTGATATTTCTGAAGGATCTAAAGGACTTCTTTTAAAGTAAGAAGATGAGATAGAATGAATAAAACAAGGCTATCAACTTTTATATACCCAAAGTATCCAGGTGACAAATTCCCAGAAATCCAAGGAGTAATATGTAATTTCCCCAAAGTAAAGTAAAAACTTGTTTCTAATAAAGTGAGAGAATCTAGAATCCATATAGGACAGCACCATAAACAATGAGATCTCTAATTGTCTTTGGTGGTGTTGTCTCCCTGGGGAGTTATTAAAAACAACAGCAACAATAAGTGACTGTGATTCATACTGTACAATTATTTAGGTCTCATACAAACACATAATCATTCCCTCCTAATTTGCTTTCTGTGATGTAGATGAGCAATACTCATTACCCTGAATTTCTAAGGGAAAAAACCCTCAGGAGTCCTTCCCCCCCCCCCAGTTACCTCTTCTTGTTAATTCTTCTTCTACAATATTTTTCACATCTATCCCCTCCTTTCCATTTATTTACGGCTATCATCTTATTTCAAATTTGCAATAATTTCCTAACTAGTCCAACACCTTCAGTCCCTCTTCTTCTTCCAGTGTTTCCAAATTTAACTTAGTAATATAGCTCTAATTATGTAATTCTGCTCAAAAACCTTTAATAGCTCTCAATTACCTATCAAATAAAGCTCAAGTCTTTAACATTTAAGATTCACAATGATCTATCTTCAAGCTTTCCAACATTCTTCTCTTCAGGTACTCTGTGCCTCAGCCAAATATGACTACTTGGTACATACCAACCTAGCCCATGCATTACTATCTCTATAACTTCACTCATTTTGTTACTTATATCTATAATTCTTTCTCTATTCCTTCATCAACTATCTTTTAAAATCCTATTCATCCTTCAGGGCCCAGTTCCAATATCACCTTCTCCATGAATCCTTCTCTCAATTTCCAATGTAGGAGGAAGAGTCTCTCCATATTATCAATTCTTATGATTTTATACAGTTGTCAAATTTTCAGCTAAATCATTGGTTTTTTAAAAATGTTAAATAGAACAGGCCCAAGAATAGAACTCTGTAAAAATAGAAACTTCCTTCTGAACTGGCATAGATCCATCATCGATCAACACTTTGGGGGTATAAATGTTCAATCAGTTATAACTCCACCTAAGAATAGTATTATACAGCAGAGGCCACTATCTTATCCATAAAGATTTCATAAGAAATCATCAAATACTCTGATAAGATCCATATTTATTTTAATAAGGCATAATGTACTCTTATAGTACCTAGTGACTGCTACATTTCCCCCTAAATGCTGTGTACTAATTTATGCTAAGATTGTTCCAGAGTCTAAATGTCAAACTTATTATTCTATAATCTACCACTTCCCTCCTTTGCAAATCAGGACATTTGTCAAATTCCAATTTTCTGTTTCTTCTCTTATTGTCTATGATTTCTCAAAGATCATTAACTGTAGTTTTGAAATGGCTTTTGAAATTTCTTTAAGAAATCTAGAATATAATGTGCCTGTATGTAGAGACTTGTGTTTATACGAAAAAGTTAGAAAATCTTATCTATAAGATAGTAAATGATCTATTAGGCAAATACGTAAAGTGAGGATTAGTACACAATAACAAAAAAATCTATTTATCCATATGTGTGTGTATTTAGAGAAAGATAGAGACTGACACAGAGAAAGAAAAAGAGAGAGAGATAATGAGGGGGAAAAGGAAGGGAAGGAAGGGCAGGGAGATGGACAAAAGAGGGAGGGAGAGAGGTAAGGAGGAAGGGAAGGAAGGAAAGGAGGGAAAGAGAGAGAGAAGGAAGGGAGGGAGGAAAGAAGGGAGGGAAGGAAGGGAGAGAGGGTGAGAAGGAAAGAGGGAAGGAGGGAAGAAAGGAGATAAGGATGCAGAATAGGAAGAGAGGAGAAGAGGAAGAGGAAAGGAGAAAACAAGAGAGGATGGGAAAGCAGAGAGATGGAGAAAAGAAGAGAAAGAAAATTGGGAAAAGAGGGGTAGAGAAGAAGGGAAAATTCTGTTCAATAAATTGATGATAAAAAAGATGATATTTTTAAAATGTATCCATCTGTAAGGTGGGTTATCTCACAGAAAATGCCTTCTGGGATGACATGAAATAATATGAAGGAAATATAGTAAGACAGCTGGAGTATAAACTTATCAAATGATGTGCCAATTACCAACTGAATTATTAGAGAGTGTATATATATGACAAAGCTCAAGTCATTAGTTAACCATTAACTTTATGACAAATGGGCCACACAGTGAAAATAGGCAAAGTGGCTTCAAGGGTAATATCTTTGGGGCTGAATTGGAGGAACCAGTTGCATCTTTTTGATTCAGAGTTTCTATACCTCTGACCTAAGTACGAAATGGTTATATATATATATATATATATATATATATATATATATATATATATATATATATATATATATATATGTATATGTATATTTACTTTTTTCTTAAACAGAAGAAAAGAAATGGGAAACAGATTTCTATTTTTTATCCTAAAACATTTCTCTTCTTTTGCAAAGGAAGTACTGATATATGTGACATGTTAGAGTTATAACTGGGAGCAGCACAGTGATCGTAGGAAGAGACAAAACAAGTTTTTACTTCAGTTAGGGTCTGCCAACTTTCTAACACTTCACCCTTCAAGAAGAAATATTTGTCAGACTTCTTGACAGCAGTCACATAAATGTGTTGTTTTTCTCTGCAATGATCCCGCTGAGTTCTTCTTCTTCTTCTTCTTCTTCTTCTTTTTTTTTTTAATGAGTAAAGCCATTAGACTCCCTCATCCTGGAAGCTCCCTCCTCAGTCTCAAGGGAAAGATAAGGGAGCAAAGCCTTTGAGGATACTGAATCTCCAAACAAAATCTACAAATAAATTTACTAAGACACACACGAAAACTGGCCTTTGATTTAGATTCCTAGCCAGGTCAAATACATCAAGAAACTGGAAAGGAATTTAGAGCTCATCTTTTCTAATACTTTCATTTTACAAATAAGGAATCTAAGATTCAAATGTCCAAGGAACTAGCCTGAGTTCCCACAGGTAGTATAAATTGCAAAGTTAAATGCCAGGAACTGAATAGGCAGTTTAAAAATGTGAATTTGTTATTAAAACCTGGATCTTTTGCTTCTAAGCATAGCACTACTGTTCAAAGATAAAAAATTCCACAACCAATTCTATGTACAATTCAAAGCTTTCCTTTGAAACTGGCAAATTTTTTTTTAATTCTGGATTCCTACAAAATGATTTTTTTCTTAATAGTATGACTCTAGGAATGCTCCAACCTGACCAAATTAAGAAATTCATGGGAGTTCAAAGAATGAAAGCATCATTTGGTACTTCCAGAAAATGAGACATGGATTATTGACTTCTATGCAAAGAATGAATTCATGAGGTAAGCCCTGGTTTTGCACTGCTATCCAGAGCTGAAGTCATATGGCATTACCTACTTGAGAGCATAGCATGCTCTGTTGAACATTTTCCAAGTCTTCGTGTCTGCAGTATTCATGAGAACATGGCGGACAATTATGGAATGCAAGAGTCATATAAAGACTTCTCTAACTCTAAGACACATCTAGTTATTGACTGACTTCTGCCCATTTCCCAGAAACCAAAAAAGACAAATAACCAACCATATCAAGATCATATGACCACTATTTTCTAAACTCAACATTTATTGAATCTGCTGGTAATAGGGAAAAGGATGGGGGGAAGAGGTATGATTAAAATTTTTAAAAATTAAGTACTATTACATAGATGTCAGGCTGGGCAATCTTCAATATTTTCCTATTTGATACATGAAAAAGTACAAGAATTGGCAGGGGTGGCAGTATAAACAGTGGGAGAGATATTGGCCTAATTTTTTAGTTCTCAGTGGGTGACCTAATTTAGAGATGTCTAGTGCTATTTTGTATGGACTGGGGCGGGGGGGGGAGAGGAGGGGGGAGGAGAAGGGGAGAGGCACTGCTGACCAAGTATTCTTCTTGCCTTGTCTTCCCCTTCATGTTGCCATCCTTGGTATTCACAAGTGAAGCCACATAGCATTCCCTTGAATGGTAAATTAAATCACATGCCATGCCTATTGGATCAAATCAATCAACAGTCTTTCTAATTCTGCTCTGAAACATCCTTTAAGTCCCACAGTAAATATTTTGTAAAAATTGTAAAAATTGAGATATATTATCATCCCCATTTTACAAATGAAGACACCAAAGCTCAAAGAGTTCAAGAGATTCTCTTGTTTAAGAGATTCTTTCACATACAGTTACATTAATATTAACAGGCAGAATTTGAATCGAAGTGACAATAAGCCTAGAGATCATTTCACTAGATTTTGTTGTTAATATGGCTTACATTGTAACAAGCAACATCTAAATAGATTTCAAGCATAAAATTTACTGATTATAAAAAATTTATTAGAGCATACAGCACTATTTGGGAGTGCTTGAATTCATGCAAGAGAGGGAAAAAAACATTATATATATATATATATATATACACATACATACACACACAGACACACACACACACACACACACACATTTTTTTGATAGATGAAATGAGTGAAGAATTGTTTTTAATCAATTCACATAAGGAATTGATTGGCTCATTTTTAACGAATAACTATTAGTATTTATAATTACAAGTTAATGATTCAAAGTATAGAAATTAATTTAGAAAGCAATACCTGACATAGAAGAGAGCAAATTCTACCTTAGGACTTCCTAATTTTGTAAGTCAATGTGAGTCACTTAATCTTACTGGTCTAAATTTATCAGTAAAGTGGAAATGAATGATAATATCCATGGAACTTACTTCACAAGATTGTTGTTAGGATCAAATAGTTCAATGTCTTTAAAGTACTTTGCCAAGTTTAAAGTATTATATAAATATCAGAGAAAAGAGGGGGAAACTATCCTTTCTAAAAAGCACCTTCCTTGCAAACTCTAAAGTAATATATGGATGCTAGCTGTTGTTGTTACTATTATTAAGAGGAAGGCATAGAGTTGTTCAATGAAATGCTCATGACTTTCATTCCCTTCAATGATTCCATGCAAGTGACAGCCCTCCTCAGAAAACCTTGACCTCTTTGGGAGGAAATAAAAGAAAAAGGAAATTTCTGTCAAAGGCCTCTGGGTAGCTAACAAAGTCTGACAAAGCTAAAGTCAAGAACATTTTTTTTCGTAGTTCTTTTGTGAGCTTCATGTTGGTGAATTCAGCAACTATCAATCACTTTCTTCTAATGAAGACAAAACAAAATCTCAGGCACTTTCAGAAACTGCAGAGGATGACTCATAAAACCCAATAGTGATATCTGAACTTGAAACTCATCAGGACTTAACACAAAACTCATCTAACCAAATCTCAGGTATATCTATCTGCACAAATTATCTTCTTTAAGGATAATAACCATAGAATCACAAGAATGTTAAGAGTTAGATATGACCTTAGATTTATCCAGTTTAATCCTCTTTTTTTTAATAAATGAATTTATAAATTTATAAATAAATTTTATAAATTAGGAGATTTAAACCCAGAAAGCAACTTGCCTAAGATCACACAAGTATCAAGTGGCAGAGTCAGAATTTGAACCCAGACTTTCTATTTCTTCAAATTCCCTACTCTTTTGAGCCAAATTTATAAAAATAAGAGCCATTCCTCTATATGAACAATTTTCAAAAGCAGAAATAAAAGCTATCAAAAGTCATATGATTGTTAACAAAACAAAAAGGGAAATGGCAAATACTAGAGGGGATATGGAAAAATAGGGACACAAATACTCTGCTGGTAGAGTTGTGAACTGACCCAATCATTCTGGAGGCCTATATGGAACTATACTCAAAAGACTATTAAAATGTGCATATCCTTTGACCCAGCAATACCACGACTAGTTCTGCATCCCAAGGAAATTAAGGAAAAGGTAGAGTCTATTTTTACAAAAAAATATTTATAGCAGCTCTGTGTGTGGCAAAGAGTTGGAAACTAAGAGGATGTCCATCAACTGGGGAATGGCTGAATAAGTTGTAGTATATTCATTGTAATGGAATACTATTGTGCTTATAAGAAATGATAAGCAGGATGATTTCAGAAAAACATAGGAAGTCTTATATGAACTGACACAAAATAAAGAGAGGAAAATCAGGAGAACAATGTACACAGGAACAGCAATATTGCAATGATGATCAACTATGAAAGACTTAGTTACTCTGATCAAGACAATGTCTAATACAATTTGAAAGGACTCATGATAAAAAATATTATCCATGTCCGGAGAGAGAACTGATGAACTCTGAGTGCAGATGGAAGCAAACTTTTTCACTTTCTTTTTTTAAATATATGGTAAATATGGTTTTGCATGACTTCACATGTATAAGTGATATTAAATTGTTCACCTTCTCAAGAGGTGGAAGGAAGAAGGGTGGAAAATAGGAAAAGAATTTGGAAATCAAATTTTTAAAAAAATTAATGTTAAAAATGTTCAATATAATTGGGAATTATTTAATGAAATATATGTGTATATACATATATGCATGTGTGTCAGTATGTGTATTTATAATTTGTTACCCTTTCTACCACAACACTATTTGCCATCTTCCTTGTAAGTGCTATCTCTTCTCACGAATCTTCTGAGAACTGGGACTTTTTCCTCTGTTGCAGTACTGAAAGAACTTCTATGCCTTATTTTACTACCAGTGAAGTAAATCTTTGCTATAATATAACTATGCTCTACTTTTTCTCCCCTTCCTTTACTGATAGTAGAGCTCTCTTTTATTAGGAAGGGTTATGTAAAATTTGCTATATACACAATTAATTATGATCTTGCTTCTAAAAGAAAAAATTTACAATTAATCTATTTTTATGACTTGATTTTCATGAGAATGTTAGGGTCCATACCAGGAAGGAATCCAAGAACAGAGTTAGATGTTATAAAAGCAATATAATTTAATTCAGGCAATATAGCTTAGTTTGTATATAGTTTGGTCTTTTCTCTTCTTAGCAGAACCTGATAATCAGAATTACTGAATCAAAAGTCATGCTTTTTCTCTCCTAAGAACAAATGTTTACTGTAAACAACTCTAATTCACATTTCTCTAATGAATTAAGTGGGAGTTTTTAGTGATAAAATGTTACAATTTATCTTAACCATCATAAAGGAGGGACAAATTAGAACCCTTCAGATTGCTCTCTGATGTTTACTACCTATATGGTCTTGGATAGGTCATTTAACTTCCCTGAGGAAAGACGTTGTGCTACATGGTTTCTAAAGTCTCTTCTAGCTTTCAATTCTATGTAACCAAATCCTTCCAAAATGTTGTGCTTTCTTTCCTAAATAAATACAGAAGCATAAGATAGGTTAACTGTGGCAGATCAGCAAGGATATTTATGAATTGTCAGTGCCAGAAGCCCTTTCCTTGTATCCTATAAAGATATGCTATATTCTTAGGTTCTGTGTTCTATGTTCTTTGAGCTTATCTCCTTTGCAAAACTATCCTCCACATAAAGGGAACACTATGATTGACCTCTATTCCTTCTTCCCTCATTCTCTACCTTAGCAACAAAGACTGCTTTGAAATAGATCAAAAACTCAACTTTCTTTGGTGGCATGGATCCCTTTGGCAGGTTGGTGAAGCCCATGGACTCCCCAGAATTATGTTTTTAAATTGCAAAATTTGAATTACAAAGGAAACCAAAATTATACTTAAATAGTAATCAAAACATTATTTTAAAAAAAGTTTATAGCAATAAAAGATCTGTTTTGTTGGAGAAAGGGAGAGAGGAGGGGACTCTCAGTCAATTATGAGAGAAGCAACTTCTACTTCCAGTGATATAGAAAAGGAGAGAGGACAAGGAAGGAATAGAAAAAAGAACAGTCACCTCACCAAAGGCTATTGGTTTTTTTCTCCCTTTTTCTTGTTTGATTCTTGAAACAAAAATTTCATAGCATAAAATTTGTCACCTGTAAATACTATAACAATTCCTGCTGGATGTTGGGTTATATTTCTTATTGCTGAGGTTAGCTTGTCTTCCAGTTAATCATCTTCCCCCAAGCACACATTTGTGTTGCATCAGCATTTTACATTTGGGGGCTTACTGCTGACCTCACTGCAGTAACTACAGGAATCCATACAGGAATACGAGCAATATGAAAGATTAAACATCTGATTATTTTATAAACTCTCCTTAGGTAAGCATAGATTTTGATACCTTTACAGAACACTATATTACCAACCCCATGCCAAGATGATTAAAAACAACCCCAAAATATCTGTACTGAGTCAAAAACAAAAGACTGACTAGAAGAGGAAGAGTTATCATCTTTAACAACCTAAAGGGGAAAAAAGGAGAGAGAACTGATGCTGCATTCTTGCTCCTTCAGATTGTCTCATTGTATTTACTGGACAGATTTGAAAACAACATAAGTTTAATGTGATTTCACACACACACACACACACACACACACACACACACACTATATCCAAATGGTTTTGTTGTCATTGTTCAATCATTTCTCAGTCCTCTAGACTCTTCATGAACCCAATTGTTTTCTTGACAAAGATACTAGAGTGATGTGCCATTTCCTTCTCCAGTTCATTTTACAGATGGAGAAACTGAGGCAAACAGGAATTACGTGATGGCCAGGGTCATACAGCTAATAAGTGATGGGGCCAGATTTGAACTCATGAAGATTAATCTTCCTGATTGCAAGGTCAGTGTTCAACCACTGTACCACATAGTTGCCCCCATATGGTTTACTATCTTAAACTTGATTATCAAAATATGATTAAGCTGACAATCATAAGACCTTATTTCTAAATCTGAAAGGGACCTTAGAAGTCACAAAATCCAATTTCATCCTTATACATATGAGAAAACTGAGGCACACACATTTTCCTAGGAAATTTCATATGGATAAGACCTTGTCTTGCACATCATTGTATTACCATAGTTCTTAATAATGTGCCTTGTAGTAAGCGGGTGCCCATTAAATACTTCCTGATCTCAATAAACCTTTCAAGGATGCTTTTGCTTTTTGAAATGATGAGCCCATTACCAACAGATGAAAATGTAGCTAGTGGGGTGTGTAGGTAAAATATATTTGTCCCTTGCCTACCTCTTTCCTGCTCTGTAATCCCTTTCTGTACAACAGAAATAAAGTCAACAATTTGGCATGCCATTGTAGATGATCTGTTGATCCCTCTTCTGGAAAAGTCAGTCAATAAATATTTATAATATGTCTAATAATGATCCAGGCACTGAGCTAAACACTAGAGATACAAAGAAAGGCAAAGCACAGTCTTTCCTTGCTCTCAAATTGCTCATATTCTAATGGGGGAGACAACTAATTAGTCGTAGGTCCTTGCTTTTCATATATCAAATGCTTAATACATCTTTAGCTAACTTTAACAAGTGTTATCTGGAGTCTAAAATACCTAACATGGGAACTGCACCTATGAAAATATGATGCATTTGAATCCTTGATCCTTAAAATTCAAGACTTGCTCTTAGCAAGTATTCTTTTTACCAGCTTTCAACTTTCTCAAACTCTCCACTTCTTTTAAGCATCTAATCTCCCCATTAATACCCTGGGGAAAGAGAAAATGTTAGACATATAAGCCTAGGTAAATATCTTTTGCCAAAAACTATGCAACAGTTGTCCTAGGGCCACTTTACCTGCCTTGCAGTTGAAAAGAGAAGAAAACCTTCTAATTCTTGAATCACTCACTTGGAGCTATATGTCAGATGTGTTAAATTAAGATGGGGGAAGTGTAGAATAATTATTCAAAGAAATACTTCACTCCCAGCTAACCCATAGCCAAAAATATTTTGCACTCCACATAATCTCATCACTCTTTTTCTTTCCTATACAACGACAAGACACCATTTCCCTTTTTTACAAATGCATATCTAAGCTGAGCAATTGAGGGGCCCCTTGGTACAAATGTTTTAAATATTCCTTACCTTATGACATCACCTTCTGCCACCTTTCAAATTACACTTAACTTTGGAGCAAGGAAGTAATAATTATAGCCTTGTTGTATTGGACACAAATACAACATTAGGACTGAAAATGATCTATTTTCTAGACATAAACAACCCCCTCAATGCCTAAAATACTTTCAACATTATTTTTCGTTGACTTTTGATCAGGAAAGTCACTCCCTTTTTCTGAAACCAGTGTGCCCAATTGAGGTTAGGAAACATAAAACATAAAGAAAAAGTATATTTAAAAAGAGATTTTGACAGAAAAATATTCAAGCTTTTCAGAATCTCTGGAGATAAACATGAGGAAAGTTTTAAAACCAAGTAAAACTACTTTTAAAAGGAGTGTTATTTATCATCCTTTAAGTCCTTTTTCATTGCCTCATAATGACTCTGAGATGGACCCTGGACTCTTTAAAGCTATGCTTGTAAAGCACAATATCTGGGCAACTGTAATAATGACAGCTTGTTACAAAGTATTTTAATCAATGATTATTTATCATATTGCAGTCACAAAGTGTTAACAGAGTACAAATACAAAAGTGAAACAAGTCCCTCTCCTCAAGGAGCTTACCCTTATAATATTTTCTAAGTACTTTACACATATCATTTAATTTGGTCTAATTTGTAAAGTATTTGAGTATTATCCCAAGGAAGGCTCTATGGCTGTCAGAGGGCAAACTTGGGATAACTTCTGAAAAGCAGTTGGGTACCAGTTAATGACTCTTTTTTTGGTCATAACAATTCATGTGGCAATAGAATAATTTCATCACTGAAATTACAAACTATTTGAAGTATTAAATATTTAATAAATGTTAAAATTAAATCATTTGTAGAGAAAAGGTTTAAAACAAAATATTTGAAGTATTAAATATTAAATAAATGTTATACTTGTACCATTTGTAGATAGAAAAGGGGAAATGTTTCTAAGAATAGAAACAAATACCATAATAATGATACCTTTGTAAAACTGTTCTCCATGCATAGAATATACTCTTTCTTTATTCCCATCTCATAGAATTCATAGTTTCCTTAAGCTCAGTTCAAGAAACAACTTCAGAGTACCTAGTACATAGTATGTCCTTAATAAATACTCATTGATTGACTGATTATAACTACACTTACCAATAAAGTCACACTGTAGGTAAATTAATGCCAAGGAATTTGAACTTCATGTATGTACTGACTATGAGAAAACATAATCATAATCCATCTAATGTGACATTATAAAATTCTCAGTATGGATTGTGATAGCATTTCCTTCTTAAGAGTCATAATAAGTTTTCATTTATATTAGGAAAGAAATGAAAGAAAAAGGATAATAGGAGAAATATGTAAAAATATGAAAATATCATGAAAGAAGGAATAATTGTGCATTGGAGGTGGTGAGGGATATATACCCTGAAGTAGCTATTTATGACCTTTACTAGAATATACTCTGGACACTGGGATTTGTGATAGTCTAATGAGAGAAACTAGCTCCTGAGTGTGCTGAAGGAAGGTGTATAGACAAAGAGCTATTCTGGTCAAAGAGATGGTACAGTTACAAAAATAAGAAAGTAAATAAGAGAGAACAATATATGATATATAACAAGGAGTTTTGAGAAATTGGGAATATTGGTTTATAAGTGAATACTGAGACAGAGAAGTTCATGGGGTGGGAAGAGGGAAAGAAAATTAGCTGGAAAGTATGCATTTGGGTCCTTCTATGTGCCAGGAATCATGGAAAGCCCTATGGTCACAAAGACAAAAATTAAATAGCTTTTCCCCAAGGAGCTTTCATCTTATCAAAGGTAAATAACACATACATAGAAAATTAAATGCAAAATATACACAACATAGTTTTTGAGAGAGGAGAGCACTAGCAAATGAAAGGCTTAAGAAAGGCCTCAGGTAGTATATGGCACCTGAGCTGAATTTCAAAAGCAGCTAGACAGTCTATGGGGCAAAGATAAGGAGAAAATGTATCACAGGAAAAAAGCACAGAGATAGAAATATTCTCAATGATGAACAGCAAGCAGATCTTGTTATGACTTCATGCCATAAAGGGCATGAAGCTTAGTATGGTGCTTGGCATATAGTAAGTGCTTAATAAATGTATGTTTCCTTCTTTACTTCCCTTTCATGAAGGATAATAATGTATGGTAAGCCTGAAAAGACAGATTGGAATCAGATTGTGAAGATCTTTAAAAGCCAAATTTTTTAAGTTTGTATTTTATCCTAAAAACATAACTTTTTTTGAGCAGGAAAGTTGCATAGTCAGATTAGTGATTTAGGAATAGCAATTTGGCAGTTCTGTGGAGGAAGGATTTAAGAGAAGAGATAGTAAAGCCTATGAAACCAATCAGAAAGTATCAGAAGTGGGCCTGATGCCAGCACCTGCTGGTTCAGGTTCAATATTGAGACAAAACGAGGCACTCATAAGCAATTGAGCATTTGACAAACAGAGGTTTACTTTGTGCTAACCCAGCAAAGATAAGCAATAAGAATACAATGACACTGAGCTCCTATAGATGAATTTCCCGCACCCTCTTTCCCAACCCCTACCTTATGGAAATATAACTAGTCAGAGCAGGACAGGATATAGTGGTACAGTGACTAGTGTGGTCTTTGAACATCTGCCAAATCCGATGATGGGTGTAGGGCTTTTATGCCCTTGAGTGATCAAGAAACTGCCACCAAGGGTTCAGTCCCCAAGCCTATCACCAAAAAGTTATTGCAATAATGCCAGTTAAGAATGGAGTTGGCCATTTTGTAGTTTAAAAGACTACATATGAGAGAATGCATGTGTGGGGAAGTGGGGGGTAGTATTTCAGGGATTCTGTTTTATTCAGTGTCCTAGTGTCTCCCTTCATAGTGATATCTGCATTAGGAGACTAGGATGAGAAACTGCAGTCACAGCCTAAATCTGAATAATACATTTTTGAGTTCCCTAGAGTCTCTCTCAAGGAAGAAAGTATACTCAGAGGGAATGATGGGCTCCAGAAATCATGATGAGTGACTGCAGCATGACTATACCTGAGAACAAATTATCGGTGATGGTATGACCCTGTGCAAACATATATGCTTGTGTGTATTTACACATTTTTTGTTTTATATCTTAGTTTTACTTCACTTCTGTTAAGAAATACTTAGTTGGTGGCCTAGCCATACCAGTTCTAAAATTATATTATAAAGCAGCCGTTACTAAAACCATCTGGTATTGGTTAAGAAATAGACTAGTTGATCAATGGAATAGGTTAGGTTCAAAGGACAAAACAGCCAATAACTTTAATAATCTAGTGTTTGACAAACCCAAAGACCCCAATTTTGGGGATAAGAATGCATTATTTGACAAAAATTGCTGGGAAAATTGGAAATTAGTATGGCAGAAACTAGACATTGACCCACACTTAACACCACACACCAAGATAAGGTCAAAATGGGTTCATGACCTAGGCATAAAAAATGAGATTATAAATAAATTGGAAGAGCATAGGATAGTTTACCTCTTAGACCTGTGGAAGAGGAATGAATTTATGACCAAAGAAGAACTAGAGATCACTATTGACCTCAAAATAGAAAATTTTGATTATATCAAATTAAAAAGGTTTTGTACAAATAAAACTAATGCAGACAAGATTAGAAGAGAAAAAATAAACTGGGAAAACATTTTTACAGTCAAAGGTTCTGATAAAGGTCTCATTTCCAAAATATAGAGAGAACTGACTCTAATTTATAAGAAATCAAGCCATTCTCCAATTGATAAATGGTCAAAGGATATGAACAGACAATCCTCAGATGAAGAAATTAAAACTATTTATAACCATATGAAAATATGCTCCACATCATTATTACTCAGAGAAATGAAAATTAAGACAATTCTGAGATACCACTACACACCTGTCAGATTGGCTAGAATGACAGGGAAAGACAATGTGGAATGTTGGAAGGGATGTAGGAAAACAGGGACACTGATACATTGTTGGTGGAATTGTGAACACATCCAGCCATTCTGGAGAGCAGTTTGGAACTATGCTCAAAAAGTTATCAAACTGTGCATACCCTTTGATCCAGCAGTGTTTCTATTGGGCTTATACCCCAAAGAGATACTAAAGAAGGGAAAAGGATCCATATGTGCCAAAATGTTTGTGGCAGCCCTGTTTATGGTAGATAGAAGCTGGAAAATGAATGGATGTCCATCAGTTGGAGAATGGTTGAGTAAATTGTGGTATATGAATGTTTTGGAATATTATTGTTCTGTAAGAAATGACCAGTAGGATGAATACAGAGAGGACTGGCGAGACTTACATGAACTGATGCTAAGTGAAATGAGCAGAACCAGGAGATCATTATATACCTCAACAATAATACTGTATGAGGATGTATTCTGATAGAAGTGGATTTCTTCAACAAAGAGATCTAACTCAGTTTCAATTGATCAAGGATGGACAGAAGCAGCTACACCCAAAGAAAGAACACTGAGAAACGAATGTAAACTGCTTGCATTTTTGTTTTTCTTCCCAGGTTATTTATACCTTCTGAGCCCAATTCTTCCTGTGCAACAAGAGAACTGTTCGCTTCTGCACACATATATTGTATCTAGGATATACTGTAACCTATTTAACATGTATAGGACTGCTTGCCATCTTTGTGGGGGGGTTGAGGGAGGAAGAGGAAAAATTGGAACAGAAGTGAGTGCAAGGGATAATGTTGTAAAAAAAATTACCCTGGCATGGGTTCTGTCAATAAAAAGTTATTAAAAAAAAAAAGAAAAGAAAAGTTAGTTTAGGCATCCCTCTTTAAGGAGGTGAGGGGTCTTAGCAAAGTATATGATTCATTGTCTTGGAATTAGAAAATAAGTTGAAGTAGTAGTTAAAACCAAAAAAAAAAAGTGTTTGGTATATCCATTGTCTCTTCAAGAGGTCCGATTCTACTTTTGTATGAAAAAAAGACAAGTTCAGTAGTAGTTAGAACTAGTCAACGGTGCCAGTTGAGGAGTAGGGAGTCTTTGTTTTCTTTCTCCTTTTCTTTCTTTAGTCCTCTCTCTTTCTTTCCCTCCCTCCCCTTTCCTTCCTTCCTAAGTGTGGTGTATAAATGCAAAAGAATAGTATTGTACAATAAAATGATGAATCTGAGAATTTCAGAGAAACAGAAAAATTGATATGTCCTGATCCAAGGAAGAAGGACCAGAAGAAAGTCAAGGACAATGGCTACAAAAATGTAAATTAAAAGAACAGTAAAAGAAAGCTGAATTCTGGCTTTTATAATGTTACTAGCAAACCTTTATCCTAGATAACAGACAAACTCCTCTCAGTAGAGAAGTGAGAAATTGATAAGAAGGAATAAAACATATATTGTCAGATATAATCAACTTATTGTTTTTTAAACAACCATTTCCTTTTGTTTTCAGGGAGGATGTAATTGGAGATACATTGAAATATATTTAGAAATATCAGTGATATGAACATAAAGGACAGCTATGTGACAAAGTGGATAGAGCACCAGGCAGGTGCTCATCTTCCTGAGTTCAAATCTGGCCTCAGACACCTACTTAGCTTGAGTTTCCTCATCTATCAAATAAGCCGGAGAAGGAAATGGTAAACCATTCCAGTATCTTTGCCAAAAAACCAACCAAACAAAAAATAACCCAAATGGGACTATGAAGTGTCAGAATAATTGAAACAACTGAACAACATAAACATACAAGACATTCAAATTATGTTCAAGAAATCACTATGGTCATTTTAAATTTTATTTTGTTTTTAACTGACCTTCACTAAAAAAACTTACCTCCCCACTTTCCAGGACATGACCATTGTCTCTTGGATTGACTGGAACTCACCTCACCAAGTTCAGTAGGGTGAAGAGCACCCCCATTTGTTTAAATTGAGCAAAATACATCACCCAATACCAACCTCCATTTCTTTCTTCCCTTCTTCTCCCCTAAATCCCCCACCCTACTATTTTCTTCAACCTATTCAATGCTCATCAGCATTCACTAACTGATTGGTAAGGCTATCAGGCGAAGTAGAAAAGGAGAGCACCTCTTTGAGTGCCAGTGTTTCTCCCTGCCTGAGGCAGGATTCACGATAAGGACAGAGACTGCAGCCATCTCAAAAGACCCAGAGTCACAAAGAGCTCCTCTGATCACTGCTGGCATCTGGGCTTTCCCTCATTAGCACATTAAAGCTGCTCTGTCCATTTCATCAGAGCCACTCTGTCCATCCCTCCCCCATTCCTCTATGGAGCCATTTAGGCTGCTGCTCTTTTGAAACCTCCCCAGTTCAAGAGGCACTAACCTTTTCCCAAAGCCTCTGTGACAAGGTCTGTCAAACTCTCTTTTACATACAACAGGTACCCTCTAAGCACCATCACTCAGAGCTGCACAGACAGCAGAAACATATGTGCTGTGCCAAATTATTCTTCCTAGGAAATGCTTTTTTACAATTAAACCTAGTTAGTTTCTCTCCCCTCCTACACACTTTTGAATTTCTCTTTTATTTTCTGTTTTCATAAAGGAATGCATTTTAATAAACAGATATGTCCTGTTAAATCAGTGCATTTCAATCTCCAACCCAAACTGACAAGGCATATGTTCCATAAGGAAAATGACAAGGATGAAGGAGTGTTAGTGCTAGACTTCACATGCTGAGGTAGCTTTTGAGCATTTCGGAAAGACATGACAACAGCAATGTCAAGAAAACTTTGCTCCTTTATTTGAAGTTGAAAGCATTGAACCATATTCTAATTCACTTGCATCTTTTTTTTTTTCAGCATACTGTTTGAATCTCATAATGGAAAGAATTTCCCTCAAGTTCCAGTGAAAGCAGACAATGCCTTTTATTGGGGAGTAGAAGTGCAGAGCAAGAAAAGAAGAATCTTTCCATCAACATAAAATGGATTCTTAAATGTTAGAAGAATGAACCCATTAGCTGACTCAGGAAAGAGGTTCCTGTTTGCACTTTTCCTGTCAAGGTTAATGATTTGTTTGTCTAAAGCAGATGCTATATCTTAATGAAAACCCATGGATGGCAATTAGTGAAAAACAATGTGTTGAAATTTCATAAATATGTTTGAATTTTATTCATCTTAAATTTCACAGCAAGGACAACATTAATGTGCTGATACCTTGTAAACAAAACATAAGGTCTTACTCAAATTAATGATTACTCTTCACAAAGTGAAAACAGAAGCCTGATTTATGAATGAAATTCATTTTTCCCTTGACAAACACTGGGAGATATAGCATGGTAACTGGCACATAATAGGCACTTACTAAATATTTGTTGATTAATTGATATATTTCCACTTTTTTTATCCTAACTTGTAATTTCATTGGTGGAAGAAACTCTCTTTACCAATGCAAATAATCAAGTGACCTACAATACACTGGGGTCTAAAGTCTCATGGAGTCCATAAGGGAAGAATTTCATCAAGGTCCCACACCCAGAACCTGTCATGGACACAACTTGAATCAGAGTCTTTCTGATAGTTGGGCTTGCTCTGAACCCATTATACCATACTTCCTCTCACCTTTAACATAAAAATGTGATCAAAATTACTATATATGTAATATAAGATAAACTTATTGCTACCTTTAATATAATGATGATAATCATAGATTTAGATGTGGAAAGGACTTGGGAGTTCTCTACACCAACCTTGATGATTTTATATATATAATATATATATATATATATATACACACATATATAGATATAGATATAGATACATACATATAATTACGTTTTTGTTCTGTCATGTCTGGCAAAGATACAGAGTGCCTTCTCCAGTGGATTAAGGCAAACAGAAGTGTCTTGCTAGAGACACACAGCTAGTAAGTGCCTGAGGTCGGATTTGAACTCAGTCTTTGTATACTATATATGCACATACATATGTATATGTATGTATTTGTATGTATGTCACATACACATATACATAGATAAGTATAAGTTTTACAAAACACTTGATCAGTATAATCTTCTTTAAGACTCACAATCCTATGAGATATGTTCTATGGTGGTGAGGAAAGAGTAACTCGGTGTTAAATTACTTGCTAATGGTCACACAGATTGTATCAGAGATAGAATTCAAGGCTAGAAGTTCTTGAATCTAAGTCTCACACATGATCTACTCAATCTAACAACTTCTAGTTCTTTTGTATGAGACAAAAATATAGATTTTCTATCACTGGCCAAATTCTAAATGTTATTGAAATTTTTGTATCATTATGCATCAAACCTTAAGGGAGAAAATAAAATTTTGCATTTCTTCATCTTTATAGGCTTTGCAAATTTTAAATTGCCTTTATCCACTAATCAATGCTACATAAAAGCTGTTAATATGCTAAGATATTCAGTGAACAATGTGTTCCTGGGTTATATGATGATTCTGCTAATGGGCTTATCCCCAAATGGTAAAATTCGATACAAGTTTGAATGTAGGGTCATTTGCATTTTTTGCAAAATACCTCATGAAAGCTCATTTTCCTGTTTTGAGACAGAAGACAGAATTTGTGGACACTGTGAGTACTTTTGAAGATTCTGATGGGAATTCTGTTTTATTGCTGAGTGAGTGCCTTTTCATTAAGGTGAAAAATACCATGAATTATTTGAACTGTTTTGTTTGTGAGCTGAAGGAGATTTTTTTTTATCCCCTACAAAGAAAAGTAAGTGCTACTTTTACTTTATTTTTCCTTTATTCATCTTTGTCTGCTTTGACAATAAAGGTAGAAGCCTCAGGAAAATGTCTCTTCCAAGGACACACAACTAATCCACAGCAGGACAAGGTAAGACTCACCACATGGCATAATAAGGTAAGAACCAGAGCTCTTTGTGCTTCATTTTCGCCAAAGATGATTCATAGCAACCTTTAGCTCTTTTCCTGTCTCTCTAATTCTGTAAGTGATTAGAATGATTTCTTTTAAATTCTGCTATGCATTTGCTCTATGCTTTGCCCTTAATAGTAGGTATGAAAACAATTACAGTGGAATGTACTAATTAATTTTGGTAAATAGAATTGGAATCGATGGCCTGTAACCTTCGTTTGTAAAGTTAAGCTATTGTTATTACAGAACTGTATTTTGTAAGGAACTTAACTTTTATTAAGCAGCAATGAACCATGAATACACAGATATTCTAATGCATTTCTTATTTTGCAGTCAAATCTTTTTAAGTATCTTTAGGTATTATTCTTGAAAGTTAGCTCAGAATAAAGTTAAGAATAAATACTGGCTTGTTTTAACAGAGTTGAGTCAGGCTGCCACTGATGAATCAGTAACAAAGAAAATTTTATCTATAAGAAATTTCTTCCCATGACAATGTTATTATTTAAAAGGTCCCTAGTATTTTGTCCTTTTGTTGGTTTTCATCTTTCCTTTCTGACTGATTTATTCAAGCAGGTATCTACATGCTACTAATAATTACATCAACATTTCAAGGATCTGTGATTTTATCAATGTGGACACTTTCTCCACTGATACAGATCTCAATACTTCAAATATAGAAGGTTTTTATAAATAGTTGTTATGGTCAAAATATTCATCATCCAGAGTGCAACCAACTAACTTATGAGTCTCTCTTGATTTTTAAGTTCAATATTCAAGGAATAATTCATCATGTGGTCTACATTCAAAGCTTTTCCAACTAGGTCCTAAAAGGTATTATATTATACTTACATAACTTCAAATACTCAAGATTACTTCCATACAACAATGAGAGATAACACATTCTGCCTAAACCATAAGTAGGATAACACAGCTAAGACTTTTTCCCAGGTACAAACATTATGTTAGGGTCATACATTATATAAGAGGTGTGCTTTATTCCAGCAGTGATCCTGAGTATAATCCCAATACCCTAGATGTTCTCGTAATCTATAGGGAATGGTGAAGAAGGCACCTCAGTCTCAGCGCAGACCCTGAGAAAAGTAAGAGCTGAGTCACAGAATAGCAGAGGTTGAGAGAAGAAATTGAAACCTGACTTTTCCTTTATTAGACTCTCTCTTATATGTTCCATCGGTCTTCTTGGTATGCCTCAACGTACCAGAATTTGCTCCAGTTACCAGAATTCCTAGTAATGGCTACTCATATCTTACTAATATATACAATGCTGCCTTAACATTTAAAGTACTTTATCTCATACTAATTTGGCCTTCAAAACAGCTCTGTGAAATGGTGAAAATATTATCTTTATTTGTATATGAGGAAACTAAGAGGAAAAGAAGTTTAAAATGATTGTTCTAAAATTTTATCACTATTAGAGGGGAGCATTCAATTTCAGGTTTCCTGACTTTAATTCCAGAGCTAAAGCCAAAATATATGAGTAAAAAATTTTAAAATTCATATTTAACCTATATGATGATAAATATTTGGAAATCTTCATTTTTGGTGATATACACATTCATATGTAAATACACACACATACATACATAGAAAAAATAATACAAGTGGTGAAAATGTTTACTATTTAATCTAAATATTACATAGAAACATTTGGTAGATACTCTCATAGTTTGCCACACATGAAAATGTGATTCTGGCTCATTTTATATATGGGTAATTGTGATTTGTGTTTCTAAGTAGAATTACATGCAACCTCCTCCCCACCCCAGTTTCATATATTTTAAAGCACTATTAAGGTTGTAACAATTTTATCATTAAAGATATAAGAAATGACTAATTTGACTAGAATTAACATAACCATGAAAGCCAGATATTGCATTTTATTTTTGCTTTTTCTCCATGCCACTATTATAAAAAATAACTTTAAAAAAAAGTAAATAAGCTAATTTCAATTCATCTTAAAGATTTATTGAATTGATATCAGGAAATATTTTAAAACTAACTTCCAGAATCATCAGAAACTAGGATTTTGAAGAGATCTGAAGGGAATCAAGTTTATTCAGCTCCTGACCAAGAATCCTTTTGATGACATCTAGACCTCTAGGATGAAAATTTCACTTCCTTTAAGGTATTTCATTCATTTTAAAGAATAGTTATATTTAGGGGATGCCCATCAATTGGGTAATGGCTCAATAAACTGTGGTATGTGTTTGTGATAGATTATTATTGTTCTATAGGATATAATGAGCAGGATGCTCTTAAGGGAAAAAAAAACCAAGCAAACCTGGAAAGTCCTCCATGACTCAAGCAAAGTAAAATGTACTGTATACAAAATAATAGTAATGTTCTGGGATGACCAGAAGTAAATGTCGTTGTTATTCTCATTAATACAATCATACATGCTATTGAAGGACATATGATGAAAACTCCTATCCATACGTAGGGAAGGAAGTGATTGTATTTGAATACAGATTAAAGCATTCTTTCTCTCTCTCTTTCTTTTTAACTAATTTTTTCTTGAGAGTTCTGAATAAGAGGAAATATACCATATACTATTTTATTACATTTTTACTGCTTACCCTTAGCTAAAAATATTCCTTAAACATGTATCATTTACTAGAGGTCTTGAAAATGACTGTTTGCAACACACCACCTGCTACTGTTTGTAATAATTTTGTCTTGATTATCCTCATTAATAGACGATTTTTATTTTATACTCCCCCTCCTTACTGTGTCATCTGTTAGATTGAGTAGCATGAGGTAAAGCCACAAATGGCATCCTTACTATCAATATCTCAGGGAAGGCTTTCACACCTGATGAGGAAAGACAGCCGAGAATAGTATTGATGTTGTTCATTAGGTAGGTGTAATAGCTAATTTTATACACTGCTCTATTTTATGGCATCTGTGTTTGAATGAGCTTTGTGTTCCTTCCCACTCTTTTAATTGTCTCAGAAAATGCTTTGGTTAGATTATAGGGATCCTAAATGGTACCCTTCCTTCTTGACATTGACTACCTTAACAAAAACACTGAACTGGGAATCAGAGGATATGGTTTCTAGTGCTAAAGCTGGCATTTACAAATTTGAATAACCTTGAGTAAGCCATTTGCCTTCTTGATTTTCAATTTCTTTATTAATAGTGTTATCAGTATCATCATTATCATAATCATCATATTTGTATAATGTTCTATAATGAGCATATAAAGTATCTACAAATCTTAAATATGCATATAAATATTAATTACAATTATTACTAGATGACCTCAAAGGTACTTTCTGGTTCTATTCCTATGATCCTATGAGTCCTGTGTGTAGCCACTTTAATGCCTTCAGGTTAGTACTCAAATATTTCATAATTTTGGAAATCAATTTCAACCTTAGATTGACAATGAAAAATGAAACAAAAATAGATATATGGATATACATGATTGGGTGATCCTACCAAGTTACAGGCAAATAATTACTGTCAACACCTTTACTCATATTCTCTATATGGTAAAGTAAACATATTAGAATTTTTTTTTAATAATTGAAGACAAACAACCAATTCTCATTAAGACAATTTTTAAGCCAGAACTATCTGAGTCATTTGTCAGGTAGTCAGAAGAAAATACTTTAATACAAAAATGCTCAATTCCACAAGTATTTGTTAAACACCTATTATTAGATTAAGTTCTAGAGGTAGTAAGACAAAAAAGGAAAACAAAGAAATCCAAATATGAGAGTCATCCTAACTTGCAAAAAATTCAAGATTAAATTGTGATTTTGAGACATGTATTAACTAGATGGTGCAATGAATAGAGTACTGGCCCTGAGTAAAGGAGAACCCAAGTTCAAATCCAGTATCAGACATTTAACATTTACTAGTTGTGTGACTTTGGACAAGTGACAACCTCATTGCCTAGCTGAAGAAAAAGAAAAGAAAAGAAAAGCAATCAAAATCTTGCCTTAATTATTTATAACTAGATGGCACAATAAATAGAGTACTAGGCTTGGAGTTAAGAAGACTTGTGTTCAACTTTAACCTCAGGTACTTACTAGCTCTGTGACCTCAGGCAAATTCCTTCATTGCTGTTTGTCCCAGTTTTTTCATCTGTAAAATGGGGATGATGATGATAATAACACTTACTTCCTAGGGTTTTTATGAAGATCATATGAGATCATAAAATTGTAATGCACTTAGTATAGTACCTGCCATATAGGAAGCTCTATATAAATGGTAGTTACTGCTGCTTCTACTACCATCACCATCACTACTATCACTACTACTGCTACTACCACCACCAGTACCACCTGTTTCACTGAAGACACTTATCCTCCCTGAGTCTCAATTTCTTCATCTATAAAGTGAAGGGAATTTGATTGGATGGCTTCTATCTATAAATCTAGAGCTTCTTTCCAGCTCTAGATTTGTGACCTTCTAAATAATAACGGAATAAATAATGTATCAGATAAGAAATACATATGGTTGGGGAAAGAACAAGAAAGTAGCATCTATTACCTACCAGTAGCCTCTATGAGGACCCTATGTGGCTCTCTTCCATGTTGGGATCACCTATAGCCATAAAATTAAAAGAAGGAATTCATAACTGATATTTATAAAGGCTAATTCATTATATGAGGCAGCTAGGTGGTATAGTGGATAAAGTACTGAGCTTGGAATCAGGCAGCATGCTCTTCAGGAGCTCAAATCTGGCCTCAGATACTCCATTAGTTGTGGGATCCTGAACAAGTCATTTAACATTAAGTTGTCTCAGTTTCCTAATCCATCAAATGAGCTGGAGAGGCAAATCACTCTAAAAGATCCAAAAATAAGATCATGAAAAGTCAGACATGATTGAAACAACAACAATCCATTATACTGGTGCAAGATTAATTATCTTAAAGGGAAGAGAAGCTAATGAATCAAATGGACTATATCACAGAAGAGTTATGTAATTATAAGGAGATAGATGTTCATCTTATATTTGTCTTTTCCTGGAGTTGTTTTGTGTCCTTGGGAAAGCCCTGTGTGAAAAGCTACCTTGTGAACTGGATAAAGCCTTCAGCAGCCGCTGAAGGATTTGGCAAAAAATAAATCTATAATACAAGATCAATGACATCTGTGTCCTTGAAAATATCTAGGATATCATTGTTCTATAAGAAATGATGAGCAAGATGATTTCAGAAAAGCTGGGAAAGACTTACATGAACTGATGCCGAGTGAAGTGAACAGAATCAAGAGATCATTGTACATGGTAACAAGTTTATATGATGATCAATTGTGATGGACTTGGCTTTTCTCAATAATGTGGTGATGATTCATGGTTTCAGTCTTGGGGTGAGAAATGCCATCTCCATCCAGAGAGAGAACTATAGAGACTGAATGAGTATAGTGTTTTCACCTTTTTTGTCAAAATCATTGTTTTTTGTTTACTTATGTTTTTTCTTTCTTGTGTTTTTTTTTCTTTTTGATCTGATTCTTCATACATAGTGTGGAAATATGTTTAGAAGAATTGCACATATTTAATTTATATCAGATTGCTCACTGTCTTGGAGGGGGAGGGAGGAAAGGGAGAAAATTTGGGACACAGGGTTTTGCAAAGCTCAGTGTTGGAAACTATCTTTGCATGTGTTTGGAGAACTAAAACATTATTTTAAAAAAAGAAAGAAAATACCTTATGATCTATTTTTTTTTAGCCTCTCAAGAATGCCTTTATCTCAAGATCCTGACTGTCAGAGGTCATAGGACCTTAAAAATGCTTAAGGAAGTGATGAAAAATCAGCAACTAGAAGTCTAGTAGAAGCGGCATGATCACTGATGCTAAATGTTATATAGGAATATTGGAATTGACATAAAGAATCTTTCAGGTCCCTTAAAACACAAAGTTTTAATGGCTATGAAAGGGAAATGGGTATCTGAAGTGAATCTCATCTTTTTTTCTTTTTTTTTTTTTTTTACAAAAGGTAGATTTATTTAAGAGAAGGGATTACAGACAAAATGAAGGAATATGAAGGAATACAATAGACACGAGGAATGGAGGAGAAAGCCATTGTCTATCAAGGTGAAACTCATCTTTAACTCTGAAAAATGTTGGTTGTTTTTTCAGTTAACAGATAGTCAATGACTTGTTTGACTTCCACATGGTTAACAATGGTAACATAGTAGGAAAAGCTCTGGCTTCATTAATACCTGGGTTCAAATGTGTCTCTTATACTTATTAGCTTGAGAGCGAGGGCTAGTTATATTACCTCCCTGAGGCTGTTTTCTCATCTCATCAGCTTTATATCCCATGTAAAATAAAAAAAAGAAAACAAAAGGTTGTGAGACTCAGATGAAATAATTCATATAAAATAGTTCACAAACTTTAAATCACCATAACAAATATTGCTTAGTATTATTATCTCAAGTAAATTATGTCATATGTTCATTTACAAGATGGACAAATTGTGAAGTTTTATCATTGCCTCAAATATAGGAGGAAGGTTACATATTCCAAATATGGTACCTATAGAAGAAAGAAGGAAATAAGAGTTGGTTATACTTTATTCTTCCTCACTTGGGTCAATATGTCATTCCCAATCATCAGGAAATAAAGAAGGGATGATCTTATGTCAGAAGTTGATACTTTTTTAAAAAAAAATAGTACTTTTAAAGAAAGATGAGTGTGGCTTCCTTTGCTTCTATTAAAAATAAGGTTATCTGGTAACCTTTCAGCATTTAAATCTTATATACTATTATGCCCATTTTAATTCCTTAAAGATAGCAAATATCTTCTTTTACCACTGAGAACTCCTCCATACAGTATAAAATTCAACAGCCTAACTACATATTACTGCATTAAATATTACATATTAGCAATTAGTACATTAAAATTACATATTGATAATTAAATGTTATGTATTATTAATTAAATATTACATATTAATTGAAGGACAAATATATATTTGTGTGTTATTTAAATAAAACAAAAGGCAATCATATTAAAATTGAACTCATTTAAGTTTGCATTGCAATGCATTGCATTGCATTCAAACTGCTCAGAATTGAAGCAGATAGACTATTGTACCTGGAGATAGGAAAATCTAAGTTCAAATTCATTCTAGTTATATGACTCTGGGCAAATCATTCTATCTGCCTCAATTTATTCATCTGCAAAAGGCCCTCTTCCCAGGATTGTTGTAAGGATAAATAACATAATATTTGTAAAATACTTTGCAAATCTTAAATCAATATATAAATGCTAGCTATTCATAATTACTATCAAAATTAATGTTTATCACTTACAGAGTGGTTAAACAAATTATGACATATATATTAGATTATTGCACTATAAAAAAAACAACACAGGATTCAGAAAAATGTGGGAAGATTTGTATGAACTGATAAAGAAGTAAACATAATCAAGAAAATAATTTGCACAATGACTACAATGAAGGAAAAGAAAATAACATTATAGTAATAAAACCCCAAAGAACTATAATGAATAATCTTAGTTCTGAATAGCAGATCTGGAAACACATTCCCTCTTATAGTGGGGGAGATAAAGATTATAAATGTAGAATATGGTACATATTATCAGAGGCAGTTACAATGTCTGTCATTTTGCTTAAATGTTTTTCTTTATTACAAGAATAGGTTCAATGGCTTAGGAAAGGAGGGATAAAAAAATGACTGACATAAAAAAGTTATAAACTAAAATAATTTTTTCTTCAAATTTCACTTCTTTTTGGAAATTCCATTCTATGTATAATGGAATTTCCAAAAATAAGTGGGTATATAGAATGTGAGGTAGGTCAATACACTGAAGAGAATGCTGGACATAAAATTTGGAAAATTGAGCTCAAATTTCAGGTTCAACAAGTGTCGGATCAGTAGTTTGACCTCAGATCCATTATTATTTTATTTTTAAAATTATTTTAATTAAAATTAATCATTAATTTTGATTAATTAATTAATTGATAATTAATAATATTTAATCTTTCTAAACTCCAAATTTTTCATTTCTAAAATGGGGAGAGCAATTTTCATGCTACTTTTCCTCACAGTATTGTTACAAAGTACTCTGAATTCTTTAAAGCACTCTATTAATGTGGTATACTATTATACTGCATGTTGCCCCCTTTTGAGTGAAAAGGTGCCTTTTCCATTATTTAGTCTGAGATAAACTGCCAGGAAGGGGAGTTGTGCTTGAGGTACTAATAGTATTATAATTGCTTATACTACATCATCTGAATTCTTTTAGCCATCCTTTCCTTGACCCAGCAGAACAACAGAAAAGACAGCTGACCAAGGTTAGAGTGTCATGTCTATTCATCAGTAAATATTCTCTATATTTACTCTTGGCAAAGTTGTTATACCTGCTTTTGCATGATATGGAACTAAAGAAATACTATTTGTATTTGTCTCTAATTTCTGCCTAAGACTAAGATTTGGCCTAAAGGTGTAAACAGTGAATGCAAATTGTGTGAGATTACAGCATTATATGGGATAAAGAGATAGTTTAGCTAGGTGACATAGTGGGTTGAGCTCTTGGAGTTAGGTAGATATGAGTTTAAAAACTCAGAAAGTTACTAATTGTGTAGCCCTATGCAAGTCCCCAAATCTCTGTGTGCAGCAGTTTCTAAATCTGTAAAGTGGGAATAATAACAGCATCTATCTCACAGGATTATTAATCCTATTTTTATTTATAATTAATTAATCACAGGGTTATTAAGAGATCAAATGAGATATTTGTAAAGCATTAGCCCTATGCTTACACAGAAGAGTTGCTTAATAAATGCTTCTTTCTTTCCTTCAAAGATGTGATAGAAGTTCTACTCTTGACTAACACTCAGCAGTCCTTTTTGAATCTGAGTCACTTAGCAGTCACTAGTAATATTACAGCCATATTGGCTTTCATTTCTAGGCAAAGTCAACACCCCTCTCCATATCGTGCTAAATAAATCATTCCATCACGGATAACCTTCTATTTGTTCTGATATTTTTAACCTCCAGCCAAAGATGTTCTTTCCCAGAAGAAATGTATTTCATACTTGTCCTTGAGGGAAAAGGAAACTTCATTAGCTAAAGACAATAGTAGCATTTTGCCAACAGAAATAATATAACTCCAATGAATTTCTCAACTGAAATTTTCTGGGTAATAGAATTAAATAATGTTAGTTTAATTGTTTAAATCATGGCCTAATAGTGCCATTTATAGATGTACTTGTGATTAGATGTCATCCCATTTAACCTTTTTGGCTTTGGTTTCCTCTTCTGTAAAAGAGAAATACCATTATTCATCTATAGAAAGCCAGAAGATTGATGAACAAATATGTTCTTTCATTATTAAAAAAAAATTATATTTGAATAATTATGTGCTATTCATGATGCTTTCACATATATAATTTCCTTTGATTAATCACAACTATTTCATGAGTGGCTTGAACAAGTATTATTATTCCCATTTTATAGATGAAAAAAACTAGGAGATGAAATGTCTCACCCAGAGCTACAAGGGAACTTTGTTACAGTCTAGAACTCAGATCTCTTCTCTCTTAACTTTACTAATCTTTCCAATAAATTGAACTACCTCCACTAAGGCATAACATAGCACTAAAATGGTATTTCTTTGAGGTTAAACAAAGGAAAATGAACTTATGTACTTATCACCTTTTGGAGGGAAAAGTCTGTTCAGGCTTATATGAGACTTCCCTTCATGGCTGGTTGGCTGGCTGGCTATTTATCTATCTATCTTTCTATCTATCTGTCTGTCTGTCTGTCTATCTAGCCATCCATCTATCTATCTATCTAGCCATCTAGCCAGCCAGCCATTTGTATATCAAAGTAGGAGAGTTTCTTGGTCTGAGAAAATCATTTTCTGATTGCATTGGTTTTTTTTTAACTCAGTCTTAAATTGATGGAAACCATGTAAATTTGGAGTTACCTTAAAAAAAAAAACTTAATGCAGATTTATCATTTAAGAAATCAGAAATTTACATAGAATACAAAACAGGGAGCATCCCCTTGACTAATTCAGTTCTCCTATCTTTCCCATCTAATATTTTGGCATGTGCCATCATGCTCTGCCACAAGTCCTGCGAAAGAAAAGCTTAAGGTTCCATCACCAAATCCCATGTCAGTTTCAGTGCATTTCTTCCTGTTTGATACTAGAAACTTGATTAAGTTCCCACAAAGAGGTCTAACATCCTTTTCCAGTCATAAGACTGGGCTCTTTTGTTTGTTTGTTTGGGTTTATATACCTAAACCACACAGCAAAATAATGAGATAATGAATAGATGGAGCCCCAGCTGAGCCGATTTTACAGCTCTATTTCGGTATACATTGTGTACTCCCACTTTTAGCTCCAGTCAGTTAAAGTGATATGAACTCCTTCGAAATGCATTTCCACTCAGATTTTAAACCATCAAGAAACCTGTGTGAACAGAGCAAGGGATCTAGCTCTCTCCAGAGTTACCTCTACAAAGTCAGAGAAACGCACACCAATACAGAGCCATATACAAGCACGTAGATAGGTTTCTTTGTCCATGTAAATGCTTAGAAGCAACAATTCATTCACCTCAAGCCAGTTAAATATGAATCCTTTCCCAATCGTAGGCAGAGCTTAAGAGGCACAAATGGGGCCCCATGCTAATAATGATCATAGTGCATGGTCCATGTTTCCTCTCCTTTCTTAAACCAGCACGTCTGTTGGACAGGACCAGTGACCAACATCCACCTCCCCCAAGCCTCTCCTTAACTCCTCAACGTTCCATTTTCGTACTTTGCCTGGGTTTGCTTCAGGCCTCTTGCCTCTTTCTCTCCGTCTTTATATTCCAGAAAGGGCTCAGTGTGTCTGCACGAGAAACAAGCAGAGAGAAGCCCTGCCCCTGTCTCCTTTTCTTCGCCTGGACAGCAGCAGCGACACCATCCCCCGCCTTCCTGTAGCTTGCACAATGAGGGGCTCAGCTCGCCTGAAGTGGGACGGCTGCACCCAAGCCCCCTTATTTCTAGAAGACCACTCCAACAAGAAAGGACCCTGGCTCCCTACGGGTCCCTCAAGGACTGCTTAGTGCATAGGGCTTGGTAATGAGCTGCCCGAGGACTTAGAAGAAAAGAAAAGGGCATTCCCCTCCTCCTCTCCAACAAGATGTGCGTATCTGCGCTCACACACACGCATACACACACATTCAAAAACACACCAGTAAAGAGCACATCTCTAAGGCACAATATCATTCCCAAACTATCTCCCCTACCAGCCACCCAGAGGGGGGCCCCTAGTTCCTCTCTCTGGGACAACGCTGCCGCCAATGGGGTGCGCTTCCTTTACTAGTGCTGCAGGCAGAACCACTCCCCCCTTTCCCTAGTCCCCGGGCCCCAAACCCAGTCCCAACGGGACCGAAGTGCAGTCTTTGGAGCAAGGGAAGCCACCCCCCGGCCTCTGTCAACACCTGGGGTCCCCGCAGCCCACGCCCCTCCCCGTCCATACCGGCGAGCCCTCGTTCTCTTCGCAGCTCTGCTCACCTGTTCAGCATTTTCCTGATCCTCTGGCGCACGCTGGAGGCGGACGAGGCAGAGAGACTCCCGCCGCTGCTCCCACTGCTCTCGGCCGGCAGATTCTCGATGGTGGCCACGACATGGTTGGGCTGCTGTTGCTGCTGCAGCTGCTGCTGTTGCTGCTGCTGTTCCGGGGAGATCATCGCGGTGGCGGCGGCGGCTACGGCGGCTGTGGGAGGGCGATCAGAACGCAGCAGCTGGGCGCATTCTGCGCTGCCCCAGGTCTGGCCAGGCGAGGAGAGAAGGAGGAGAAAGAGGGAGTCCCCGGGCTGACGCTGCAGGGGAGAGGCGGTGCTGTTGTTGGAGGGGCAGGGAGGTTGAGCGTGGCTGCTGCTGTTTCCGCGGGCGGGCGGCGTGTAAACCCTCACCCAGCCCCAGCCTCAGCGTTCGCTCACTCTCTAACCCAGAGTGCGCGCACCCTCACTCTACTGCTGTTGCTGCTGTTACACCGCCTCCGCTGCCTCTTCCTTCTCCTCCTCACGCAGAGACTCCAAAGTGCTTTCACACTATTCAGAGAACCAGCAGATAGACACTCTCTCCCGTTCCCGTTCGGTAGTGGGTCTAGCCCGTTGAAGCGAGACCATAGTGATATGGATCTATTTTACACTGACTCTCCTTCCCCAAGTCCCCGGCCCACCTACCCCTACCCCCAGTTCTTCGTTGGAGTAGCAGGTTAGGGAAGAAGGCGCAGGTGAGCTGCAGGTTTCTCCTCACCCGCAAGAAGCGAGCCGGACAGGTTTCCTTTTCACCCGCGAAGCTGCTCGTCTTTCTCTATATGTAAGAGGCCAAGAAAGAAAGAAAATAAGAAAGCAGCAATGGGGGCAGCAACAGATCAGAGAGCTGTGGGGATGCTGCTCTATTGGGATAGTCACTTTTTCCTCTCGGCAGAGGGAGCCCTTGAGGTGCTTAATTTTCCCCAGCCCCTCCGGGTCCTTTCTCATTATCCACTAGTCTCTATTTGCTTATTTTCGTCTCCCTGTCCTAAAATATCAGGAGTTGTAAATCCCCTTGTTAGAAACTCCAGCACCACTTTCTTCCGGACAGCGGCACAAAGCCGGGCAGTATTTGCTTATTGGACACTTTTCTAATGTCGGGATTTATACAACTCCGGTAGCGAAAAGACTAAGTTTTAAAGACATGGGTGGGCAAGCGGTTTCCTACATGGCCCTCTACAAGGAAAAAAAAAATTGTACTAAGCCTTTCACATTCATGAAATTCTCTATTGTAAAGTATCCTCAGCCTGAAAATAGATCATATCTTTATGAAGCTCAAAACAGTCCAAATTAAACATGTATTTCTTGCAATCAACATGCTTCCCCGGTTTTAACATTAGTGCTCCATTCTAAGATTTCTTCCACTTCAAAAACATTTAAAGATTTACTTGAAAGGAACCCACGATGCCGTCTTCCATAGGGTAATCCTAGTAGAATCCTTGAGGTTTGCCTTAAGGACCTGAGGACCCCTTTTTTGAGACCATAATGAAATTTTTGCCTAACTGATCATTTTGGTTCAACCTGATAGCAAATTATTATAGAAATGTATATGTTAAAACAATATTTGTTGTAACTCTAAGTGCCTGTCATGAATGATTGTGTCTTTTGACGCTCTATTCTTTCAAATTTAACTTTCTTTATTTTTAATATTTTCATTACTTCACAAATTGATACTGTGTCTGCACTTTCAATTTTGTATTCACTCCTAGTAATTTCTCAAGAAGGATTCTATATATGTATTTCTCTATTATATCCAAATGATCTAAATCTCTTCTGAGTCAGAAATGTGAGAAAAAGATGGATAAGATTAAAGCATGTAAAATAACAATACTGCTTTGTACTTGTTGAAAGTACTTTTCACATTAAAATCCCTAAGCAGTTTGTGAACCTTACCTTTTTATTCTCTGAATCATCTGGTAAAATCCCCAAAGTGGAAGGTCTTGTGTTATTGACAGAGAAGCAGATGCAGAAAGGTTAACTATTATAAAATGAACTAATATGGATATGAATGAGCATAAAATGGGGAAACCTCTAGGCATTTGAAATTATCTTTCTTTATCCCCATTGGTTCAAGTGCTATTATTGATCTTGCCCCTTCACAAGCTAACACCATTTTTATTTGTTGATTTAAAGAAGGGAAGAAAATGAGCTTTAACTTTCAATAGTCAAGTGTGAGAAATCATAGTGCTTTAGTCTGGTGTCAATGATTCAAGTCCAAGTTATTTCAATACAATCATTTGTGAGATGCACTAATCTTGACATTGGAGATACAAAGAAAAAAAATGGCAATCTCATTCCTCTTTGCAACATCACTAGTAAGCTTCTGCTGGTATTTCTAGTATAGTGAAAAACGTATCTGTTTTGGAGTGATAGCAAATAAGTTTCAGTATAGCTGTTCATCTTGCTATTTATATTACCCTGGACAAGTTATTGAATAGGTCAACTGTAGCTTTTTGAGTTAAATTCAGGAATTTGAATGACAATCAATAGCGGTTTGACCAAAATGAAGACTAAAGTCCTGAATTCTTATAATTAGTACTGTCTAAAAGAATCAACATTTTAGACATAAGGAATCTCAAAGGTTATCTAGACTAACCCATCCCTGAAACACAAATCTCCTTTAGGGATTAAGTCAACAGAGACCGAATCCATGTTTTCAAAGGAATAGAAAACATTTATCTTATTAAACAAAACTATTAACATTTTTAGGCCTTTAAATTTAGATTAGCATAATAAACAGACTTCAGCTCAAACAGGAACCAATTTTGTTGTATTTCTCTAAAATCATGTTATCAAAGTTTAAATTTTTCCCAAATATGTCCAAATTTTCAGGGGGTTAACTTACTTTTATCAAATAAGCAAATAATTTTCTATTTGAAGAATCAAGAGATGGGGTTGAGTCCTGGTTTTGACATGGACATGGTCTTTGTGACCATGGACAGGTTGATTTTTTCTTATCTGCAAAATTAAGGTAACAATGCTTTCATTATTTAGCTGGCAACATTGTTAGATAAATCTTTCTGTTGGGGTTCAAAAAGATAATTGTGGTATCTTTGAAATAATCAGAACTTGGGCTATCTCCAAATCAAGTAAAGGTTTTTATTAATATTAATTGAGAATCATGCACTCAGAGCAGGCTGTACTCCTATAGAGAATCTATCAGGACAGAGCAGGAGTCAGCCGAAGCAAGACAAAGATATTTATGGAATCTGATTACATCACAAAATGTGTAGATTTTGAGGTTACAGGAGTTTTCTAACATGGGGAAGTTCTAAAGCCTTGATGGAACTGTGCATGTGGTTACTTAGAATGCATACAGAAAAGCTCGTTTTAGGGGAGTATTAATGTATGGTTATATTATAATTAGCCTGACTTTGTCATAAGTTCTCCCAAAGGACGGCAAAGAAGAATAGTACATAGTGCCATGTCAGAAGAAAGATTAATTAAAGTTTGTGGTTTAATGTCTTGCTCTGCATATTGTTGGTGATGCTTTCTTATTGACTGATTTCTAAGGAATGACTAGATTTGATGAATGATGGAATTATAGACTGTGTAGATCTGTAACTATACCTATCAGCTAGTTATTCGAGATTTCTGTGGGATTAGGAATAGGGAGAACTCAGTTTTGAGCTAAAGGCAACAATAAAAAATTTTTTTCACTTTCTTTGAAAATTATAAAGTCTTAGGATTGTATATTATAGTTTTATTAATATTTTTTCAAGGTACATTGCCATTCTTCCATAAAAGTTCTATTCTAAAGCCTCATGGTCAAGCTAGACTCAGCTCAATTTTTCAAAGACTATGTAAACAGACTTTATGTTGTAACAGGTTCTACCAATCTGAACAACTAGCTTCAAGTAGAGCCCCAGTAGCAGATATCTATGACCATGACTATTCTCTAAGAATGTAGATTCAAAGAGGTATACCATCAGAACACTGACTGCTAGAGGATGAATTCTTGGACCACAATAACCCTTGAAAAATACAAAATGGCCAACAGTCAATCCTTCTGACTCTCCTTCTGCTTCCATAGTGACAATGATGAAATGGGAAAGATAACAATGGATCTTTAAAAAAAAACCTTTTTGACTGTCCAAAAATATTAACTTGATTCTCTGAATGTATGCATCAGTAACAAATATGCTACCAGACAAACTAAACTCCAAATATGTTTAATATAATTTTGCACAAATGAAATCATAAGATAAAGAAGCACCATCTAAATATCAAAATCACATATTATGAAAATTTTTGTGACATTCTAAAAAAGCCAAGGGTAAAGTGGCAGAGTTGACTTTGTGTATGTCCAAAGGCAACAAGAAACAATATTTAGTAGGATGTGGCGATCTCTTTTTGCCATGCTCCTGATAAGCATATGAAGACAGATGATAATTAATTATTGCAAGTTATACATCAATGTGTGTGTGTGTGTGTGTGTGTGTGTGTGTGTGTGTGTATGTGTGTTTAAGAAAAAAGTAAACAAATTTCACGGAGGATTTGATGATCTCCAAAAATATATACTTTGATATTCAGTGTCTTCAATACAAAGGTTGGTGCAAGGGAGATATACATGTCTTTGTTTTATAATTTTAAACCAATGTGTACATGTGAACTTGCTTATGTTCATGATTTGTTCAGAATATTTAGAAACTTAAAGGCAGCATATTTTACATAAAATCTTCAAGGAGATACTAAACAAGAAACTATACAATGTTATTTTAAATGAAACTGTCTACAACTTAAATAGAAAACAACCAGTTATTGACACTGGAATCTTTTGGTCTCTATCTCTGTCTCTATCCCTTTCTCTCTCTGTCTATCTCTATCTCTTTCTCTCTGTCTCTGCCTCTCTCTCTCTCTGTCACTGGTAACATATAAAAATTAATATCAAATAAACAATGAAGGATAAAATAAAGAGATGACATTCAACCTATTACAAGACCTCCAACTCAATCCTTTTCAATAAGCTAATAAAACTGAAAAATGGTAAAGTTAAAGATAATGAGTTTGGTTTTCAAAATATTTTAGAATTAGATTCACACAAAACAGTTCTCACAATGGGAAGACAAGAAAACCCCAGAAAACACCTTATCCAGGAAACATTTGACTTCCTTTCCAAACAGAAGTACATAGTAGCCAAGGGCAATATGATTCAAAGTACAAGATCATTTATAGCACATAATAAAGTGAAAATAGTGGGGGAAGGAGGTTACAAGCAATGATACCTTAAAATATTTTAAATGTTGATGGAACCTAAAGCCTAGTCTGCCTTTGAAGAAGTAAGGGAACATGGCTATGGAACTCAGACTTTTTTGATATAGATAGATAGATAAATAGATAGATAGATAGATAGATAGATAGATAGATAGATAGATAGATAGATAGATAGATAGATGATGGATGGATAGATAGATAAATAGATAAATGTTACCAGTTTTGCTGAATTTTTTTCTTCCTTTTTAAAGAAGGTATATACTTTAGGAATGAGTAGACACAATGATATAGTGAAAATGTAGGCAATATAAAAAATGTGGGTACCAATAAACATTTTAAATGAAAGTAATAGTTCCAGACAAAGAAAGAGTTAGGTTGGAAGCTTTTATGAAACCTAGCTAAGCCAGGTCCTTTCAAGAGTATTTAGATCAGGTGCAGCTAGATGGTACAGTGGATGAGCACCAGCCTTGAAGTCAGGAGGAACTGAGTTCAAATCTGCTCTCAAACACTTAACACTTCCTAGCTGTGTGGTTAACCCCAATTGCCTCAGGAAAAATTTTAAAAAGAGTACTTAGATCAATATCCAACTGAGAAAATCCATGACAAAAAACTTATACCAAAATATCCAACTGAGAAAATCCATGACAAACTCTTCCAATCTTCATACATTCTACTGACCTCCATTCATTCTTTTATTTAACCATATTAACATATTTGCTGTACCTCAAACAAAATACTCTTATCTTCTACTTCAATAAAATCCTTGTGTTGGAAAGAAAATTAGAAGTCTTTGAATTTCTCTCTCTCTCTTTCTCTCTCTCTCTCTCTCTCATTTCTTTCTCTCTCTCGTCTCTTTCTCTCTCTCTCTCTGTCTGTCTGTCTGTCTGTCTCTCTCACTTTCTCTCTCTCTCTCTCTCTCTCTCTCTCTCTCTCTCTCTCTGTTTCTCTCTCTCTCTGTTTCTTTCTCTCTCTCTCTCTCTCTCTCTCTCTCTCTGTCTCTCTCTCTCTGTCTCACACACACACACACACACACACACACACACACACACACGTAATCATGGATTACTTCTACAAAATACTTTACAGAAAATGGTCGACCAGCCCCTGCTTCCAATGATTATGAGCTTATAATATTTGACATTTATGCAGCAGTTTGAGTTTGCATAGAATTTTGTATACTCTATCTTATATGAGCCATGCAACTGTATTATGAAGTAGGTATGACAAGTATTTTTAGGACTATTTTATAGATTAGGAAAGTGAGCCTTGGAGAGGTGTAAATTATTCAGTCACATAGTTAGCAAGTATTATAAGTCAATTAGGAGCCAGATCTTCCTGGCTCTGTGCCCATCATTCTATTCACAGTACCATTCTTCCTTTTTTGGTCAATATTTACTATTTTGCCTCACTATTTTACAGTAATTTTTTCCACATTTAAAAGCACTGGACTACACCAGATAACACAGTACTTGCCCGTACAACTTTCCACTTTGCTAACAATGTTATTCTACCATAGTTGCTAGCATAGTCAGATGAATGTTAGAACTGTCCATGTTAATTGCTTCTGGGCATTTGCTTTCATGAGTGTGTCTGGCATAGCCACTAACCACAAAAAAAAAAAAAAAAAAAAAAAAGGATTTATTGCACATTTCAACAATGATTGGCGGGACAATAATTTTTTAAAGCCTTTGTTCCAACAATGAATTATTGCTATTTCCATTGACATGCTTCTTTCTTTTCCTCTTCTTTCCTGGTATCACTCTTTGAACAGTTGAAATCCTTTAGGATTCCAAATTTGGCTTACATATACCTGCCCAGCTGCTGCTCACTTCAATAAAATCTTTAATTGTGTATGCCTAAGAGTAAAATTTGACCTGTGCCGAATTTTAAATGCTAATCTTACCAAAACACTGCAGTTAATCTATTCCATGCCCAACACCTGCTGTATCATCTTGGAGAAAAGCACAATCCAAAATATTTAATTCATATCCCCAAACCTTCCAATAGTTGCTTCAAGTTGTTTGTGTAATCTAAGCTCAAATATTGTTGGGCACATGTAAATTCAGTGGTACTCTTTCAATCATTCCACTTTATTCCTTTTTTCTTTACATCGGAGTGAACATTTATAGTAACAATTATGAAATTTATGACATTTAGAAAATACTATATCTGTAGTATTAATTCACTAATTCAAACTTAATGGGAAAGATATAAAAGAGGGAAATTATATGACATCTCTAATTTTTATTTTGGGAAAAAAAGGGTAAAGAGGGAAATTTTCTTAATACATTTTAGAATTTGATTCTAGAAACATCAACAAGCTGTGAGACAAGTGAACAAATTCAACTCAGAAAATATGGATATAGCACCTTAGCCATACTCTCTTGAAAAACTATAGTTTCATAAGCTCTATTAATTAAACAGACAGAAAATGCAGTCCTTTAAAGTAAAGGTATTTAATGAAATAGTATAATAAGAAAAGGAGCAGTAGAATCCTTTCCCAATAAGTGAAACATATTCTTTCATAAATATCCATAGCATCCATAGAAAAATGAACATGAAGAGGGAATATACATGAAGGGGCACACATGTAAAGAATGAGTATCTAAGTGAAATGTGTTGAAGCTGCAACACTGTAGGTTCACCAATGTCTTCTGGTGACATCATCACACTATGACTGTTAAGCATGGCATGTCTGCCAGGTAGGTAGTCCCTGTAAGGTATTACTCGGGCTAATCTCATGTGACCACTGCTGGATAATAATCTGGTGTTCCTGTGATAATAGTGCTGTTCATCTATATACATGGAGTTGTGAAGATTCTCTATGATACCAGCTCCTGGCTTTAGCTAAAGTCCTTATATAAAGCTCTTCTCCATTAAAAAAAAGGCATGAGATCTACCATTTTTCTTTTACCTTAGAACTCAAAAACTTAAGCTTGAATTATTTTAATGATAGAAAAAGGCTTTTCATGAATTAAGTTATCGATATAGAAAAAATAAGCATTATCTGCTTTCTTCCACAAGGAGACAAATCTATCAGATCATAGACTTTTATTACCTGGGGCTTTTTTTCTCCAGAAGGAAAGTCAGCTTCTGAGGGGAAAAATATTTTAAACACAGAACATTTTGACAATTGAATAGAACCTGTAGGCATTTTATGGTCTTTGAATTTTGCTTCCTCTTTCTCCTCTAGAGCAAAGTCTTGAATGCAAGTCTATTTGAGTTGGAGTTAGAAAGTTCACTTTGACTTTGATCGAGTCTTTATTGACAACTTTTACCTTCTTCAAAATCAGTCTTAGGAACTACCTGTCAGTTAACTACCAAGAGCTGTAAGAGTTCCTCAATACTCCTCTCAAATGAATGCAAATGAAAGTGGAGTGAACAGTACATCTCTATCTCTCTCTCTCTCTCTCTCTCTCTCTCTCTCTCTCTCTCTCTCTCTCTCTCTCTCTCTCTCTCTCACACACACACACACACACACACACACACACACACACACACACACACAACCAGGCTGACTAACTTCAGCAAATAGTGAGTCACAGTCCTCCATTTCAACCTTTTCTTCTAAATTTCTAAATTCTTTATTATACATGTGATGAACAACAAATATTTGTTGTGTGTGGTTTTAAGCCATTCTACATTTGTCATCAATCTATGATGTATAGATTTCTAGATCAAGTACTGTGTATAAATTAAATACAAAACAAGTACAAAAATTAAATAATCCCTGACTTCAAAAAAATTAACATTCTCTTAGAAGCACAAGAATGAATATGGTTGTTTCTAGAAGAGAAGAGTGCTCTAGAAGTAGAAGAACAAAAGAAAATGCTGGCATTTGTCTTGGAAGGAAAGTGACATTAAGCAATCCCATGTTTGGTAACCATAATTAACTTTGGTTATTTAATTTTGAATTTTTCAAAATTTTGGTTAATTTAATTTAAGCAAGAACGCAATATATATGGGGGAAACTGTAAAGGAAGGAGGTTTAGCAGTGCTAGTCTCAGTCTTATAAGGCAGTAATTATCAAAACTATCTGGTACTGGCTAAGAAATAGAAAGGTAGAACAATGGAAGAGAGTAGATATACAATTTACAACAGCAAAAGAATATATTGACCCAGTGTTTCACAAGTGTAAAGACTTAAATCTTGGGGATAAGAATTCAATATTTGGTTTTAAAAATTGTGGGAAAGCTGGAAAGCAGTCTGGCAGAAATTGAGCAGAAGCCAGTGTTGTACCATTTAGCAAGACAAGGTCAAAATGGATGCATTGCCCAGATATAAAGGGAGATATACGAAAATTTGGGGAACATGGAACACATTATCTATTAGACTTATAAATAAGTAAACAATTTATAAACAAACAATAGAGTTGTGAGATATAAATGGATAATTTTGATTACATTAAATTAAAAAGATTTTGCACGAATAAAGGAAATGTAGCCAATATCAGAAGAAAAGATGGGAAATAAAATTGAGGGAAAAATTTTTATAAACAGTTCCTCAGATAAAGTTTTCATATCGCAAATATATAAAGAACTTTATCAAATCTGTAAGAATGTGAGTCATTCCCCAATTGATAAATGATCAAAGGATATGAACAGGCAATTTTTTCTGATAAAGAAGAGAAAACAATTTGTAGTCATATTTAAAAATGCTCCAAAACATAAAGGAAATTAAAACAACCTAAAGATACCTATATCTTCATACCTATCAGATTGGCTAAAATGATAAAAGGGGAAAGTAACAAATGTCAGAAGGGATGTGGAAAAAAGGGGACACTACTTCATTATTGGTAGAGCTGATTTTGGAGTATGCCCAAAGAATTATTAAACTGCCTATACCCTTTGATTCAGTAATAACACTATTAAGTTCATTTCCCTAGATGATTAGGGATAAAAGAAAAGAACCTATATGTTCTAAAATATTCATTCTAGCTCTCTTTGTGGTGGCAAAGAATTGGAATTTATGAGGGTGCCCATCAATTGCAGAATGGTCAAACAAATTTGTTTTATGTTCATGGTGGAATATTATTCTGCTATAAAGAAATATTGAGCTCAATGATTTTAGAAAAGCATGAAATAACGAAGAACAACATAAACAAAACAAGGAAATACTGTTACAGTTACAGTAGTATTGTTTAAATTTGAGTGCTCAAGTCATTCTGACTATATCCAAATTAACCTCAAAGATCCCATGAAGTTAAATGCCACTTGCATCCAGAAAAAGGATAGATAGATAGATTTGCACCTCTTCCCCTGGAAAAAAAATGGCAGCAATTAGCTAGATAAATAAAACAAAACATGTCATTCTATAGCAGCAAATTTAGAACAGAGTGGTTGAAAGACTTATAGTCTTCTGTGGAAGTGAACCATTGCCATCTTAGAAAGACCTTGGCATCCTGCATTAATTTCTTTTTTGCCTTCTGGACTTTCCTAAGGACTTCCTGTCTTGAGAAAACTTTCAGGGAATGTGTTGTGTTTTTCTTAGGTGTGGTCACAAAAGCACTCCTTGTTTTTATGAGAGCAAGTAATAGAGAGATTCACACAGAACAAATATGACAAGGAATGAATATGGGTACCAATGGATTCAGTTTACCTGAAGTATTTTACTGAGATTATCCCCTTCACTCTGAAGAAAGGTTCACTTTGGGAATCTTATCCTCTAACACTAGGTATTCTTTTTCAATTTAACATTACTAATTCCAGTAAGTTTAAATGAAAATCAAAGCATGATCATAGACCCAAATCTAAATAAATCACTTTTAACATTTTTTTCCACATTTCCTTATCGAGCCTAAATTCCTTTAAAAAATATTTATTTTATTCTGAATCTAAGAAATAAAAGGGAAAAAAAGATTTTACTTGAAACTGAAAATCTATTACATATTAGCCTGTAAACCTCTTGAGAACAATATCAAAGATTCGTGTATCTATTATGGTGACTGGCATAATGGTATGCATGTAGTAGGATCTCAATTAACAAATGTCTATTGGATATCAGAAAATTTATAAAGATTCTGCTTTTTCATTAGACCACAAGTTCTTTTTTTTTAAGTAGCTTTTTATTTATAAATTATATGCATGGGTAATTTTACAGTATTGACAATTGACAAATCTTTTGTTCTAAATTTTCCCCTCCTTCCCCCCATCCCCTCCCCTAGAAGGCAGGATGACCAGTAGATGTTAAATATATTAAAGTATAAATTAAATACAAAATAAGTTTACATGACCAAACCATTATTTTGCTGTACAAAAAGAATCGGACTCTGAAATATTGTACAATTAGCCTGTGAAGGAAATCCAAAATGCAAGCAGGCAAAAATATAGGGATTGGTAATTCAATGTAATGGTTCTTAGTCATCTCCCAGAGTTCTTTCGTTGGGTGTAGCTGGTTCAATTCATTACTGCTCCATTGGAACTGATTTGGTTCATCTCATTGCTGAAGAGAGCCACGTCCATCAGAATTGATCATCATATAGTATTGTTGTTGAAGTATATAATGATCTTCTGGTCCTGCTCATTTCACTCAGCATCAGTTCATGTAAGTCTCTCCAGGCCTTTCTGAAATCATCCTGCTGGTCATTTCTTACCGAACAATAATATTCCATAATATTCATATACCACAATTTATTAAGCCATTCTCCAATTGATGGGCATCCACTCAGTTTCCAGTTTATGGCCACTATGAAAAGGGGCTGCCACAAACATTTGTGCACATACAGGTCCCTTTCCTGTTGGAATCTTTACAAATTGTTAAGTCATTAGAGTTGACAGAGACAATAATTATTTAATTTAGCATGGTTCAGTATCATTGATCTGATCTTACAAGGAGATGTTTTGGGCCAGAATCTGAAACAAGGTACTAAGTAGAACTAATAGAAACAATGCTTGTGTTCACACCTTTAAAGAGCTCATATAAGCAAGAAATATTTAAGTACTCATTGGAGTTCACAAGTATGGGAGCTTCACAAAGTAAACTTTGTAACTGTGAATTCATACCTCCCCTGAAGCTCAGAGAGCATTCTGGGAGAAATCCCACAATCCCTCTCTTGAAGAAAAAGAAAAGCATAAATAGAGCTTCAGTGAGCCCAGTCAAGAGAGTTCAGCTGAATTAGATTGGAGAGGAGCATGCTGGGACAGACACAGAGCACTCTGGGAGATTGAGAACCAGACGCTCTCTCCCAGAGGTAAGACATATTCATTCCATTTTCCACTTGACTGGCTGGAGGCTGAAGAAAGCAGAGGCAGAAGCAAAGGGCAAAGCTGCAAGAGCTCTTAGAACCAAGCAGAGATATAGGCCTCAACTAACCGAGCTATTTTGGAAGGAGAAAATAAACGTTTGTATTTTTACCAGCTGGCTGCATTTTGGGTGATTATTATTCTTAACCGAAACTAAGGCTGCCTCCAGAAAACCTCCCTGAGAAACCTTCTCCCAGAGAGAACCTTTATATTATTTTAAAAGAAGAAAATCACCACACTTTCCCTTCTTTAAGATCTCTTTGGGGTATAAACCCAGTAGTAACACTGCTAGATCAAAGGGTATGCACAGTGTGGTAATGTTTTGGGCATAATTCCAGATTGCTCTCCAGAATGGTTGGATCCATTTACAACTCCACCAACAATGCATCAGTGTTCCAGTTTTCTCTCATCCCCTCCAACATTCATCATTATTTTTTCCTGTCATCTTAGCCAATCTGACAGGTATGTAGTGGTATATCAGAGTTGTCTTAATTTGCATTTCTCTGATTAATAATGACTTGGAGCATCTTTTCATATGGCTAGAAATAGTTTCAATTTCTTCATCTGAGAATTGTCTGTTCATATCCTTTGACCATTTATCAATTGGAGAATGGCTTGATTTCTTATAAATTAGAGTCAATTATCTATATATTTTGGAAATGAGGCCTTTATGAGAACCTTTGACAATAAAATTACTTTCCCAGTTTATTGCTTCCTTTCTAATCTTGTCTGAATTAGTTTTGTTTGTACAAAAACTTTTTAATTTGATATAATAAAAATTTTCTATTTTGTGGTCAATAGTGATCTCTAGTTCTTCTTTGGTCATAAGTTCCTTCCTCTTCCACAGGTCTGAAAGATAAACTATCCTGTGTTCCTCTAATTTATTTATAATCTCATTCTTTATGCCTAGGTCATGAACCCATTTTGACCTTATCTTGGTGTACAAGTTAAGTGTGAGTCGATGCCTAGTTTCTGCCATACTAGTTTCCAATTTTCCCAGCAATTTTTGTCAAACAGTAAGTTCTTATCCCAAAAGCTGGGTCTCTGGGTTTGTCAAACGCTAGATTGCTATAGTTATTGATTGTTTTGTTCTTTGAACCTAACCTATTTCACTGATCAACTAATCTATTTCTTAGCCAATACCAAATGGTTTTGGTAACTGCTGCTTTATAATATAATTTTAGATCTGGTATAGATAGGCTACCTTCATTTGATTTTATTTCATTAATTCCCTTGAAATTCTTGATCTTTTGTTTTTCCATATGAACTCTGTTGTTATTTTTTTCTAAGTCATTAAAATAGTTTTTTGGGAGTCTGATTGGTATAGTGCTAAACAAATAAATTAGTTTAGGTAGTATTGTCATAGACCACAAGTTCTTTTTTTTTTAATAACTTTTTATTGATAGAACCCATGCCAGGCTAATTTTTTACAGCATTATCCCTTGCATTCACTTCTGTTCCGATTTTTCCCCTCCCTCCCTCCACCCCCTCCCCCAGATAGCAAGCAGTCCTTTATATGTTGAATAGGTTACAGTATATCCTAGATACAATATATGTGTGCAGAACCGAACAGTTTTCTTGTTGCACAGGGAGAATTGAATTCAGAAGGTATAAATAACCCTGGAAGAAAAACAAAAATGCAAGCAGTTTATATTCATTTCCCAGTGTTCTTTCTTTGGGTGTAGCTGCTTCTGTCCATCGTTGATCTATTGAAACTGAATTAGCTCTCTTTATCGAAGAGATCCACTTCCATCAGAATACATCCTCAAACAGTATCGTTGTTGAGATATATAATGATCTCCTGGTTTTGCTCATTTCACTTAGCATCAGTTCATGTAAGTCTCACCAGTCCTCTCTGTATTCATCCTGCTAGTCATTCCTTACAGAACAATAATATTCCATAACGTTCAAATACCACAATTTACTCAACCATTCTCCAATTGATGGGCATTCATTCATTTTCCAGCTTCTAGCCACTACAAAAGGGCTGCCACAAACATTTTGGCACATACAGGTCCCTTTCCCTTCTTTAGTATCTCTTTGGGGTATAAGCCCAGTAGAAACACTGCTGGATCAAAGGATATGCACAGTTTGATAATTTTTTGAGCATAGTTCCAAATTACTCTCCAGAATGGCTGGATGTGTTCACAATTCCACCAACAATGTATCAGTGTCCCTGTTTTCCCACATCCCCTCCAACATTCCCCATTATCTTTCCCTGTCACTCTAGCCAATCTGACATGTGTGTATTGATATCTCAGAGTTGTCTTAATTTGCATTTCTCTGATTAATAATGATTTGGAGCATATTTTCATATGGTTATAAATAGTTTCAATTTCTTCATCTGAGAATTGTCTGTTCATATCCTTTGACCATTTATCAATTAGAGAATGGTTTGATTTCTTATAAATTAGAGTCAATTCTCTATATATTTTGGAAATGAGGCCTTTATCAGAATCTTTGATTGTAAAAACATTTTCCCAGTTTATTGTTTCCCTTCTAATCTTGTCTGCATTTGTTTTGTTTGTACAAAAACTTTTCAATTTGATATAATCAAAATTTTCTATTTTGTGGTCAATAGTGATCTCTAGTTCTTCTTTAGACCCCAAGTTCTTATGAAATTTGAGAGTAGAGACCCTAATGAGCCTAAATTTGTGATCATTATTCCCTTTATGCTATTTCCAATAGAATGTAAGTTCCAATAGAATATAAGGAATGCAGGAAGAATTCCTTTTTTGTCTTTTTCCCTTCAGCATCTATCACTCTATCTGGAATATGGTAGGCATTTCAGAGATATTTATTGGCTTATCAAGGTGATCAGTTTATTGATTCTCAAGCAATATGATCATCTCCCTCTCTCTAGATTCCTTCCTACTGCCTACAGCTACACACACACACACACACACACACACACACACACACACACACACACATTCTATCAAGGTTCCACACACACACACACACACACACACACACACACACACACACACACACACATTCTATCAGGGTTCCAGATTCTCCCAGTAACACCCAGACCAAACTGTTTTTCCCAGCCTGGGCGGATCCTGGGGAAGAAACACAAACTCACATATGAAACAAGAAAGTGCAAGATTCCCAGATGAATATGGGCATCGATCTCCTACAGAGCACTCATCTTGAATGACCCTTTGTTACCATTTTCACACAACTTTTCCACTCAGTTAATTTGCACTCACATCATGAAGAAAGCAAGGGGCCAGCTTCAGAATAAGATCAGATCAATATATTCCTAAAATTATCTTTTATTATAGACTAATTGACTTCACCTGACAATGGCTTCAGACTATGAGAGAATATGCTCCAATAATGTTGCTGAAACTTCTAGTTTTCTCCCTCAGGATTTGACAATTACCTTTGCCATTTCTAATTGTAGTACCTTCTGCTGCATGTCTTTAGTGTCTTTATCTCTTCCTGAGATAGGTGCCTATCCTGTTCCTACATCCTGGCCAGACATAGCCAGTCTACTGATAAACCTTCTTCCATGATGGAAGCTTTTTCCTTTCAACCCATCAAGTGTCAAGTATAGAAGTAGAAATTTGTCAGCAAGTCTTAAAGGCATTTTATGCATTTTTTCCTTTCTTCTCTATTTGGAATTGGGGGTTACTTTTTCTTGTTTAATGAGAATTTTCATCTGTAGGGAGACTATAATATGCAAATAATAATATTTTATGTTCTTTGGCATAGTGATAGTTTTAGAGGAAGCAAGGGAAGATATGGTATGAGACTGACTGTTAAATGTAAATAAGGTCTAATTTTGCTGCTTTGGTAGGTCTAATGATTGCTTTTTAGATGGGGAAAGAACAAGCATTTCTTAAACACCTACTTTATTCCAGGGACTAAGCTAAGTGCTTTCCAAATATTATCTTTTTTGATCCTCACAACCCTAAGGAGAGGCAAGTGCTATTATTATCCCTAATTTATATTTAAGGAAACTGAGGCAGACAGTGGTTATCATGCCTAGGCTTATACAGTTAGTGTCATTCTAGTCCTAGAGAAACATTTAATAATTACAGTTCTCAATTGTGATGACCGCGTATTCAAAATCAGCCAGAGTCAGGAATTCAGGTTAAGGGGAAAATCTTCAATCTTTATTCTCAGGAGAGATGAAGAAGGATTGCGATAGCAATATGGGCAGACAGAAGGCCAGCTAGCAGAGGGAGATTGGAGGTGAAGGGCGGTCCAATAGCAATGCGAGCAGCTGTGTCAAGATGCCAACCAGCAGTCTCTCTTTCTGCTTCCCTTTCCACTCCCCTGCCTCCACCCACCAAAAACATCATTTCCTATACAACACATCAGGACTTGCACAAAGAGTGGGTGGGGGCCATTCTTTCTCCAAGCATATATATTAATAGAATATGGTCCAATTACTATTTAGCCTCACCTGCTTGGGACCTCAGTGCATCAACTCAAGCCTCAGCCCATTACACTCAATATTATATTTGAGTGAGGAAGTCAGAGAAACTTCCCCACTGAGTGAAAGCTAAAGCACCTGCTGAGCATGGAGCTTATTATTTGGAAAACTTGAATGATTTAAGTCATGTAACTTCTGATAAGGATATATCCCCCCCAAATGGGGAAGGAGTCAAGTGTTGTCCAAAACACATTATTGATTAACCTTATTATGTAGATTGAGCATCACCAAACCACTATTTATTCTTTGTACCCAAGAGTTCAGCAATGTGATCTGGTACATAAGAAGCCCTCAGACTACAACATAATCCTATAATACCTATAATGTCGCTGAAGTATTGTCATCATGTTATTGTTTAGTCATTTTCAGTAATGCCCAATTTCATGATCATTTGGGGGAGGTTTTTTCTTGGCAAAGACACTGGGATGGTTTGTTATTTCCTTCTCCAGCTCATTTTACTAATAAGGAACTTCAAGAATGCTAGACCCTTTTCCATTGATCAGTCCATGGACCTCTGAGATTAATATTTTGGACACTGGGCTTTTAAAACAAAGTAAAGTGAATAACTGTAAAAGAACTGTCTCTCACACACATGCATACACACAAACTGTGTAAAAGTTATCACAAGTGAAGCAAATGTAAAGAAATGGTTGCATAGAAAAAATGTGAAGAAATCATTTTTCTCTGTCATATAGCCTAACTTTTTTTCCAGTAAAATATGTGACTGAACTCATAGTCATTCCAAACAGCCTTAGATAAAGTTCACCTGTTCATGTCATAAAAAAAGGATCATGAAAGTTCTTTGAAGGTAAGGACATGGCATTTTAAAATTTGCATTTCTATCACTTAATACAATATCTAGCATTTTAAAAAGTGATTAATCAGTGGTTGTTGATTGCCTTCATGATAGTTCTTCTTACCATTTTGAAAGATTTCAGTGAAAAAATCATTTTTATTCTGTTTTTTAAAGTGCATTTATTTTTACCACATATTTTTCTATAAAACAATTAGAAATCAATCTTTTGTTATTTTTCTAACAATAACCCTAATTACTAAACAGAATGGGGAGAGGTAAGGAGTGTGGAAGAGAGGAAAATATTTTTTAAATCATTTAATTAATACATATATCAAAATTAAAAGTTACTGGAGAAAAGGCCAAGAATATTTCATTAAGTACAGGTTATTTGACAAAACAGTTCCCATTTGATAAAAACCTATGGAATCTTATAGATTTTCATTATACTAAATATAATAAAATTATTCACTCAAATAAAAAGATTAAGAGAAAATTCTGTTATTCATTGATTCTTTGTAAATTTCAAATCATTTGAATTTGACAGCACAATGTCATATTTATAGCATATCTTAATAATTATTTGCCAGCAGTCCTTCAGGACAATTTTAATCAAACTACCATCCAGATCAGGGCTGGACAAGTGCTATGGAGAAAATCTCCTTTACCTTGCCCCTTATCCTCCCCACCCTGCAAAAAAAAAACCTCCAGTATATTGAATACCCAAGGCTGGATCATTTATACTGGTAGGTCCCCTTGGAAATTAGGCTCTGTACTCCAGCAGCAGCAATTGATCAGGATAGCATATTTACTAAGGTCCCACCTACTCAGAGAACAGAACAAATTTCTTTTAAATTTAGTGTAAAAATGTAATTCATACTATAGATGGGCACTGAACTATATGCCTTTTGATATCTTTTCTAACAATGATATCATGTTTCCATTTTAATAAATACATTTTATTTTTAAACAAAAAAGTCTATCAAAATTATGTGAAAAATAGAATTGAGCAACCATCATGTAAAACCAAATATAAACAAACTAGTTTAAGAAAAAAGGATTTCCTTTTCTTCTGCAACAGCTAGAAACAATCAACTTTCTATTGTATAAGTTACTAGGGAGCAGTGGTTCAAGTAATTCAAAATAGTAAGGAATTCAAGAATTATTTATATTGAGCTTTGTAATGTGTAATGTGATTTTTTTTATCTGCAAATTTAGTATTCTAATTATGTTGCCCTTCGGCTAATATTAAAATTACTTTGTCTTCCCTGAGCGCATACTGACCTACAGTGGTAGGAGGCAGCCTGCAACTGTGATGAATGATAGGGAAAAACCAACATGGGACTAGAAATTGGCTGCACAGATAATTGAGCCTACTCAACAGGTATTCCAGGCTTTACACAATAGATATCATGTCTAAAAACGCTCCTGTTTTTGTTATATTTAAAAAGGGAAAAAAATTGGACTACTTATTTTAAAAAAAGAAAGAAACTCTATCCTAAGCTGCTTTGAAATTCCTGGAGAAAGGAGATAATGGTAATACTAGGTGAATAGCTTATTCAGTATCATTTTTTACTCATTATTTTTAATACTATTTTAATTGAAAAGGAGAGCTCACTTTTCTACAGTTTTGCATTTTACAAAGGGCTTCCCTCACAGTGATGAGAAAGTATCCATCACTTTCAAGCACAATCATTCATCAAGCTTTGGATCTTTATGAACTTTCACCTCTCTCCCAGCAGCTCTTTTCTGCTAGCATACAGTAACCTAATATTTGCTCCAGGCAAAGTCATTGCTATTTACAATTCTAAGAGCTGTTTTAGAGCACACAGAATCTTAGAGAGTACCCTGAGAGGTTAATTAACTTGTTCAAGATCCTATAACTAGTAAATGAAGGTTCTAGTATTCTACTCCAGATCTTCAGAGCCCAAATTAAATTCTTATTATCTACAAAATCAATCATTATACACTTGAGTGCCACCATGAGCTTAGCACTGTACTAGGCACAGTGGAGAATATGCAAAGGTATAAAATGCCTGTTTCAAGATGCTTACAATCTAGAAAAATGGTAGACCTGGGTTTCAGTAAAATGAATTCACTTGTTACTTCATTAAATTTTTCCCCAAGTTATGTTCCGTAAAAGTAGTTTATTTAAAACACGAAATAATTATAATTGCCAATTCCACAATTCAGTTCCCTTTTTAGCACAATACTTGTTTGTTTACTGCAAGTGGTTAATTTCTTAGTATTCATTGTCTGAGAAAAGCAACCTATAATAGATTTCATAGAAATAAACCCAGAGGTGGTTAGAATATAGCCTGAGGTAGAGGAACAGGATGACTGTTGGTATAATAGGAATCTAGAAGGCCTGGCAATTGGTATGTGCTGGGAGCAAAAATATTGACTAGCCATGGATGAGTTCTCTAGGTATAACTGACAGTTACTGAAAATAGAAAGTCTTATTAATATCTTAGAGATTTCTTTTACTTCTGACATTTCAACAAATGCATGCTGAATTTAGTGCATGGACCCTATCTATGAGTGTGGCTACAGATAAATGTATGGGATCATGGAAATGATCTTAATAAACTATCTGCTTGCCCTTGCCCCCACAAGCACCCTCCTTTCTTCCTAATATAGAAGAAATAGCTTTGGGTATGCTCAAAGAGCTATAAAACTGTGTGTATCCTTTCTTTTCTTTTTTCTTTTCTTTCTTCTTTTCCTTCTCTATTCTTCCCTTAGACCCCATAGGATCTCATATCCTTAAATGCAGATGCTTTGCTCAAAGGAATATAAATTTTGATAGCAGACTAGGACTTAGCCTTAAACCAACATTACTCAGGCTCTCATTGATTAACCAATATGTCCCAGGCCAAGCCCCACTTGGTCACTGTTTAGGCCCTGATTGGCTCAGAGTAAATGTAAATAACAATTGTTTCCAGTTTGGCCAGAAACCTTGAGAATTTCCCCTTCCAGAGTGATATTTTTTTTTTTTGACTAGGTATAAAAGGCCATTATCTACCTCATTTCTTACCCAGCCTTAATCGCTGATTGGTCATTGCTTCAGTGTAACTGAAATCTGTTAAAGACCTTAGTTTAAAAAAGACAAAAGTCTCTCACTGCATTCAGGGCCATCTCCAGTCATTCTGATCTATATCTTGTCACTGGACCCAAATAGTTCCAGAGGAGATAGCCAGGCTGGTAACTTTGCATAGCTCCCCTTCTCTTAAATCCAACTCATTTGCATATTATGGCATTATCTACCTGATGACATGATATCATCTCCTTGATGTCACGTCCTCTTCAAGACTGAAGGATGAACAACAACAGCTACTGCTGCTAGGTCTATATGCCAAAGATGTCCCAAAAAAGGGGAAAAGGACCTATTTGTACAAAATATTTAAGCAGCTTTTTCTGTGATGTCTAAGAATTGAAAATCAAAAGGATGTCCATTAATTGGGGAATGGCTAAACAAACTGTGATATATGATTGCGATGGATTATTATTGTGCTATAAGAAATGATAAACAGGATGATTTCAGAAAAACCTGGAAAGATTTACAATTAACTGATACAAAGGGAAGTGAACAGAATTAGGAGAATTGCTATACAAAGTAATAGTGATACTGTTCAATGAAGAATTGTGAATGATTTAGCTATTCTCATTAATACAAAACAATCCCAAAGGATTAATGATGCAGCATACTATCTGCAGAGGGGGAAAAGCATATTGTTTGAATACATACCAAAGCAGGATACTTTTTAATAGCCTTAGGAAAAATAAGGAATTTAAATCTTCAAGACTAACTCATAATACAGCAAAATGAGAGTTGTATTCACACTCAAAACACTTGGGTTTCAATCCTGGCTTCTCCACTTACCACATGTGTGATTTTGGACAAGCCATTTATGGTCTTTAAGCCTCATCTTCCTCAGCTACAAAATGGAATAAATAACACTTTCAATTACCAAACCTGTGGGATTGCTATGAGGCTCAAATGAAGTACAAAGAAAACTCTGTGAGGGTAAAGTATTAGATAAATGGAAGGTCTTATTATCTGTTCAATGATCTTCTTCCCCTTGGTGGTAGGTGAAGAGTTTGCTACATTGCTAATTGCTGGATACTCTTTAACTAATCATTCTTCTTTGGATTACTTTCATAATGCAGATTTGTTCCCATTAGGAAGGGTCTGCTCTGAACCTTTCCCCAGAAGTTGAATTACCGTATCTATGCCCACCTATCTCAAAGAATCCTATTAGGACTAATGCTTGTTACTGGGGTGCAATTGTCCTTTGCAGTAAAAAATAAATAAAAAACTAAAAACCTCACGACTATGTGATATAGATACCACATATTTGCTGAATTGAACTGAATTGAATTGGACAAGTATGTATGTACAGCTCTCATAATACAAATAAAACTTCATGTTTACATGACACTTTAGGATTTAGAAAGTACTTTTCTTCAGAACTATGTAACATATTAAATATTAAACTATGTAACAATTAAATAACTATTTCAGGCAGATTCAGTAATCATGGGATTTAGATCAGCTAGTCAATTGAAAGCAATGGCCTTCATTTGGTATAATTTAAATCATATATGCAAGGTGGTTTAACGAGACCTTGAAGAAGGAGAGGAGGGGGAGAAGGGAAAGAAAGAAAGAAAGAAAGAAGAGAGGGGGGGAGGGTGAGAGGGAAGAATGAAGGAAGACAGGAAGGGAGGGAAGAAAAGAGGGAGGGGAGGGAAGTTTTTACTCTATGATGGAATAGGTGCACTGGGACAGGAAAGTAAGGATGTTATGATAGCTCCTACCTCCTAAACCAGGACAACAGCATTTCCAAAGAAGAATGAAGAAAGGATAAAGGGATACAGACTGGGAATAACCAGAATCATGGATTCAAAGGTCTTCAAGTTATGGAAGAACAGCTTCTATAAGGACCCTATGAAAAGATGCCTATTTGATTTAGCACATAATTACAACAAAGATATGGGAAAGGAATCCACATTTATTAAGCACCTATTATGTCTTAGTTACTATGCTAAATGCTTTACAAATATTTCATTTGATCTTCAAAACAGCATTATGAGAGAGGTGCTTGTGATGACTGCGTATTTTAAAATCAGCTAGAGTCAGGAATTCAGGTTAAGAGAAAATCCTTGATCTTTGTTCTTTGCAGAGATGAAGGGGGATGGCGATACAAAGTGAGAGCAGTCACGGCCCGAATCCGGCCAGCAGTGCTTCTGCCTCTCTCACTCCACCCACCAAATCGTCTCTACATCATTTCCTATACTAAACATCAAAACTTGCACAGAGAGTGGGCGGGGCCATTCTTTCTCCAAGCATATATTAATTGCTTGTCCAATTGCTATTTAGCCTCACGTGCTTGGGACCTCAGTGCATCAACTCGAGCTTCAGCACATTACAGGTGCTATTATTATTCTTACTTTACATAGGTGGGGAAACAGATAGGCCGTGTTTAAGTGATTTTCCCTGTGTCACACAACTAGTAAGTATCTGAATTCTGACTTGAACTTTATTCCTGACTGCAGGTCCAGGACTCTAACCATTGTACTATCTGGTTATCTCTAGACACATCCTAGTTTTGATGAGTTGGACATATGGGTTTGTCATCACCCCATGCATTAGACACTTTCATGCCTTGAATAAAGATGAAAAACTTTAGATAGTGAAATACTGACCAAGCGATTAGAGTGCTAAAAGTTTCTAGCATGGAAAGTTTCAGGAACAGAAGATTCCAAAAAAAAGGACATCCCAGACAGAGAAAGGAAAAAATCTACAACAGAAACAAACTGTCTCTAAAAAGAATTTGCCCCAAAAGAAAACAAAGCTCTTTCAGATACTATAGTTATACAAGTTTTTTCCCCTGCTGTGTTTTATTAACGAGGATCTGTAGGATTTGTTACAGAAAGTAATTTTAAAAATACAAAATAAATATTTTACATGACAATTTGAAAGGGACAACTATTGCATTTTTCCTATTTCCTTTGCAAGATGTTTGTACTTTTAAACATAGATTTATTAGAAGAGTATTCAGTTTTACGATATAGAGGCAATATTTTGGTGATTCAGGAATGATCTGAAAGTCAATACTATTGATTTCTAGCTGCAGAACTTGTAAATATATTTTTCTTGTATTTCTTTCATACTATGTATACATGTGTGTAAATGCATGCATATCCATGTGTATGTATTATATAAGCATCTAAACACACACATACGTATATACATATACATATGCATATGCACATAAAAATAAGTCAGAGGAAAGAAGAAAGAAGAGCGAATGAGAAAGAGCTCTAGAAAGAAAGGTTGAGAGTAGATTTAACTATTTGCATTTCATTTAAAATAGCTAAGTAAAGGAGATTTCTCAGAGTCATACAGTAATTAAATGGCAGACAACACTAAACTCTGATATCCTGACTAGAGGTATAAATTTAGATAGATAGAAGAAAAACAATAGAGGGGAGTTGAAGGGACACATCATTTCTTCATCTGGATTCAGAGAAATACTCCCATCTTCTCTCTGCCAAAGTTCTTCCTTTTTTTCAAATCCAAAGCTGATGCCACTCTCATCACAAAGTCTTTCCCTACCCTTTCTCTCCTCCCCCACTGACAAAAATAATCTCTTCATCCTCAAATTAATTTTAGTACCCTGTCTGTATGGCTCTTTTGAATGTCATATTCATCTTCTGTTGCAGGAGGGTGGTGGGGTTGTATGTATACATATCCTCCTTTCATGTGGTAAGCTACTTGTGAATAGAGTCCTTGTCTTTTCATTGTGTTTCCTAAGATTTATGTGAACCTCCATGATTTCATCAGTTTGAGTACTTTCTCCACTGGTACAAATCTCAACTCATCTATACCCTCTTGTTCTGTGTGATTCTTGTCTGTTTCTTTTTATAAATCCTCCCCAGAGAATCTGCTATATGGCTTAGAATTGTTGGTCCATTACTATTTCACAAAAAGATCAGCACAGCCCTATACTTATCCATATGCTATCCTTTATTCTCTATTCATCACTAGTCCAACTCCTTTTTAAATCCAATAGGTCCTGGTGTCATTAATACAATTCCTAATGTCTAAGTCACCCACCAGCAAATATCAGTCTATTTACACCTACCATGTGTTTTTCTATTACCCTTTGAATTACTTGTAATTTTGATTTATTTGAAACATGACAGTCCATAATTCACAATGATATAGTTTTACCAGGAGATGTTAAAAAGCATACTGATGTTTTAAAAAAGGGATGGGCCTTTAAATGAAGGAACATCTTAGGATCAGTTAAAACACCAAGCAGTTTCTCAAATTTGTTTCAAATTTTTTTTTCTCTATTCAATTTTGGATTCAGCTCATTGCCCATATGCAGTATATATTCAGTATAACTGTACCAGCACATTAGTATATTGTGTTGTCCATCCAACTGCACGATATACAGTTCTTTATCTATTTGTCCATCTATCTATCCACTTCTTCATCCAGTTTTCCCATATTGATTGTGGTCAACATCTTTTTGGTGGTCACCATGAGTCTCAGTTAGGAGATCAAATAATATTTAGGAATAAATATAATCAGAAAAATGTAATTGCAAACAGAAACAGCTGAAGAATCTCATCATCTAAGGAATATATCTTCTTCTTTGATTTGTGTAGGACATATGCATGATACTGGCAAAAATCTTTGATGAGTATATCCCTTAGTTAATATTGATAATCAGTTATTGTTGAATAATATACCATTATTGGTGTATTTAACTAGTACATGGTTAAAGAGTATTATAATCTTAAAATATACATAGGAGAGCCTCCTGTGATATGATTTTTCTTTTGCCTAATGAAATACTTTTTTAAAAAATCAACAAATAGGTTCACTGTGGTCTTGCATTTCCTACACATTTTAGTCATTTGGGTATCTGTGAAATGGCTTTCTATAGATAATTGCCTGTGAAGTCTGCTTATTTGCTTTTTATATTTTTATTAAGAATACTCAAGATACTGATGCTGAGTGAAATGAGCAGGACCAGGAGACTATTATATACTTAACAACAATACTATATGATGATCAATTCTGATGGATTTGGCCATGTTCAGCAATGAGATGAACCAAATCAGTTCCAATGGAGCAGTAATGAACTGAACCAGCTACACCCAACGAAAGAACTCTGGGAGATAACTAAGAACTATTACATGGAATTCCCAATCCCTATATTTTTGCCCGCCTATATATTCAATTTCCTTCACAGGCTAATTGTACAATATTTCAGAGTCCGATTAATGGTTTGGACATGTGTACTTATTTTGTATTTAATTTATACTTTAACATATTTAACATATATTGGTCATCCTGACACCTAGGAAAGGGGGTGGGAGGAAGGAGGGGAAAAATTGGAACAAAAGGTTTGGCAATTGTCAATGCTGTAAAATTACCCATGCATATAACTTATAAATAAAAAGCTATTAAAAATTTAAAAAAAAGAATACTCATGATACAAGCATTGATCATTGTCATTAAGAATTTATAGAAATTAGAAAGCAGGCACATGGGTTATAATTACTGATTTCTTTTTTCACTTTTTTTGTCTGTAATTTTTATGCTTTCAGAAATTTTTTTCTTGAATATTTTGTTTTGAATGCCTTACAAATCAGGCCACCAGCACAGATTTTTCTGTATGTATTTAATTAAATCTAATAAGTCTTCCTAATTTCATTTTTTCCAGTGTCATTTCCATTTATATAGCACAGTAGAAACTTATATTACTAATATGGCAACTCACTGCCATCAAGGAAAAGAGACTGCTATAGAAACCTTGATAGAAACCTGTATTCTTATGGCTATTAGCCTAAGAAGAAAATTGTCTCTTTCCCCTTCTTCCACTTTCAGTTCTTTCATTCCCATCTATCTTAGCCCTTCCCATCTAATTCCCAATTTAATTCCAGTCCAACCTTTTTTTCTTTCTCCCCTGAAATTCCATTCTATTATTTACAAACTTACATTTATGTACCTTTCCTTCATATTCCTTCCATCTTCTGGCATTCACAAAGAACAAACATCCTCCAAAGGATACTTCATGCTTTGCCATCCTCCCTAGTCCTTGATGCACTTTCTTTTATGTTCCTTAACTGGATCAGAAGGAGAAAGAACTCCTGATACTTTTAGCTCCCTCTCTCTGCTGCTGTTATTCAGCAAACCTTTCCTCCTTTCAGGCTCACCAAATCCAGATTGTAGTAAGACTTATCTACTTCCCTTGGCAATTATCTCTCCTTCCTCAAGTAGTTCTGTACTTGGTTCACCATCCCCAAATCCTGCTATTATATTTTTTGAGAGACATAAGAGTTGAGATAGAATAGCTTCTTGCCTTTTCTCCTGATTCTATTCTCTCCTTTCTACAATCCATCATTCAAATAGCTGGCAAATTGATAACCAAAGGATCATAAAGTTATAAGTGAAGGAAACTTAGCAATCATCTACTCCAATCCCCTCATTTTAGAGAGGAAGAAACTTTGGCTAGCAAGGTAAAGTGACTTGGACAGTTCATGAAAGTTCTATTTAAAAAAAAAAAAAAAAAGATCTACCTCCAGGTCTTCTTACTCTTAATCTCAAACATATTCATTCTTAAGCCAGAGGAGAACTTCCCTACTGGAAAAAAACAAAAACAAAAAGGGACTCCCAAAATTCTTTATTGACTCTAGGATAACTTACAATTTTTTTTTCTATTTGGCAATTAAAGTCTTTAGCAATCTGGTTGCAACCAACCTTTCCAGACTCATATTTATTCTCCATATACCTTTACATTTTAGCCAAATTACCCTCTTTTCTAGTATTTGTATGCGAAATTCCATTTCTTGTCTCTGGGGGCTTATCTGAAATGTAATCTCTTCCTTAACACCACCTTTCAGAATCCCCAGTTCCCTTCAATGCTCAGTTCAAGTATGAACTCACACATTAGGTCTATTACCTACTAGACCCTATTGACAATGCTTTGTATTTAACTTGGATAAATACATATATATGTATACACACATATACTTACATACATAATGCATGTATATGTGTATATACATACATACACACACACATTCTAAGTACATTGACAGGAGTGATTCTTCAAACCTCTATTAGCATAGGCAAAATGGGTCCCCAGAGCAAAACTACTACTTCTCAGGGCAGTAGGGATACTCTTGAGGGATTATAATAGTTTCTCTAATATTAGAGACATCATAAATGTTTTTGATGTGTTTTCCCACCATATTTATCAGTTGATATTAGGCAGTCAAAATTTATTTTTATATATTAGTGATTTTTAAGATATCATGGTAAGAATATTTGGTAGAAACAATATCCTAAATGGCTATGACACATTCAGAGTACATGCAGATTGCAGAGGAAAGTAGTTTCAAGCTTATAGAGTAAACATGGCTAAGGGATCACTCAAAGCTCTTATAAGTCCCTTTTCTGGAGCCCTTGAGATTTTCCTTTAAATATGGTGTGCAATGCTAGGTTATTTATAGAGCCTTGAATTTTCATCCAGTCTGTTCTTGGCTCCCAATGCAACAATACTATCATCCATTCAGAGAACAGAGGATACTGCTAGAATGTTGAGGAAGGTACGGGTTAAGTAGGGGAGTGAAGGTATTCTTTGTTCCTCTGAAATCCTAGGGTACTCTACCAGCTGGATGGGCAGAGGAGGAGACTAAGACTGAAACTGAAGACAAGGCTTTGTCCTCCATCCCCTTGTCATTGTTGTTCAGTTATGTCTCATTCTTCATGACCCCATTTGAGGTTTTCTTGGAAAAGATTCTGGAATGATTTTCTATTTCCTTCTCCAGCCTATTTTACAGATGAGGAAACTGAGACAAACAGGATTAAGTGACTTGCTCAAAGTCATATAGATAGTAACGCTGGATTTGTATTCATGTCTTCTTGATTCCAAGCCTGGTGTTCTATCCACTGCACCACCTAGCTGCCCTCCCCATCTGCTACTCACAATCTATTCATCCTTTGAGTTTTAATAGGAATGCTCTCTCATCTCCACTTCCAGGCATTTGGATTACTTTCTTGGTTTTAAACAGATTCCAGATGGCATGACCAAGTCCCTCAGCCAATCCAAACACCCTTTCTTGTCACATCTAATGAGCTAACTACAACTTATTCATACCCATTGAATATTTGATGTATATTTTCACCTAACATAGACTCAGGTGAATATCTTAGCACATTTTTAGATAGGGTGGAGTGAGTGATTTACTCACTTGACTTTCACCTTTATATACTGATGATCAATAATTAGAGCTGACATATAATTAGTGCTTTATGGATTGCAATATGCTTTACATACATTTTTTCATTATATCCTCACAATTTCTCTGTGAGGGAGAAGATTGTACACAGTAATAGCAAGATTATGTGATGATCAATGGTGATGGATTTTGTTCTTCTCAACAATGAGATAATTCAGAACAATTCCAATAGACTTGGGATGGAGAATGCCATCCTCATCTAGAGAAAGAAAAATGGAAACTGTGCATCAAAGTATAATATTTTCACTTTTGTTTGCTTTTCCTTTTTCATAGTTTTGTCTCCCTTTTGGTCTGATTTTTCTTGCTGAACATGACAAATATGGAAACATGTTTAAAAGGCTTGCATATATTTAATCTTATATCATATTGCTTGCTATCTTTGGGAAGGCAAGGGAGGGAGGGAGAAAATTTTGGAACACAAAGTCTTACAAAAATGAACGTTAAAAACTGTCTTATATGTATTTGGAAAAATAAAATACTATTGAGGAAAAAAAAATCCCTTTGTGAGGTAGATGCCATTCCTATCTCCATTTTACAGATGAGAAAACTGAGACCTAGAGAGACTAAGTTACTCATACAGTTCATAAGGGTCAGAAGCAATGTTCTAACCTAGATTTTCCTAAGTCATCATGTCATCATCCACTGTGCCATACTATCTCTCATGAAAGCATTTTGTTTCTTTCCCCATTAAAATGTAGACTGAATTAAATTTTTAAAAAATAATCATTTTTCTTTCTGTGTGTCCCTAAAATGTAATGGTACCTGAAATATAATAACAGAATAAGATATTAATAGTTTACATTTATATCATGCTTTTAAGTTTGAAATTTAATTTGTTTACATTATCATACCTAATCCTCACAAAAAACTTCATAGAGAAGGTACCATTGATATTCCCATTTTACTGAAAAGGAAATTCAGATTTAAGAGAGGCTCAGTCATATAGAGGTGGAATTTGAAAACATATTATCCAAAATCCATTTAACTAATTTGTTGTTTTCTTAGTATGATAAAGATTTCAAGTTATAATGGTTCAGAGATCATCTGGTCCAATTCTGATTTGTGAATAACGGGGCCAAGATTTTAACCTAAGAACCTAAATCTTGAGCTGCAAGAGATTTCAGAAATCATACAGCCTAACTTTCTCATTTTTACAGAGGAGAAAAATGAGGCCAAAGAGATTGTTATTTTCTTGAGGTCATTTAGACAGGGAGTGAGAGGAATGATTTGAACCCTGGTCTTCTGAGTCCATTTGGCTCTTAAATTACTGGTCAAGCTTTTTTTCACTTAATTTTCCTTCCCATGTTTTTTATTAGTTTGTGAGGTGATACTATAAGGAATTTTCTCTGTCCCTTCATCATAATATGTTTTTTATATGTCCTTTTGATTTGAAATGGTATAGTTTTGGACTGCCATTCTCTCTTCTTGGTATTATATAAAAGTGATGCTTAATAATGCTTATTGAATGAAATTATTAAAAGCTTCAATAAATAATGATATCCATATCACAGAATGATAGTTCTATGTGTCTACTTCCCATATTATTGAAGTAAACTTATATTAATATGTTTTGTTTTGTTTTGTTTTGTTTTGTTTTTTTTAGAAATGACACTAAGTTGTGAGTCCTTGGAGAATTGAATATAGAGAGATTTGACCTCAGAGCTAGAAAGACCTGGGTTCAAGGCCCACTTTTACTACATAATATTTAAGTGACCCTACACTTAATCTTTCAATGCCTACCTAAGCAACTCTATGAGACTATAACTTTGACCTTCATTGGTAAAGTTCTCACTACCAATAAAATCACAGTTCTGTTCCGTTCACTTCTGCCACGTTCTATTCCACAAAAAGGTAAAAATTTTCTATAAGGTCAAGTGGGGATGATCATTTTGTCAAAGTATCTATACCTTTCTTATCATCTTCATCTTTATTTAATTGTTGAGTAATCTAATACAGATAGAGAAGTGAGTCATAATTGTTGAACTATGTGCCAGTGGGGAGGATCACTTCAATCAGAGCAAGTCAAATTGGAAGTGAGGAAGCTAATGTTCCTAAAAAGAAGACAGATTGAATTACATTTGGCAAAAGAAATTGTAATTGCTAATATGCTAACACTTTAAAAATAGTTGCAGGAGGGAAGAGTTGATGGGAAAGTATTCAAATGGTTTTCTTTCTAAAGAACAAAAAATATCTGTTGGTTGACAAGATTAAACAACCAGGTGTTGGTGTATATTATCTAATGAGGTCATTATGGAAATGTGTTTGGGGTTGCTTGGTTTTTTTGGTTTGTGATCCTCCTATTTAGAAGAGGGAGGGAAAAAATTAACTGGGGAAAGGGCTAGACAATGTCTCAATTTTATAAAGGGGGATTGTTTCTATTTTTTTAATTTTGGTTCCTTAATTTCTTGTAGATGGGAAGCACTTAATAAATTTTTGTTGATTTATATTTAATTGCATGAGAAATATAATAAGGCATAGAGATTGCGAAGAAGCAAAATTCAAGTAAAAATAGCTATAATTTTGTTCTTCCTTGCTTCACCGCTTTTCATAAACAAGAAGACAAGATAACAACTTAAATTCTTCCAACTCTCCACCCTATTTGGAGAATTTTTTTGGTGATTCTGCATTTGATCCATTGAGAAAGAAATAGGCAGACCTGTCATACTAAATATATCTTCCACTGGACTATTTTTATCCCTTCATGTACAGAAATAGTGATGATTTAAGAAGGAGGAAATTTTCTTACTCTCTTTTTAGAATGTTTGCTGTTAAGTAAAAATTAAGTGAAACCTCTGCAATAAAGAGGCAAAGCTCAAGTATTTCCCAGACTAGTCAGATACATATATTCATATGAGCCAGTTGAATTTAGATGGCTAGGAAAGATAATCAGAACTTTTCTGCTCTTATGCCCAGAGCCATAAAATTGGACACCAAATGATTAATTTGGGAAAAGAAGTTGGCTCAACAATTCATGGGGACCATGTGCTATGATGTGAAAAGGCTATGATCTGTGTCTATGAAGGAACTATAAAATCACAAATCTTTGAAATATTTTCAGTGGATTTGGTTGTTATTTCTCCCTTGAAGTGCTGTGATATTTCTCCAAAAGAACTCAAAATAGTATAGGATAATTTTTTAGGATAGAGAGTAGTTGTGCAAAGTGAAGTTTTTGTCTTTCTAAGTAAAATCTGAGAAATAAATGAAAAACTCTGATAAGGAAAAAACTAGAATGCATGTTGAAATCTGGGCAACACATTTTCTTTATCTATTTGATTTTTTTTTTCTTGAAGGATGGACAGACCAAACATCTTGAAATGATTACAAACACTTATAAATGACTAGGGCTTTATGTAACCAATACAATGTCATCCACAAATAGGAGCATCTGATGGACCTTACTCTTTTCAGGGGATCCCTCCCTGACATGTACTTTTTATTGGATCTCTTCCATTTCAGTAGTGAATATTTTTGGTGAGCTCTATGTCTTTGGTTATCTTTATTCATCAGTGATCATAAATGAAAATGATATCATGTAAGGTAACATAATATGACAAAATATAAGATAACCCAATTTAATGTAATGTAATTGAATCACACTATGGGTTTCAATATGAGGAAATGCTAATAAGTAAGAACCCTTTAAGGTTTAAATTAGAGATGTAACATGACCAGATCTTATATAAGGAAAATTTTTATGAATTGGTCAGGAAGGAGAGTTAGTGGCCTTAGTAAAACATATTAAGAAACTCCTGCTGTAGGCAAAGAATCATAGAGTCACAAATTTGGGATTAGAATGTACCTTAACAGCCATCTAGTACAACCTATGACCACAAGAATCCTCACTTGACAAGTAGATACCCAGACTTTGCATGAAGACTTCCAAAAAAGGGGAACCCACTACTTCCTAGAAAAGTCCATCTTATTTTTGAATAGTTCAAGTTGTTAGAAAGTTTTCCCTGACGTTGAGTTTAAATTTGCCTTTTTGGAACTTCCTCTTACTGGATCTGCCCCATGAAGCCAAATAAAACTAATTTACGCTCTCTTCCACATATTCCCTTAGAATATTTGAAGAAGACAGCTCTTCTGAGTATTACTTCTCCAAGCTAAACATGCCCAATTCCTTCAGATGATTCTCAGAAAATGTGGATCCAAGACTCATGAGACAGCATTCTGCAATGGATAGTGGCTTTGAAGTTAGAAAGCCATATTTGAATCCTGTTTCTTGTACTTGGTAACTATGTGACACTCAGCATGCTAGTTAAATAAACTGTGTCTCTGTTTCCTCATTTGTAAGACAATAAGGGAGAGAGGATGATCCCTTGATCTTGTCATTATCTATCCATCTTATCAAAGTCCTTTGTAAATTGTGAACTCTGAAGCCCCTCCTTTCCTCTGATTGGAAATTGGAAATCTGTCCTCTTACAACTTCTACAGAACGAAGGGACCAGTTGCTTTCCTTTGGATTTCTCCAACATGTATCCATGTCTAGTACTTTTATCCCTAATACTGCTTTTTTGTTTCCTCCATTAGATTGTAAGAAATTTGAGGGCAAAAACTGTTTTTCTTTTTCATACTTGCATCTATAGTGCTTAGCATAGTGACTGGAATAAAATAGGCACTTAGTAAAGGTTTATTGATTAGTTGACAAAATAATACAGATGTGATCTTACTAGGATGGAGTATAAGACTCAACTCCTTATTCCTGGAAGATATGCCACTCAGGAAAATCCCAGATTTGATTAGTCCAAATGGGTAGTAGAGAAGATATGTTCTAAAGTAGAATTAGCAGCATTAACAAAGTAAAGGGAATAGATGTCAGAGATATTGTGGGAAAGAATTAAGAAATTTAGATAACTGATTATAATTCAAGGAAAAGAGGAAAGAACTCAAAATGATAGATTAATAACCATACCCTGCCAGAGGCAATATACTGTGGCAACTTCCATATCCACTGCAACATAAGATATTTTTCATAATGATGTTGACATCAGCAGGAGTCATCAACCTAATGCTGACATTAGCCCTGTTTTTAGTCTTTAATCATGACATGTATCAATATAAAGAAGTAATTAGGGGCAGCTAACTGGTGCAGTGGATATAGCACCAATCCTGAAGTCAGGAGGACCTGAATTCAAATTTGATCTCAGACACTTAACACTTCCTAGCTGTGTGATCCTGGACAAGTCACTTCATCCCAATTGCCTCAGCCAAAGAAAGAACTATATAGTTATAGTAATATCAACTGTCATAAAATTCTGGTGTTATAAACAGAATCATACCAGGATCTTTATAACTCTCCCCATGCACATAGACACAATTAATTTTAAGGTAGTTTAATTTGCTTTGATTTTTTAAGTGTCCACATAAGACAACAAAGCTTTATGCCACATGCTATTTGCTATAATCATTTGGAAAAAAACTAAATGTGAAAAGTATCATTTGGGGCTTAGCCAGCTACTGATCCATGAATTTCAATCAACATTGATTGAATTGAACTATAATGTCCATTGACATGGGCATTATAGTTAGAGCAAACATTAAAGTTAGACCATCTTCACCTGCTGCCAGAGTCAAATGATTCCCTAGAGTACATTTTCAGAGTGCCCCCCTTTTGATTTTAATGAAGCTTTAGTCTCTGGTGTAATCTAATATCCATCTGGCACTTTTGGAAAGGTTTTGAATGAGTTTAAGGTTTTTTTGGAGGGTTGTTTTTTTGTTTTTTCTTTCTTGGAAAATGTCTTTATAAAATTTTGCTATTCACTTATCATAAATAATATAGAAAGAGGGTTGATTTGGATAGTATTTTGCCTATTTTAAATTTCTTTCAATATTAAAATTTTACAAAGAAATGAAACAACCATAAAAAAGGTGACCAACTATGACCAAGGGCATGCAAATAAAAAATAACAAACTAAGCCAAGAAAATGAAAAACAGTTTAATAAACACTTCCCTCCCTCTCCCCCTGTAATCCATGGAACAAATATTTAATATTTACTCAGATTACATTTTAAAACCATGATCTTGCTAGCAGGAATGAGACCCAAATTTTGCTTATGCCTCCAAATCCAGGGAAATAAAAGAAAACTGACAAAGGCTGCCTATACAAGTGCCAGCAGCCCAATATATTTTTATACGGCTAATCTTTGAGTCATATATGATTTTTGAAACAATCTGGCAAACACTGTTGTAAAATGAGATTTGGATGCTAATTGTACCTCTGAATATTGAAACATAATTCATTCTGTGTTTATTATGTGCTCAGTGTTTTCTCTCCACTCCTGCTGGTCCTATGTCCTTTTGTTGATCATAGCTGATCATAATGAAGAAACCATGGAGAAGCATTTTTATTTTTATAATAGCCTAGTATTTTGGAGAGTAAAAGTCAGAATATTGTTTCAAGCTGATGGCAGTAAAAAGACATGCCAACTCTTTAGTGGTACCCCAAGAGGTCTGCGGGAAAGATACAGCAGTTTGATTTGAGGATAGTGAGCAGAAAGAGATACTAGCCATACCATGTCAAGATCTTTTGAGGTATTCCACACTACATTTGGACAGCAATAATTTTTAAGAAGTATTTTTTTTTGCTTTGCTTTTTATTCTTATGTTCAAAAGTGATTTACCCCTCCTCAATTTTACTCCCTATTCTGACCACTAGAATCAAACCTTCAAAATACTAGAAAATAACTATCATGTGCCTACCTCTTCATATGTCTTTTCTTTTGGGGGCTTAAACATCTTCATTTATTTTACCTGGTTTTCATCCAACATTGTCTCCAATACCCTTCCTATTTTTTCCTAATTAACAAAAATTTACTTCTCTCTCTACTAAATAATTAAAAATAATAAAATGCTTACAAGAAATATACATAATAAAACAAAGCAAATCCCTAAATCAGCCATCTCCAAGAATACATGTTTTATTCCACATTTAAGTACATCACTTCTTTGGAAGGAAATTACCCTTACTCTCTTAAAAGGCCATGTAGTACAGTAGATAAACCACTAATTCTGGAGTTAGAAAAACCTTTGTTCAAATCCCACTTCAGACACTTACTAGATAGTTGATTGGTCACTAGGCAAGTCATTTTAAAAAAATGTAAAGTGATTTAACAGCCTTCTCTGGATAAGCTCCAGCATGCTGATATTCTTAAAATGTGACCCTTTGCTCTGAACACACTACTCCAGATGTGGTTTGACCAAAGCAAAGCACAGGGAGATTATCACCTCCTTTATTCTAGTGCAGCTAAAAAAATTCAATATGCCACTTTAAAAAAAAATTGAATTAATCATCAGCCAAAGATGACCTTTTTTCTACATAAATTATATTCTAATCATGACTCTCCAATCCTGTATATGTCTTATGGATTTTTGGAATCTAGGTGTACAATATTGATGTCTATCTTTATCTTTCTATCTGTCTGTCTGTCTGTCTATCCCTATTAAGACCCTTATGTCTTAGAGGCCATCGGTGGTGCTGATCCTCTGTAATAATTCCTGGCAGCTAAGTGACATAAGGATAGAACACTGGGTTTGGAATCAGGAGTTTGAATCCAGGAGCCTCAAATCCACTTACTAGCTGTGTGACCCTGAGCAGTCTATTAATTCTATTTGTCTCAGTTCCTAATCTTTGATCTGGAGAAAGAAATGGCAAGCCACTCCAATGTCTTTGCCAAGAAAACCCTAAACAGGATCACCAAAGAGTTGGACATGAGCGAAAAATATTGAACAACAATAATAACAATCCTGACAAATTTTATGAATAAGGAGGTTACATGGTAGGTGGATGATAAATCCATAGGTAGATGAAGGTTAAATTATTTGACCTAGATCATACAGCTACTAAGTATTTGAGTCTGGATTTGAACTCAGGTGTTTCTTACTTTCAGCCCAGTGCCCAATCCATTCCAATACCTTCTTGAATTCCAAAAGACTCAGAGATGTCAGCACCAATAGGAGGAATACCATTCAGATGCTGGGGTAGAAAAGAGATAAATAGCCTTGAAATAAATATTCCTTTGTAAAAGCAAATTGATGCTGTTTGATAAAAGGGACCTGGGGTGCTAATCACTGATAGTTAACACTGGGAAAAATACCATGGAATTTAAAATAATAAATAAATATGGAATTTTTGGAATGGAATTAAAAAAAATAATTACCTCTTCCTTATCTCTCAACAATGTTATGAGAATTTATCTTCAGAAAAATAAATCAACATAGTTCTTTGAACTTCTTAAAAGTGAAAGCTGATTTGATTTGTGATACAATTATTTGGTATTTTAAAACTAATTTAGACTCAATTTTGAATCTCATTTATTTTTCATAAAAAGATAAATTATGGACTAATTCCTTTTTAAAAATAACTAAAAACTTATTTGGGGTATGAGACTTTTAGAGCATAAACATGACTAGAAAACATATTTTGTGCTGGATACCCATTATCCTATCTTCCCCAGGAAATGTCAGCAATGTTCGATCCAAGGCCAAGTTTCAATGTCGGTTCTATCATTTAGATAACTTTAGAGGAACATGCTTGAGGTTTTTATTGATAGCCAAGATCAATTTACTCACTCCAGCACAGCATGAGGAGAAACATAATCACTGTTTGTGCTGTAAAAGCCAGTCTTTTCACTGTCAGTACTGTGATCCATTCTCATCTTGGTCTCATTTCAGCATCTCCTTCACCAAATAAGAATTAACTTTTGAAATCCATAAAACCTTTAGAGAGAGGGAGAAGATATTCACTGTAAACATTAGCTTGTATAGTCCCTAAGGACTAAAGCAACTCTAGTGTAGTCTCCATATTAGGGACATCTTTTCCCTAACTCCTACTCTCACAACAGAGCTGGGTCCCCACCTGGGGCTATATTTTACCCTTAGGAATCTAGGGAAAACACAAGGGATTGGAACTTTTTTTATATAATACTCTTAGATCAAATCCTTATTCCATGGTATTTTCCCTAGGGTTAACTACCAGTGATTACCCCCCCACTTCCCTTTTATCAAATAGCATCAATTTGCTTTTACAAAGGGATATTTATTTCAAAGATATAGCAAAAATAATTACAAACATTTTTACAAAACAAGCAATATCATCTCTCCAATGCTACCATGGTCCCAAGTTAGTGAGCTCAAACTTGACATAACTTCTACATAGCATTCACTTTACCACCTTAATTTCCAAATGTGTCTTGGCCATGAAATGTGTCCTCTTTGTAACTTTCTTTAAAGAAGTCTTCTTTACCAAAGAAAAATACTGAGTATGAAGCATGTTGTTTTTGTTAGATAAGATTAAAAATTCGGTAAAGTTGTTGAGGGATATGACACAAGAAATTGACAGTGATCAGTCATATGTGACTGGCAGGACAGCTAGTCACAGTTGTCTTGAATCTCACATCAACACCATCACTTAGGGCTGTTGAAAACAAATATACAGTATCAAGGGTCCTCAAACTTTGGCCTGTGGGCCAGACACAGCAGTTGAGAATGTTTATCCCCCTCACCCAGGGCTATGAAGTTTCTTTATTTAAAGGCTCACAAAACAAAGTTTTTGTTTTTACTATAGTCTGGTCCTCCAACAGTCTGAGGGACAGTGAACTGGCTCCCTATTTAAAAAGTTTGAGGACCCATGATATATATACTATAGATGCTCTTTTTATCTGTCCATTTGTCTTTCTGTCTCTCTGTCTGTCTCTTATTCACACACACATACATATACACACATGGAACTTTAGAAATAAATAATATTCAGGAATCAGGAAAAGTTTTGATATCTCCCAATAATATTATTTTCCTAAAGTCTTTCAGGTCTTTCAGTAGAGCCTTGTTTTTGACTAGCTAACAACAAAATTCTGCCCTGGTCTTCCATGTGATTTGCTCTCCTGATCTTTCAAACCTCAAAAGGTCATAACCATCTTTAAAAGGATGAAAAAAATAGACACAACATGGACAGAAGCAACAGCAAAGCTATCCACTCTCAGCTTTGTGACAGTTATAGGCGAGATAGAACCCCAAACTCTTCCCCTGACAGAGGTCTACAGTACCTCATCCTACTTCATCAATGCCAACCAATCTGGAAAAATCAAGATATGAGATGTTGACCCTGGATGACTAATGCCTTTTGAATATATCATTATTCCAGCTCCACAGACAATCATTGGTCCATTTATTTTTTAAGTTGTTACTATAACAGAACTAGCATGAAGAGTCAAACATGACATACAGAGTAGGTACTGTATAAACACTAGCTAGTATTAGGAGAATAGTTTATAAATCTAAAATACACGAATATTATTTAATATCATATGCAATTATTTCATCTAAGAAGCTTAGAAATTAGCAGCTCGAATCTGAATGATCACAGGTTAATATAAGTCTAAGCCTCAGAAATGCTGATACTAGTAGAATTTGGTCCAGTTGAATGGGGACCTAATAGTCAAAAATGTCTTGTGAATTAGAAAACATAGGTTCATCACTGATTTACTAGGTTGTTCTACATGCAAGTCCAAATTGGTAAAACAAAGCCCCCAAACCAGTTGCAATTAACAAAGGGGGCAAGAATCACTATTGAAATTCTCTAAGATAAAATTGGTTTATTTACTAATTTAGTGGGGAAACAAAGGCATAAAACTAGTAATCTGGGTTTTTTTTAAAAATTAAAAGATTTTAAAAGATATCGATTTCTACATTCCTAAAAATGAATTGTGACTAGAAGTTTAGTAAAAAAAAAAATTCCATAATTGTAAATAAACTATCTTAAATTTAAAACAGAAATTAAAGATTATAGTTCTTAACACATGGCTTGCTATATGGCAGATACCTTTAAATACTTTCTGATTAATTATAAGTTTATAGAACAGTAAATCTGGAAGATGCTCTAAAATATATAAATATGATCTCTTCATTTTATAGAATCTTAAAAGAAGATCTAGAGAGATGGAGACACTTGTACATCATTTGATTAAAGAGATGTGACTTTAAAAAATTGTTTTTGGTAAAATTTTCAAACTGGTTAATAAAATGTGATCTGGTAGGGAGATTCCAAACTATCAGAGAAGTAGCATGCTTTAGGGGTAGTGGGCTGGACCTAAAAATTAGAATGAACTGTATTCAAAACCTACCTCTAATACTTACTAATTGTGTAAGAATGAGCAAATCTTTTTACCTCTCTTAGCCTCACTTTCTTCATCCATTAAATGAGGAGAATAATAGCACCTATCTCACAAGAGTTATCCAGATCAAATGAGGTGATGTATTATCAAGATATTAGGGAAAGTAGTCCTGTTTACCAGGGCTAAGGTTCAGCAAACAAGCTGTGCCCTGAGCTTGGCTTAACAACAATCCTTTTTATTCACCTTTTCAGTGGTTCTCAAAGTGTGGTGCAGTGAACCCTGGAGGGTCTCTGAAATGCTTTCAGAGGGTCTATAAATTCAAAATTAGTTTTTTTTATGATAAATATCTATTATGTAACCCATATAAACAAAAACTCTTTGGACATATTCTCAATAGTTGTTAATACCATAAAGATACTGAGAAAAAGAGTTTGATCTCTCTCTCTCTCTCTAGCAAAATGTATTGCTTGGACCAGCACCAGGTATTCTCTGAGGAATTTATGATTTACATATTAATCAATAACTATTTAGATTTGTTGGAGCTTCCTATTTCTCAGAAGCTGGAAAGCAAAGAAACCAAAGTGATGCAGAAGAAATTTATCAAAATTATTAAATCTCCTGATACTCTAAACTATACCTGTATTTGGAAATGCTAAGTGAACTGAATGAAGTGCTGCACTCCTGTTCTCATTTTACCAACTCCATTTTTTTTTTACCCTTAAAACTTAAGACTCAACAACACTTAAAACTTGAAATAATTAATTTGGGAACTGTTCTCACAAGATCCCAAGACCACCAGTATTGTCCCAAAGAAATGGCAAACATGGAAATTTTATTCAATATCTAAGAATGACCATGTTGGGTACCTCTTTTTTGTGTTTTTCTCATATAAAAGCCTTACCCTAGCCACAAGTCATAAGCCCTCCTCAAGAGTACTTTTACTTGTAAGTGTTTTTTTTCACTTTGAAATTAAACTTCTGTTTGATTCCTAACTCTTAACTTTCCTGTTTTTTACCTCTATTTTCGAGCTCTGGATGTTCACAGGTTAGAGGTTGATTTGGGTTGTGCTGACAATATATAAAATTACTTGTAAATTTTAACATTTTACATAAATTTCTATCATCATCATTTCTCATCAGGTCTCTATAAAAATAATTAAATAAGGTATTTACAGATAATCATTGGAGAAATAGCTGTCTAATGAAAAGTAACCACAATTCCAAAAAATTCCAGGAAAATCGGGTGATTTTTTTTTTCTGAAATCATACACACACACACATATACACACATGGAACTTTAGAAATAAATAATATTCAGGAATCAGGAAGAATTTTGATATCTCCCAATAATATTATTTTCCTAAAGTCTTTCAGGTCTTTCAGTAGAGCCTTGTTTTTGACTAGCTAACAACAAAATTCTGCCCTGGTCTTCCATGTGATTTGCTCTCCTGATCTTTCAAACCTCAAAAGGTCATAACCATCTTGAAGAGGATGAAAAAAATAGACACAACATGGACAGAAGCAACAGCAAAGCTATCCACTCTCAGCTTTGTGACAGTTCTAGGCGAGATAGAACCCCAAACTCTTCCCCTGACAGAGGTCTACAGTACCTCATCCTACTTCATCAATGCCAACCCATCTGGAAAAATCAAGATATGAGATGTTGACCCTGGATGACTAATGCCTTTTGAATATATCATTATTCCAGCTCCACAGACAATCATTGGTCCATTTATTTTTTAAGTTGTTACTATAACAGAACTAGCATGAAGAGTCAAACATGACATACAGAGTAGGTACTGTATAAACACTAGCTAGTATTAGGAGAATAGTTTATAAATCTAAAATACACGAATATTATTTAATATCATATGCAATTATTTCATCTAAGAAGCTTAGAAATCAGCAGCTCGAATCTGAATGATCACAGGTTAATATAAGTCTAAGCCTCAGAAATGCTGATACTAGTAAATTTGGTCCAGTTGAATGGGGACCTAATAGTCAAAAATGTCTTGTGAATTAGAAAACATAGGTTCATCACTGATTTACTAGGTTGTTCTACATGCAAGTCCAAATTGGTAAAACAAAGCCCCCAAACCAGTTGCAATTAACAAAGGAGGCAAGAATCACTATTGAAATTCTCTAAGATAAAATTGGTTTATTTACTAATTTAGTGGGGAAACAAAGGCATAAAACTAGTAATCTGGGTTTTTTAAAAAAATTAAAAGATTTTAAAAGATATCGATTTCTACATTCCTAAAAATGAATTGTGACTAGAAGTTTAGTAAAAAAAAAAAAACAAACAAAAACCACATGATCATCTCAATAGATGCAGAAAAAGCATTTGATAAAATCCAACATCCATTCCTAATAAAAACACTTGAGAGCATAGGAATAAATGGACTTTTCCTTAAAATAGTCAGGAGCATATATTTAAAACCATCAGTAAGCATCATATGCAATGGGGAAAAACTGGAACCTTTCCCAGTAAGATCTGGAGTGAAGCAAGGTTGCCCACTATCACCATTATTATTTAATATCGTATTAGAAACACTAGCCTCGGCAATAAGAGTCGAGAAAGATATAAAAGGAATTAGAGTAGGCAATGAGGAAACCAAACTATCACTCTTTGCAGATGATATGATGGTATACCTAGAGAACCCCAGAGATTCTACCAAAAAGCTATTGGAAATAATTCATAATTTTAGCAAAGTAGCTGGCTACAAAATAAATCCCCATAAATCCTCAGCATTTTTATACATCACCAACAAAACCCAACAGCAAGAGATACAAAGAGAAATTCCATTCAGAATAACTGTTGATACCATAAAATATTTGGGAATCTATCTACCAAAGGAAAGTCAGGAATTATATGAGCAAAATTATAAAAAAGTCTCCACACAAATAAAGTCAGACTTAAATAATTGGAAAAATATTAAGTGCTCTTGGATTGGCCGAGCGAACATAATAAAGATGACAATACTCCCTAAACTAATCTATTTATTTAGTGCTATACCAATCAGACTTCCAAGAAAATATTTTATTGATCTAGAAAAAATAACAACAAAATTCATATGGAACAATAAAAAGTCGAGAATCTCAAGGGAACTAATGAAAAAAAAATCAAATGAAGGTGGCCTAGCTGTACCTGATCTAAAATTATATTATAAAGCAGCAGTCACCAAAACCATTTGGTATTGGCTAAGAAATAGATTAGTGGATCAGTGGAAAAGGCTAGGCTCACAAGACAGAATAGTCAATTATAGCAATCTAGTGTCTGACAAACCCAAAGCCCCTAACTTCTGGGAAAAGAATTCAATATTTGATAAAAACTGCTGGGATAATTGGAAATTAGTATGGCAGAAATTAGGCATGGACCCACACTTAACACCATATACCAAGATAAGATCAAAATGGGTCTATGACCTAGGCATAAAGAACGAGACTATAAATAAATTAGAGGAACATAGAATAGTTTATCTCTCAGACTTGTGGAGGAGAAAGAAATTTGTGACCAAAGATGAACTAGAGACCATTACTGATCACAGAATAGAAAATTTCGATTACATCAAATTAAAAAGCCTTTGTACAAATAAAACTAATGCAAACAAGATTAGAAGGGAAGCAACAAACTGGGAAAACATTTTCACAGTTAAAGGTTCTGATAAAGGCCTCATTTCCAAAATATATAGAGAACTGACTCAAATTTATAAGAAAACAAGCCATTCTCCAATTGATAAATGGTCAAAGGATATGAACAGACAATTTTCAGAGGATGAGATTGAAACTATTACCACTCATATGAAAGAGTGTTCCAAATCATTATTGATCAGAGAAATGCAAATTAAGACAACTCTGAGATACCACTACACACCTGTCAGATTGGCTAAGATGACAGAAAAAATAATGATGAATGTTGGAGGGGATGCGGGAAAACTGGGACACTAATGCATTGTTGGTGGAGTTGTGAACGAATCCAACCATTCTGGAGAGCAATCTGGAATATGCCCAAAAAATTATCAAAATGTGCATATCCTTTGATCCAGCAGTGTTTCTATTGGGCTTATATCCCAAAGAAATACTAAAGAAGGGAAAGGGACCTGTATGTGCCAAAATGTTTGTAGCAGCCCTGTTTGTAGTGGCTAGAAACTGGAAAATGAATGGATGCCCATCAATTGGAGAATGGCTGGGTAAATTGTGGTATATGAATGTTATGGAATATTATTGTTCTGTAAGAAATGACCAGCAGGATGAATACAGAGAGGCTTGGAGAGACCTTCATGAACTGATGCTAAGTGAAATGAGCAGAACCAGGAGATCATTATACACTTCGACAACGATATTGTATGAGGACATATTTTGATGGAAGTGGATTTCTTTGACAAAGAGACCTGAGTTTCAATTGATAAATGACGGACAAAAGCAGCTACACCCAAAGAAAGAACACTGGGAAACGAATGTGAACTATCTGCATTTTTGTTTTTCTTCCCGGATTATCTATACCTTCTGAATCCAATTCTCCCTACGCAACAAGAGAACTGTTCGGTTCTGCAAACATATATGTATCTAGGATATACTGCAACATATCCAACATATAAAGGACTGCTTGCCATCTAGGGGAGGGGGTGGAGGGAGGGAGGGGAAAAAAATCGGAACAGAAATGAGTGTCAATATAATGTAATTATTAAATAAAAAAACTTAAAAAAAAAAAAAAAAAAAAAAAAAAAAAAAAAAAAAAAAAAAAAAAAAAAAAAAAAAGAATTCCTTTCCCTTCTTTTGAAAGCCAATTGTAGGTTAGACAGTAAAAATCCTACAGAAGGACTTTTCAAACAGCATGGTGCTTAAATGGACCCATTCCACTGTAACACCAGGACATATTTTGTAGAAGAGTAGTTTTGAGTTCTGCAAACTGGTGTCGAAATTGCCTAAGAAGAGTTCTGCTGAATCAGGAAAACATAAAAAAGGAGGCACAAATAGTACTCATAAAAAGAAGGAGACTCCAAGGTGGCATATTGAGTAAGACAAATGGTCAACTATGACACTTTCTGCAGTCAGTTTCCTGACTCAATACACACTTTCCAGAATGAATCTCTGAATTAGCAACTGATTTTCTTGTTCAATTTGAAACCCTGGATTTCAGTGCTCTTCAGTTATATTCTTATCATAGATGCCTGATTTCTCAGTTTATACTAGATTTTGTCTTCGCTTAGAATTCACTTTGGTAGGTGAGGATTGTCTTTTTTCCCATACTAAAGTTAGTCTAATAATCAGCAGGTTTATGTTGTGCCTCAAGCAGAACATAATCATTTTTGTCCAGCTGCCTCAAAGTCAAGTTATACATAATGATGGCAGAGCCGTTTGTCATGTGGTAAAGTAATTAAATAAAAATTCCAGAAACTTCAGGGATATAATGATGGCTTTCCCAGCTCTCTGAGTACCTAGGAATGCTACAAGATATGTTTGCAACTCTGAAGATAGAAAATTCTTGGTTTAGACACTCCTAGAAGATTACTAGAGACCACTTAGAATTCTCCAAATGCTTCTCATTTTTTATTTTTTAGAATAAATATCTTGTTGATTTTTTTTAATGATGAGAATTCTCGATACCTCTCCTTTCATAGAAACCATCCTAGTAAAAAAAAAATATATATAGAAGTATACTTAACAAAACAAATTGACACAAACAGATGTATAAAAACATCTACCTCATTCTGCAACTCTCCTATATCACTTTTCTCCTAAAAGGAAAATGGTATATTTCACTGGTCATTATCTGGAGTCAAGATTGATTATAGAATTGATCAGAGTTATATTGTCCTTTGGTGCTATTTTCTTCTATGATATTATCATCATCATGAAATATCCATTTTCCAATTGATGGGCACCCATTGTTTCCAGTTTTTTATTACTACAAAAGGCACTGCTATATTTTTGTATATATGGAATTTTTAAACTGTATATTTATTTTTATATATGAGACTTTCCCCTTTGCTCCTCTTTGAGGTATATGAGCAAGGATATTTTATAAACAGTACATACAGCTCAGTGATTTTTTTAGGCCTAGGTCCTGTCTTGAAAACAGACAAATTCACAGTTCTACCAGCAGTGTATTAACATATCTATCTTCCCATAGCCCCTCCAGCATTTACCATTTTCCTCTTTTGTGTTATTTGCTGATCTTATGAGACCCACACTATTATCATGTGTCCTGATCCAACGCAAATTGTTTATAGAACTTCAGCCCCAGGCACTCCCCATATACCAAGAAGGTTTCTCATCATAGCTATTTAATCATTTCACTTGTCTAACTCTCTGTAACCCTGTATAGGATTTTCTTGGCAAAGATACTGTAGTGATTTGCCATTTTCTTCTCCAGCTCATCTTACAGATGAGGAACTGAGGCAAACAGGTTTAAGTGACGTGCCCAGCATTACCCACTTAGTAAGTGTCTGAGACTGGATTTGAATACAGAAGATGAGTTTTTTGACTCTAGGCCTGTCACTCTCTACTGAATTATCTAGCTTATGTCCATAATATTCCACAAAATATCCCTATGGACTTCACCCATCAGCTTCTTTTTTCTTGTTCTTGGGAGCTTTAGCAATAGGACCATCCTCTGTTGGTTTTCATTTTGATTTTGACTTCTTGCTCCCCTTGCCTGGCTTTGGGGATTCAGTACTTTTTTTCTTCAATAGTTGTAGCAGGTCACTGAGTATTGTCATTTCAAAGGCTTTGGGACTAAAGAATCTATTGTTAAGCTCTGAGTTCTCAGTAGGGCTTGAAACCTGGTGTTGAATTAGAGAAGGGAGGTTGGAAGAGCCATAGTCTACGCAACTCTGACGGTTGCTCTCCTGTTTGGGTGAAATAAGTTTAGAATTGGCTGCTCCTGACTTGACTCCCTTTCTTATCATCTGGCACCTAGAGACTGAGATCTTCTGTTCTTTCCCACTTTGAGGAGGCTGCTCTAATGATCCTGTGTCATTTTGTCTCAGAATTGCTGCTATCACCCTGAGGACTTCCGTAAGAAGATGCTGGTCAAGCTGGACCTGTAGAGTCAACTGCTTCAGTCTTTGCTTAGAAGATGCCTTCTGTAGCTAGCGGTTGATGGATATAAGGAAAGATGAACTGGAAAATGCATAGGCTGAAAGGATAGATTTAGAAGGCTCTATAATTTCAGCTTCACTAGAATTCTCTGGGTTCTCTGTCTCCACAGAAGCTTTGCCCTTGGGGGAAAGACCTAGATTTTGTGTCTGCTTTGCTCTGATTGCATCAAAGGTTTCTTTCTCACTCTTTGTCCCATTGTTATTGGTCATAGAAAAGTTGTCCTGGTTAGCTGTGACTTAGGTCCCCTCAGCAAGCTTAGATTTCTTGTCCTGCTTAGCTGTTTTGTTCTTGACATGAGTGGTCTTTTAGCAGATGGGGGCCACTTCCCCCATGCTGGTCTTTATCATAGGAAGTCGGATGCTGGATGTCATGTCATCCTCATTCTCAGATCGACTTTGCTCCCTGCTCTTTGGTACTTGTCTCTTCCTCGAGGCTATCCCGACTTTCACAGGGACAGCAGCCTTGCCAGCGGGACTACAACTGGGATGGACAAAAATCATAGGGTTTTTATTTACCTGGACAATTGGTGACTCCCCATTGCTACTTTTAGGTTTCTGGCTCCTGTTAGCACCAGGTGAAGCCGATTGCTTGTCTGGAGATGCCGTAGACACTTTCCCCACATCGTTCTTGATAGTTCCAGCTTTCTCATTCTTCTTCTCTGAAGAAACCTTCTCCTGGGATGCAGAGAGCACTACTTCACTCCCAGACTCATCACTGGTGTCAGAACTTTCTTCTGATACTGCTGTTTCAGCGATCTTGACTAGTTACTATGAAGTCACAGACTTCACAGTAACTGGTGTGGGCTATTTCTTTCTTACTGAGGCTGCAGTGACTTCAGGAAATTTAACAAATTGTTTAAAAAATTAATTTGAAAAATTTATACCATCTTCTGAATGGGAGAATAAAAGAATGGATTTTTTTCCATCATCATAAAAATAGATCTTGAGAAATAATAAATTTGCAAATGTAGAAATATTAAACATAGGCTTTATAGATTATAATGATCAAAAAAGTAGCAATTAATGCAAAAAAATAAGAAAAAGTACAACTGGAGATTTCATGGCATCCCAAATAATGAAAAGCTATAAGTATATATCATAAAAAACAATAATGGTAAAGGAAAATGATAATAATGAAGACAACATATAAAAATTTTGGAATTGTAGGTACAGCAGCTCCTAGAAGAAAAATTACATCTCTGAAAACAGGTAGTAACAAAAGAGAAAAGTAATGAATTTAATAGGAATATTTTTTAAAACCAGGGAAGTAACAAAGAAACAAGCACAAAATAAATTCAAAATTGGAAATCTGAAAAACTAGAGGAAATATAGATAAAATGGAAATAAAAATGATTGTAGAAACTGTTCTTGTAAATGACCACAAAATCAAGAAATCTTTAGCAAAACCATTCAGAGGAAGAAAAAATCAAATTTCCAAAATAAAAAAGACAATGTGAAATCATAGCAAATAGAGAAAAATAAAAATAATTCTAAGATCTAAAGACAATTAATAGTGTTAGTAAAGCAGCAGGGTACAAAAATTATTAGATTATTTTGTAATGATTGTTGAGAGGCATATCCAAATTTTTTATCATCCCAAGAAGTCAATCCTTTCTGATTCACACAAAAGATTTGTTTATATCTTATAATGATATCATCTAATATGGCTTATTTTTATAATTAGTTTAATAACTTTTTATTGGTTCCTTATATATGATTAGGCTCTGGGATTTCAAGGACCATTTCCTTTACCTTTCCCCCATCCCAACTAAACAGTTGTTGCATCAAAAAAATTATTTAGGTTACATTTTTGCAAAGTCCACTTGACACTAGCAAAAACCAAGAAGAAAGGATAGGAGGAGAAATGCCATTTGTAGTAGCATGATACATTAAATATATGAGAGTTAACTTACAAAGACCTGCGCAAAGCTATCAGATATATAGCTGTAAAAACAATATTTACAGAAATAAAAGACATAAATAATTGCAGGGATTTAAAACCATGATCGAGCTATGTTAACATAGTAAAGATAATATTATGCAAATTATCAATTTAGCATCATACCAATCAATTGCCAAAGAAATACTTTACATAATTAGACAATGTATTACCAAAACTTATTTCAAACAAAAAAGAATAAAGAATATCAAAGAATTAGAATGGAAAAAGTAAGAAGATGATGGAGTATTTCAGCACTATCAGATCTCAAACTATATTACGAAGCAATAATTATCAAAATACCTATTACTGGGAAAAAATAGAAAACTAAGTCAATAAAATAGCCTAGTAAAGAAAAACAGATAGAAAAAATTGTGCACAGTAGGATGATGTTCAATAAAAAAAAAAATGTCAGACTCCTGAGGAAGGGAATCTTTATGTGATAAGAACTTCTGGGAAAACCAGAAAGTATTCTGGTGAAATGTGTGTATATGTATATGTGTTTCAACCAGCATCTTACATCATTTACCACAATTAAGTTCCAAGTGGATAAATGATTTAAGTATAAAAGTCATACCATAAATAATTTATGGAAGAATGAAATGCTTTATTTTTACAACTATGATTAAGAGAAAAATTCATGAGACACAGTATAGAGATCATAAATTATAAAATAGCCCATCTTGATTATATAAAATTAAAAAGCTTTTATCAAAATAAAATCCTTGTAGTTAGATTCAGAATAAAAGACACAGACCAAGAAAATATATATTAAATATAACTAATAAAAACTTATCATTCAAAATCTATAGGGAACTGAAATAAAACTATAACATTAAAAGCCATTTTCCAATAGATGGTGAAAACATATGAACCATTTCCAAAAAATAAAATGCAAACTACAACAGCATCTTAAAAATTATTCATAATCATTAAGAATCGAAGAAATGAAAATAGAATAATGTTCATGCCCATAAAGTTAGCAAAAAGAGAAAAATGGGAAATTTAATATTTAGAGAGACTGGAGGAAGACAAGCACCTTTATTCATTGTTTATAGAGTTATAAATCAGCTCTGGAAAACAATTTAGACTTATGTTACTAAAAGAAAAGTCACTACATTCATACTCTTTGACTCTGATATCCCACCACTAGGGACTACCTCCCAAGGGGATGATTATTGATGGAGAAAAAAAGACATATATTGCCAAAATATTCATAGAAGCATTATTTATGATAATAAAAAGTTGAAAGCAAAACTAGATTGAAAAAAAAATATTGGGAAGTATTGGAAGTGTTTGAATATACTCTTATGTGTGTGTCTATTAGAACATTGCAGCATTATAATTAGTGACATATGAAGAATTAATAGGAATATGAAAAAATATGGAAAAATGCAGAGTGAAGAAAGTCAGTTCTAAAGAGCTTAATCTATAATGTCAATAATGTCAATACTGAGAGATAAAAATAAAGGTGGTATTAAGTAGTGAGAACTCAATCTTAAGAAACTTTCCCTGATTTTTTTTCTTCAGAAGTCCAGAAATTTGAAGGGAAATGATTAATAACAGTCCAAAAAAAACAGAAATGCTGAATTTCTTTATTAAATATTGAGAGAAGGGGGATGAAGAAAAAAACCCATCTCTGGTTGAAACAAGCTATTTGAGGCAAACATTATGAACCCCATTAGAATTCTTCCCAATTTTCAACCTTCATGAAAATTCCATCGCTTTGCTTTTGATTCAACTGTTTGAAACTAATTTTTAAATTTATTTTTTATTATAGCTTTTTATTCACAAGATATATGCATGGGTAATTTTTCAGCATTGGCAATTGCAAAACCTTTTGTTCCAATTTTTCCCTTTCTTCCCCCCATCCCCTCCCCTAGATGGCAGGTAGAACAATACATGTTAAATATGTTAAAGTATATGTTAAATACAATATATATAATATACATGTCCATATAATTATTTTGCTGCACAAGAAGAATCAGACTTTGAAATAGTGTACAATTAACCTGTGAAGGAAATCAAAAATGCAGGTGGACAAAAATAGAGGGATTGGGAATTCTATGTAGTAGTTCTGTGTGAATTATTCTTGATAGCCAAGGGTCTATTCTGTTTTTAAAGGTCAAAAGGGAAGAAAATGTTATAGGAAATCTTTAGAATTTAGGCCCCTTTTGAGCAATTATTACTGCCAAGTAATTCTTATAATACCTAAAAAGAAGTCCTTTATAAATGTAATAAATTTACATATGTCTGTAATGATTTAGTTGTGATTCTCTGACTTTATTTATACCTTGCCTTAATCATCACTTGAATAGGGGAAAAACTCATTCATTTGACTACGTGCAAAGCACTATATTGGGTTCTGGGGGATGTGGAATGTTTAGATAGTCTACTTCCTGGGAAATTTTAGCCTACTAATGTGATAAAACACAAATATTTTTTGGTTTTTATTTAGGTATTTCAATCATGGCTCATTCTTCATGACTCCATAGAACTCTGGGTTCTGGCAAAAATATTTGTTGTGTTGGCAAAAATACTGGAGTGCTTTGCCATTTCCTTCTCTAGCTCATTTTACAATTGAGGAAAGTGATGCAAAGTTAAGTAACTTGCTTTGGTTTACACAGCAAATAAATATCTGAGCCTGGATTTGACCTCGGGTCTTCATGACTCCAGATCTATCCACTGTGCTACTTATACATACCAAACAATACACATAGCTAAAATTCACAGCATTATGATAAGTGCATTAGAGAAGCACAAAACAAAGTTCTGTGTAAGGTCTAAAAGAAAAGTCAGAAAAAAATAAAAACAAAAACAAAAGCATGATTTTAGTAAACTTTCAAGGAGAAAGTAGCATTTGAGTTGGAATTTAAAGAATAATTGGAATCCAAATTCCATAAGTCAGACAAATAATTCATATGAACAATTGCAGTGAAGATGTCTTCAAATTTGTGCATTTCATATTTCTTTAAGGGCACCATAATTCTGCTTCACTCATAGAATACAGCACCATTTTTGAGGCAGATATATATCATAATGGGCAGACCTTTGCCATTGTCTCCCATGTTTTGGTATCAATTCGGTGAAAAATGATTTATTTTTACTCTATTCCTTTCTCCTATTTCCTTTTCTGTTCATTTCTACATTCTACTCTATTCCAATCACTATTAATAAGTTTGATATTTTAAAAATCATATAGGAATAATTAGATGAGATAGGGTCTTATACCTTTATAGTGGACCTTAATTCACTTTATCAATCAATCAATATTAATCAAACTTTAATCCAAAGTTCACTACTTGTTTACCAGTTAGGAAGAAGCTTGCTTTCATAATCACAAGAAAGCCGACAAATATCTCCCCATCCTGTTTTACTCAAATTCTATGTCCAAACCCCAGCATGGATGGGATACTTTGATTCTTTGGAAAATCCCCCAAATTATTTTTGTACTTCCAATCTACTCTCTTTCTTTTAACATGAGCAGGTAATCACTTTATGACATGACTATGACTTATAACCACCTTATGACTACTTGGTCACTAGAGATGACTCTTGCCTTGTCCATCTTAATTTTTGGTCCTCAAGAGCAAAATCTATCAACCAATGAGATTCTGCATTTTTCATTTCTTCTTTGCATATTAAACCCTAAAAAAAAAAGTAAGCTTCTGTTATACCCAAAGGGCTATCAAACTGTGCATACTCTTTGATCCAGCTGTGTTTCTTCTGGGCTTAAATCCCAAAAAGATACTAAAGGGTCCCATATGTACAAAAATGTTTGTGACAGCTCTCTTTATAATGGCAATTATGGAATATTATTGTTCTATAAGAAATGACCAGCAGGACGATTTCAGAGAGGCCTGGAGAGACTTACATGAACTGATGCTAAGTGAAATGAACAGAACCAGGAGATCATAGTACACAGCAACAACAATATTATACAAAGATCAATTCTAATGGACATGGATCTTATTAACAATGAGATAATTGAGGCCATTTCCAATGATCTTGTGATCAAGAGAGCCATCTACATCCAAAGAGAGAACTGTGGGAACTGAGTATGGATCACAACATAGCATTTTCACTCTTTTTGTTGTTTAATTGCATTTTGTTTCTTTCTCATTTTTTTTCCTTTTTGATATTATTTTTCTTGTGCAGCCTAATAATTGTATAAATATATATATGTATATATATTAGATTTAATTATATTTTAACATGTTTAACATAGATTGGATTACTTGCCATCTAGGGAAGGAGATGGGGGAAGGGAGGGGAAATTTTGGAACAAGGTTTTGCAAGGATCAATGTTGAAAAGTTATCCATGTATATATTTTGAAAAGAAAAACCTGTAATTTTAAAAAAGTAAGGTTCTGGGGACCAAGGACCAAGATCATGAGGAAGATTTAGGATCTACTTCATTAGAAGGGACTGTGGCCCCTTTAACAAAGTGTCATTGGCTCAGAACTCTGCCTCAGTAGGTTTTTTTTTTTTATTTTATCCTTCTGAGAGATCTTGAGAATGTTCTTGTATCACTTCTTCTGACCTCCATGTAAGCACTTGCCTTGTATTATTTTTACAATTATGTAGTTCAGACACTTACTAGTTGTATGACTTTGGACAAATGAATGAACTTCTGTCTGCCTTAGTTTCCTCAAATGTAAAATGGAGATAATAATAGCAGCTGTCTCACAAGTTTGTGGATATCAAATGAAATATCTGTAAATATTTGCATTACAAATAATATTTGTAAAATGTTTAGCATAGTGCCTGGCACACAGTAGGTACTGATAAATTCTGACCATTATTATTATTAGTTGGAAGAGACCTTTATGATATTACTGATTCTTATCCTTTCATTTTATACACAAGGAAGTTTAGTTCCAGATATATTACCTGATTTTTCCCAAATCAAACCTCAAGGTAGGGGCAAGAAAAATGTTGGACTGCCAGAGCTACTGATTTTTTAAATGCTCAAATTAAGCGAGTAGCTAAATTAACAAAATAAATCAGATTTTTGGCATTGTGTAGACAAAGCATATATTTTTGGGCTGGTATAAAATTGAATAAATACAATTATACTGCTTTAATTTTAAACATCAAAGTTTTAGTAAGAACAGATATTTAGAATGTAGAGGACAGGACAAAAATATTTTGAGTCTAAAAAAAAAAAAGAAAAAACATGTTACACTTTATTTTCATATCAATTATTACTTCTTAGACATTAAAGCTCTTACAACATGACTTGGATACTCCATAACTAACACTATATAAAATCTATATGTAATTTCCTCTTCATTTTAGCTCCACTAAGTTGGGAGAGGATATAGCAAGCCCATTTAGTGACTCCACGAGTTCACCTATCAAGCTTCAAAGCTGAGACAAGATGGAAGGTATCTAAGTGGGAGGAATTAGGTCTGTCTTGAGGGTGAAAGTAATGTGGGGCATGGCTAGTGAACATTTTTTTTTAAGAAGCAAGGACATAATGTATAGTTAAATGAAAAAATGCTCAAAATCACTATTAATTAGAAAAATGCAAAATAAAACAACTCTGAGGTATCACCTCACACCTAATAGATAGGCTGAGAAGACAGATAATGATAAATATTGGAGGGGATGTGGTAAAATTGGGGCACTGATGCATTCTTGGTGGGATTGCTCCAACTATTTTGGAGATCAATTTAGAATTATGTCCAACAACAATATTGTATGAGGACATATTCTGATGGAAGTGGATTTCTTTGACAAAGAGACCTAACTGAGTTTCAATTGATAAATGATGGACAGAAGCAGCTACACCCAAAGAAAGAACACTGGGAAATGAATGTGAACTATCTGCATTTTTGTTTTTCTTCCCAGGTTATTTTTACCTTCTGAATCCAATTCTCCCTGTGCAACAAGAAAACTGTTCGGTTCTGCAAACATATTGTATCTAGAATATACTGCAACATATCTAACATATATAAGATTGCTTGCCATCTAGGGGAGGGAGTGGAGGGAGGGAGGGGAAAAATTGGAACAGAAACAAGTGCAAGGATAATGTTGTAAAAAAATTACCCTGGCATGGATTCTGTCAATATAAAGTAATTATTAAATAAATAAATAAAAAGAATTATGTCCAAAAGGCTATGAAACTATATATATATATATATATATATATATATATATATATATATATATATATATATATATATATATATATATATATATATATATATATATATATATATATATATATATATTCAGCAGTGCTACTACTAGGTCTGTATCCTAAAGAAATCATAAAAATAGAAAAAGGACACACATGTGCAAAAATGTTTGTAACAACTCTATTTGTGATGAAGTGGAAAATGAGTGGATGCTCATCAACTGGGGAATGACTGAATGAGTTGTGGTATATGAAAATAATGGAATATTATTGTTCTGTAAGAAATGAGGAACAGGCTGATTTCAGAATAGTTTGGAAAGACTTACATAAAGAAAGGCTGAGTGAAGTGAGCAAAACCAGAAAATCACTGTACAAAGTAATAGCAAGATTGTGTGATGATAGACTTGGCTCTTCTCAGTAATTTAGTGATCCAAGGCAACTCCAATAAACTTTGCTATCTGCATTTAGAGAGATAACTAATTATGGAGATTAAAAGTGGATCAAAACATATGGTTTTCACCTTTTTTCCTGTGCTTTTTTTCTTTCTCATGACTTTTCTCTTTTGTTCTGATTTTTCTCTTGCAACATGATTCATATGGAAATATATAAAAAATTAATGTACACCCAGTGCAAGAGATAGTAAGAAAAATTCCATTTAAAATAACTGTAGGCAAATAAAATATTTATTACCTGCCAAGACAAACCCAAGAACTATATGCATACAATTACAAAACTCTACCCACACATATAAAGCCATATCTAAACAATTGAAAAAAATATCAATTGCTAATAGGTAGGCCTCACAAATATAACAAAAATGACAATTCTGCTTAAATTTGTCTACTTGTTCAGTGCCATACCAATCAAACTGCCAAAAATTATTTTATAGAATTAAAAAAATAATTTAAAAATTCATCTGGAAAACAAAAGGTCAAAAATATCAAGGTAATTAATTTTTAAAAATACAAAGGTTGGTGACTTAACAGTACCAGACCTAAAACTATATTATAATGCAGCAGTTATCAAAATCATTTGGTACTAAGAAATAGAGTGGTAGATCAGTGGAATAGTGTAGATATGCACAACACAATAATCAATAGCTATAGTGTTCTAGTATTTGATAAACTCCCAAAACTCCAACTTTTAGGATAAGAATTCTTTATTTGACAAAAATTGCCAGGGAAACTGGAAAATAATATGCCAGAAATTCAGCATGGACCTACATCTCACTCTCCATACCTAAATAAGTTCAAAATGGGTAGATGATTTGGGCATAAAAGAGATATCATAAACAAATTAGGAGAGCAAGAAATAATTTACTTCTCAGATCTTTGGAGAAGGGAGGAATTTTTGACCAAAGAAGAACTAGAGAACATTATAAAAGGCAAAATGGATAATTTTGATTACACTAAATTAAAAAGATTCTGCACAAACAAAACCAACAAGATTAAAAAGGAAATATAAAACTGAAGAAAAATTTTACAGCCAGTGTTTCTGATAAAAGTCTCATTTTGAAAATATATAAAGAATTATGTCAAATTTATGAAATACAAGTCATTCTCCAATTGCTAAATGATCAAAGGATATGAATAATTTTCAGATGAAATTAAAACCATCTCTAGTCATATGAAAAAATGCTCTAAATCACTATTGATTAGAGAAATGCAAATTAAAATAACCCTGAGGTACCACTTCGTACCTCTCAGATTGGCTAAGATGACAGGAAAAGATAACGATAAATATTAGAGGAAATAGGTGAAAATGGGACACTAATACATTATTGGTAGACTGTGAATGATCCAACCATTCTGGAAAGCAATTTGGAACTATACCCAAAGAGCTATAACACCGTGCATATCCTTTCATCCAGCAAGGCCATTTCTGGGTCTGTATCCCAAGAAAATCATAGAAGAGGGGAATGCACCCACATGTGCAAAAATATTTCTGTGGTAGCAAAGAATTGGAAAATGAGTAGATAGATGGCCATCAATTGAGGAATGGCTGAACAAGTTATGGTATATTAAAGTCATGGAATATTATTATTCTATGAAAAATGATGAACAAGCTAATTTTAGAAAGGCCTGGAAAGATTTATAATTAATGCTGGGCAAAACAAGCAGAACCAGGAATACATTGTATACGATAACAGCAAGAATGTGCAATGATCAACTGTGAAAGACTTGGTTCTTCTCAGTGAGTCAGTTATTCAAAGCAATAGACTTTGAATAGAAAACACCATGTGCATCCTGAAAAAGAAAATGGAGATTGAATGCAAATCAGCACATGCTATGTTCATTTCTTTTTTCTGTTTTTTTTCCCTCTCCCATGGTTTTCCCCTTTTGTTCTGATTTTTCTCTCTCAATATGATTCATAAAGCAATATTATTAAAAATAAATTAATAAATAATTTTTTAAAAAATTAATTCACACATATAACAAAAAAAAATAATAATTAAAAAAAAGAACAGAAAAGTTATAACTAACGGCATTAGGTCAGATATTTACCGTCTAGTCATTTAGATATAACTAAGAAATTTGAGCAATTCATACTCCAGCAACTCACTGGTATAAATGTCACTAACAGAAAATCAGCAGAAAGAACTTAGGGGACCCAGAAAAACCAAGACTTGAATTGATGAAAGCCAGAACTAAAGTGGGAAGGTATAAGAGCTGGACTCAAGACCCATCCTGCTTAGCCATATGATCTCGCATAGAAGTTGGAGACAGAATTTGAATTTAAATATTAGAACTAATTATTTAAATAATCTTGATCTCCTAAGTTTAGGAGTTTGCCTATAGACTAAATGTGCTGCCTGCGTATAAGAGGCTCATGCTAGAAACCTGTGAGAGTTGATCGACATATTTAATTTTATTCCTTTTCTTATCATTATGAGTAAAAAATTATATACAGTTTACTCTACTAAACAATTCTACAAAACCCAAGAGATGAAAGAAAAGGGGTAGGTTTTTTTACTCTCAGAGGAGAAAGGGAGAAACTACAACTCATAAGTCTAATTGGTCAGATTTATGTATATACTAATTCTTTGTCAAGGATTCCTAACCTGTGGTTTGTGAACTTTTCTTTTTTATTATACCATTTTTTTCTTGTCAAAATATATATTTATACTCTAGTAATATCACCTTGGCAGCTTTGTGGATGATAACTTAGATAGGGACATAACTGGAAAGAGAAAGACCAGTTAGTAAACTATTGCCATAGTCCCAATGAGAAGTTATAAGGACTTGAACTACAGTCAGGACTAAATGACTGGAAATTTGGGAGAAATGCTAAGGAGGGAGAATTAATGGGACTTAACAATTGACATGCGGATAAGGGAAAGTGAAGAATAAAAGCACTCCAAGGTTATGAACCTGAATTACTAGAAAGATGGTGGTACTCTTGACAGAAATATGGAAATTAGGTCCAGTAATGTACACATAAAGATTATATCATCTTTTTACAGGCTGTCCTATTTTGTGGAAACATGCATTTACCTAAGGTTATGATCACCACAGAATGCCTCTTTTTTATATTGTGACAACTCCAAACAGAATCAATATCTACTCTACCTTCAAAAAAAATGTATACTCCTTTTAAACCAAAGGTTTTTGAGAGAGAAGAGGAGAGGAGGAGAGTGAGTAATGAATAAAGTATAGAGTAATCCCCTCACTCTAAAGTAAGGCTGCTGCTGACCCCCTATGTCATTTTAGGCAGAATGGTCTTCATGCCACATAAGGAGAAGGTAGTTTCTTCCTCCCCACCTCAAGGAAGATACTGCTCCTAAATTTTCATGTAAGACTACAAGTTTTCCCAGAGATTTCTGAGGCCATACTTTGGGACAAACAATACATCCCGCAGGTTGGATTAAGGTAACTCTACAGGTTTTACAAGGAGGTGAACAGTTGAAATCTGTCAGAAATAGACTAGTTTCCATACAAGGTGGGAGAAGCCAATTAGATTTTTTAAAAATTAGGAGTTTCAAAGAATAGACATTTCCAGATATGCAGAAGGGTTGTTGTTTTTTTTTTTTTTTTTGGAGGGGTGGTATGTTACAGAAAAGAAGCAAGACAGGAGGAAGGGTATGAGAAAGCAAGGGAATGGATGTATGAACAAAGGAAAACTAAATCTTTGGGTTTTTCTAGACAGTAATCTTAAATACTTGATTTTTTTTTATAACAGATACTTGGGATATAGCATATAAAACAAAAATGTTTCAGGTTCAAAAATAGTTTTTGACAGTTTCTTTTGAAAAAAATTTTATTTATTGTTGTTATTATTATTATTTTCATGGCATCAAAGTTGCTCAAATATTCCCCTGAAGTGCTCCATAACCAACATCATAGACAAAGTATAAACAAACAATGGTGACAGTGCAGCCCAGAGGCCTCCCTCAAGTGGTCTGGGAATGGAGCACAAGCAAGCAATCATTTTTCTCTTAAGCTGCTGGGAAAAGAAGAAAACAATTTTTCATTCTGCCCCCAGGAATAGATTCTAACTGTTAATAGTATCCCCAGGAATCCACATAATAGTGCCATTGGCTGAAAAATGAATCACAGGTAATTGCTGGGTGCCAGTAGTTATTTTTTCTGTATGTGGATATATGCTTAGATTATTTATCTTGATCAACTTGACAACTTGCTCATTTGGAGCCAGCATCAAGAAAAATCCATCTTTACATCTCTCTCTCTCTTTCTTTTTTTTTTTCCTCTCTCTCTCTCTCTTACACACACAGACACACACATAGGCAGTAGTAAAATGGTAAAAACAAAACAAAACAAACAAAAACAAAAACAATCCTTTCATTATAAGGCTTTTGTGATCTGAGATTCACATGTATCCTTCCCCATGTTTTTAAGTATACCTTTATCCTCTCTGCTATGACAAAGCTTTTCCAAGTTCTTGAGAAACTAAAATAATGTCTTAAGTAACTTCAGAAATTGCTCAATGAAAGAAACAGCAATTCTGTTTGTCTCTGTCTGTCTGTGTGCATATTCTTGTAGTCTTCCTTTGATGATCACATAGCCTTTTGGGGTCTGTATTAAATTCCTCCAAAAATGAAGAAATAGGTATAAAAATTGCCAGAGAAGGTTCATATTGAAGCTTTTATCTACATCAAAAGAATCCCTGAAAGCAAAAACATTGTTTTCAATTACTTGAGGACATTTTCATGCTATCTACAGTCTATTTGGGATAAGAATGTATTTCAGAATGTAAGAGAGGATAAAGGAGGAAAAAAAAGAAACAATGATTGAAGCTAAGTATAAGCTTTATGGAAATAATAAAAAGTACCTTAGAGGAGATTTGAGATATTAGCAATTTCCTACTTTTTGGCTCACTGAAAATACTCCATACTGTAATGTTCTCTTTTTATATGCTCTCCAAAGAAACACAAAATAGTAGGAGCAACAATCCAAAGTAAATGTCAGAATGTGCTTAGCAATTAATGAGTTCTACTTTTATATAGAAAAAGAAAATGTTCTATGCAACAAATTTATTGACAGATATAGAAACGACACCCAAGCAAGGAGAAATTAATTGAATCAATTACAACCACACTATCTTCTTAAATTAAGTATAAACATTTTTATTATTGTATTATAAAACATTATTTATAGACAATAATATAAAAAAGTATGTCTATTTTTATTCTTTATTCTTCTAACTTGACTCTGAAAACATGAGTTGATCATTTTCTGCATATACACCCCCCCAAAATCTGTTTTTATTTACCTATTTTCTTTTCATGCAGTTTTACAAAAATGTTACATTAATGTTCTTGTTTTTAAAATGCCTTAAAATCAGTTACCTCATCACCTTTTCCTCAAACTATAATCTCCCAAACTTCCAAAAATGTAGTGAGTCCTGTCAATTACACTTCTGCAGGCTCTACTAAGCAGACTTATTAGCACCTCACTAGTAGCTAATAAAACAAGAAAAACATTTGAGAGCTCTCTTAGCTTTCCCTATTCCCTAAGCTACTATTTAACACACCACAGCAACTTAAGGGAGGACAAGGAAGCATTAACAATGTGCCTAGAAAAGCAAATCCAAGAACCTCAGGAACTAAAAAAGATTGTATGTCAGTATGGGAACTATAAGGCACTGTAATCTTACAACTTTGGCTTCTCAAGATAGAAATAAACCTGAATTCCAAACCTGCCTCAGACACTTCTGTGACAAATCACTTAGTTTCTGTTTGCTTCAGCTTCCTCAGGTGTAAAATGGGGATAATAAGAATAGCCACCTTCCAAGACTGTTATGAGGTAATAACTGTAAAGTTCTTAGCATAGTGGCTGACATATAGTAAGTGCTATATAAATAGTAGCTATTATTGTTATCATCACCATTATTATTACCTGGCAATGTTCAATTATACCCAACTCTTAATAACCCTATTTAGAGTTTTCTTGGCAAAGATACTGCTATTTCCTTTTCCAAATTGAGGCAAACAGGTTAAGTCATTTGCCCAGGGTCATATAGTAAGTGTCTGAGGCTACATTTGGACTCAAAAAGTTGAGTCTTCCTAACTCCAGACCTGGCACTCTATTTCACCACACAGCTGCCCTATTATTATTATTACTTCCTTGCATAAAAGTAAGAAAACAAGATAATTTGGGGAGGAAGAGGAAGGTTAGGGAGAATGGAGACAGTAGTGTCTAAAGACATCAGAAAAGACTTTATTTAGAGGTAGCAAAAAATACCTCTTATTTGCAGCAACAAAAATTAGAAATAACTGTCGGGCTACTTCCTGGCTCCATACCCAGTTTTTATTTTCTTTCCCTTCTAACTCCTTTTCCAAATTTTCCCCTGCCCCATCTCTTTTAGGAGAATCCACATCCCGCTTCACATTAGTCAAGCCACAAAAGGTTAATTATAACCATAGCCTACACTGGAAAAGTGTCAATACCTGATATTTTCAGCATAAGATTGGGATTGGGGTACAGAGAAAGGAAGTTCCAAGGCGGGCACATCTCCTGTGCACACCTTCAGATGAGTTATTTTTCCAGGATAGCTATTCTCCCAGTCATATAGGTCATACATCTTCTTTACCTTATGAAATGGTCTTTGTGGATTGTTATGATCAGAAACATTAATTACCCTAAAACCAAATTTCTGGTGAAAAGTCTCTCCAAACTTAGCTAACCTAGTCCTCAGACAGCAGATATATATAGTCTATCCTGGGCCTTTCCAGCTGGATAAAACTAGATATTATGTCTGGGCTATCATAGCCCAGACCCTCACTTTTCATAGGGAATGAAGATCATGGAATAACAGTGGAAACCTGACTTTACCTACATCATGTTCTTAACTTTAGACTCATAAACTTGGGTTTTTTTTAAATTTTATGATCATATTTCAACATAATTGATTTCTTTTTGTAATAGGATTTGTAATTATCCTCTAATGTTTTCCTACAACATGGATTAGGCCTATCCTTTCTCCTTCTCTCTTGTAGCAGCAATTAGTTTTCCATAAAAGGACACAAGATAGTCCTATTTAGCCCCTGTTTCCTCATATGGCTTCCCAGTCATGTAAAGGAATAAAAAGTCCTATCCATGTACAGTAGGGATCATCTACCAGGTGCATTTTAGAAAACAGCATGGGTGTCCTTCTTCATATCCTACTCTCATGACCAGATGCACTTCCATATGCATCTCTCCAAAGAAGCCAAATGCTTTTGCATCCTTGTTGGGTTATTTTGTTGGCCAAGAAAAAAAAAAATCTCCTTTTGTTAACTGTTGAATGGACTTATGAGAGCCTTCTTTTGTCAGAACATGAAAACTGAACTGTGTTATTGATAAAGCCACCAATAATAAAAAAATTTATGTATTTTGTTTGCATTTATTTAGAAAATTTTTCTAAGAATGGGTTCATTGTAATAAGATGATTCAGTACAGTTCCAATGACTTTGTGATGAAGAAAGCCATCTGCATTCAGAGAGAGGACAGTAGGAATTGAATGTGGACCACAACCTAATATTTCCACTTTTTGTTTTTGTTTGCTTACATTTTGTTTTCTTTCTCATTTTTTCCTTTTTGATCTGATTTTCCTTGTGCAGCATGATATTTATGGAAATATAATACAGAAGAATTGCATGTGTTTAACATATATTGGATCACTAGGGGATCTAGGGGAGGGGATGAAGGAAAGGGAGGGGGAAAAGCTAGGTTTTGTAAGGGTGAATGCTGAAAATTATCCATGTATATATTTAAAAAAAAAAAAAAAGAATGGGTTCATTGACTTCAGCAGATTGCCAGAGAAATGCATGACAAAAAGTTTAAGAACCACTGATTATATAGTTATTTAGCCCACATACTTCTGGCTAGCAGCTGTGGGGGAGAAACTTGTTGTACAAACAAAATTTTTATTCCAACCTCTTTGCTACACTTCAGTCTATAGCGCTGCCAAAACTCATCTCCTTTGCATATGCATAAATCAAACCCATCTTCTTCTCATCTTAGACTCATGGAATTCCTGATTTTCTTCAAGTCTCTTTCAAGACTCAGTTCAAGTGCCACCTTTAGCATGAAGCATCCCTAAGCCAGCAGTTAGGACTCTCCTTCCCAAAACTACCTAAAGTCCCTTATGCCTTGGATATGGCCCCATGACACTGGACAAATTGGAGGTCTCAGTGTCCACCCCAAAATATTCTAAAATTAGAAATTGCAGAAAAGTGTTTAATATGCACTGGTAAAGGATTTTTCTCAATATGAACTTCCTTTGCAGATGAAATCACAGTTCTGAGAAAAACAAAACAAATGCATATGTTTTCACTGTTCTTAGAATATAATATCCTTGAGGGCAGGGACTGTTTAACTTTTGCCTTTGCATCCCCCAATGCTTAATTGATTGAGATTCAAGATTCTATTCATCAAATCCCATTCTTTTTCTGAATATGGGCAGATATCACTCTATCATATCTCCCCTTGAGCTTCATATTTCCCCATAAATATTTGTATACTTTGCACTTGCTCTGGCAGCATAAATCAATTCTTTTTTCTATCTGGCTGCAGAAATTTCTTCTATTACAATCTTTTGAAATCTTCCTCAAGGAAAGGTTTATTATTATGAATACTAATCAATACCTACTTCACATAAGATCACAGATTTAGAACTGGAGGGTTCTTACCTTAAAGGTAAGGTTATTACCTTAAAGATGGTAGAATATAAGCACCCTTGTTTTACAGAGGAGGATCTATAATGAAGAGAGACCAAGTTATCTGTCCAAAATTATACAGATTATAAATAGAAGTGTCAGAATTTGAACTCGGGTCCTGTGATTCCAAATCTAGCACTCCTTTCCTGTATCACATAGCTTTCCATATTTTTAGAGTGGGAAGTAAAAGAGTTAAAAGGCAATATTCTGTCTTTTTATTAAATTAAATTCTGGGTTAAGATGGCGGAGAGGAGGCTCACAGCTGCATAAGCTCCACGCTTTCTCTCACTATCCATTTCATTACAAGCCTCTGAATCAATGCTTGACTGAAAAAAACCCACAAATAGTTACCAAGAGAAGCCATCCTTGAGATCCGCCAAGAAAGGTCTGTCTTTACTGGAGGGCGGGGCGGTTTTAGATCGGGCGCAGGCGGCGGGCAGCGGCAGTGAGGGCACAGGAGCAGACTGGAGAGGGGGTGGAGAGTGATCGTAGCCGTCTCTGCGGGGAGAGCTTCGCTACAGGTTTGGATACTTTCCTCCGGCAGCAAGTCAACAGCCCAGCAGAGAAGCTAAAAACACCGGGGCTGAAGAATACAACCCCAAACAGCTGGAGTCTCTCAGGACCTGGCCGCCCCCCCTCTTCCCCCCCCTCAGTGACTCAGCACGCTTTGGGATCTCAGAGCGCAGGCGCAGCACAGTCCTGCTAGTGCCTCACTGCTGCCCCCTGCAGTCTGTAGAGGAAGCTCGATAACACACCCAGCCCACCCCCAAAGAAAGACTCCAGTTTTTTCTGTTTTTCTTTGGTAGTTTGTCTCTGATTAATAGACAGAATGAGCAAGAAGCTGAAGAGGACTTTAACCCTTGACAGCTTCTACACAGATAGAGAGCAGACTCTAAATCCTGAGGAGACTAAAAACAGGCAGTCCCCAGGTGAATCCCCAAAGGAGGAGATTGTCTGTTCCTCAGCACAGATGAACCTCATAGAAGTGATTAAAAAGGCTCTCACAAGGGAGCTAGAAGAAAAATGGGGAAAGCAGAGTGAGGCTTGGGAAAAGGAGAGGGAGGCTTGGCAAAAGAGCCTAGAGAAAGTTAAAGAGAGAGTGGATAAAGAAGTAAAATCCTTGAAAAATAGGATTAGTGAACTGGAAACAGAAAACAGCTCTCTAAAAAACAAAATTGGCGAAATGGAAAAAAATTCCACAGAACAAAAGAACTCAATTGGACAATTAGAGAAAGATTTTAAAAAAGTGAGTGAAGAGAATACTTCACTGAAAATCAGAATTGAACAAGTGGAATTGAATGACTCGAGGAGACAAGAAGAATCAGTCAAGCAAATCCAAAAAAATCAAACAATGGAGAAAAATGTGAAATACCTTCTGGGGAAGACAACAGACCTGGAAAACAGATCCAGGAGAGACAATCTGAGAATCATTGGACTCCCAGAAAAACATGATGAAAAAAAGAGCCTGGACACTGTCTTCCAGGAAATTATCAAAGAGAACTGCCCAGAAGTCATAGGAACAGAGGAAAAAATAAACATTGAAAGGATTCATCGATCACCCACTGAAAGGGATCCTAAAATCAAAACACCAAGGAATATAGTGGCCAAATGCCAGAACCCTCAGATGAAAGAAAAAATATTGCAAGCGGCTAGAAAAACCCAATTCAAGTATCAAGGAGCCACAATAAGGATCACCCAGGATCTGGCAGCATCCACATTAAAAGATCGAAGGGCCTGGAATATGATATTCCGAAAGGCTAAGGAACTTGGTATGCAACCAAAAATAACTTACCCAGCGAGAATGAGCATCTTTTTCCAGGGAAGAAGATGGACATTCAACGAAGTAAGCGAATTTCATCTATTTCTGATGAAAAAACCAGAACTTAACAAAAAGTTTGATCTACAAATATAGACCTCAAGAGAAATCTAAAAAGGTAAAGATTAATCTTGGGAACTATATTTTGACTATATAGATGTATAAAGAATACATGTATACCTTGTTCTAGAAATTGATGTGGAAAGGACATTGTACCAGAAAAAGGGTAAAGTGGGGGTAGTACATCTCATGAAGAGGCATAGGAAACCTATTATATCTGAGAGAAAGAATGGAGGGGGATGAATATAGTGGGTATCTTACTGCCTTCAGAATTGGCTTTAAGTGAAAAATCTTAAGACATATTCAATCTATGGTGAAACTTCTCCCATCTCATTGAAAAGTGAGAAGGGAAAAGTGGAAAGGGAAGGAATAAGCTAAGCGGAAGGGAATACGGGAACTGGGAGGGAAAGGGGTAAGATAGGGGGAGGAACTCTAAGGCGGGGGGAGGGACACTAAAAAGGGAGGGCTGTGAGAAGCAAGGGGTGCTCACAAGCTTAATACTTGGAAGGGGGGGAAAGGGGAAAGAAGGGAGGAAAGCATAAACCGGGGTTAACAAGATGGCAAGTAATACAGAATTGGTCATTCTAACCATAAACGTGAACGGGGTAAACTCCCCCATAAAGAGGAAGCGGTTAGCAGAATGGATTAAAAGCCAGAATCCTACAATATGTTGTTTACAGGAAACACACCTGAAGCGGGGAGATACATGCAGGTTAAAGGTAAAAGGTTGGAGCAAAATCTACTATGCTTCAGGTGAAGTCAAAAAAGCAGGGGTAGCCATCCTGATCTCAGATCAAGCTAAAGCAAAAATTGACCTAATTAAAAGAGATAAGGAAGGACACTATATCTTGCTAAAGGGTAGCATGGATAATGAAGCACTATCTATATTAAACATATATGCACCAAGTGGGGTAGCATCTAAATTCTTAAAAGAGAAACTAAGAGAGCTGCAAGAAGAAATAGACAGTAAAACTATAATAGTGGGAGATCTTAACCTTGCACTCTCAGAATTAGATAAATCAAACCACAAAATAAATAAGAAAGAAGTCAAAGAGGTAAATAGAATACTAGAAAAGTTAGATATGATAGATCTCTGGAGAAAATGTAATGGAGACAGAAAGGAATACACTTTCTTTTCAGCAATTCATGGAACCTATACAAAAATTGACCATATATTAGGACATAAAAACCTCAAACTCAAATGTAGTAAGGCAGAAATAGTAAATGCATCCTTTTCAGACCACGATGCAATGAAAATTACATTCAACAAAAAAGCAGGGGGAAGTAGACCAAAAAATAATTGGAAACTAAATAATCTCATACTAAAGAATGATTGGGTGAAACAGCAAATCATAGACATAATTAATAACTTCACCCAAGAAAACGATAATAATGAGACATCATACCAAAATGTATGGGATGCAGCCAAAGCGGTAATAAGGGGAAATTTCATATCTCTAGAGCCCTATTTGTATAAAATAGAGAAAGAGAAGGTCAATGAATTGGGTTTGCAATTAAAAATGCTAGAAAAGGAACAAATTAAAAACCCCCAGTCAAACACTAAACTTGAAATTCTAAAAGTAAAAGGTGAGATCAATAAAATTGAAAGTAAAAAAACTATTGAATTGATTAATAAAACTAAGAGTTGGTTCTATGAAAAAACCAACAAAATAGACAAACCCTTAGTAAATCTGATTAAAAAAAGGAAAGAGGAAAATCAAATTGTTAGTCTTAAAAATGAAAAGGGAGAACTCACCACTAACGAAGAGGAAATTAGAGCAATAATTAGGAGTTACTTTGCCCAACTTTATGCCAATAAATTCGACAACTTAAATGAAATAGAAAAATACCTCCAAAAATACAGCTTGCCCAAACTAACAGAGGAAGAAGTAAATATCCTAAACAGTCCCATCTCAGAAAAAGAAATAGAACAAACTATCAATCAACTCCCTAAGAAAAAATCCCCAGGACCAGATGGATTTACATGTGAATTCTACCAAACATTTAAAGAACAATTAACTCCAATGTTATATAAACTATTTGAAAAAATAGGGATTGAAGGAGTCCTACCAAACTCCTTTTATGACACAGATATGGTACTGATACCTAAACCAGGTAGGCTGAAAACAGAGAAAGAAAATTATAGACCAATCTCCCTAATGAATATTGATGCTAAAATCTTAAATAAAATATTAGCAAAAAGATTACAGAAAATTGTCACCAGGATAATACACTATGACCAAGTAGGATTTATACCAGGAATGCAGGGCTGGTTCAATATTAGGAAAACTATTAGCATAATTGACTATATCAATAACCAAACAAACAAAAACCACATGATCATCTCAATAGATGCAGAAAAAGCATTTGATAAAATCCAACATCCATTCCTAATAAAAACACTTGAGAGCATAGGAATAAATGGACTTTTCCTTAAAATAGTCAGGAGCATATATTTAAAACCATCAGTAAGCATCATATGCAATGGGGAAAAACTGGAACCTTTCCCAGTAAGATCTGGAGTGAAGCAAGGTTGCCCACTATCACCATTATTATTTAATATCGTATTAGAAACACTAGCCTCGGCAATAAGAGTCGAGAAAGATATAAAAGGAATTAGAGTAGGCAACGAGGAAACCAAACTATCACTCTTTGCAGATGATATGATGGTATACCTAGAGAACCCCAGAGATTCTACCAAAAAGCTATTGGAAATAATTCATAATTTTAGCAAAGTAGCTGGCTACAAAATAAATCCCCATAAATCCTCAGCATTTTTATACATCACCAACAAAACCCAACAGCAAGAGATACAAAGAGAAATTCCATTCAGAATAACTGTTGATACCATAAAATATTTGGGAATCTATCTACCAAAGGAAAGTCAGGAATTATATGAGCAAAATTATAAAAAAGTCTCCACACAAATAAAGTCAGACTTAAATAATTGGAAAAATATTAAGTGCTCTTGGATCGGCCGAGCAAACATAATAAAGATGACAATACTCCCTAAACTAATCTATTTATTTAGTGCTATACCAATCAGACTTCCAAGAAAATATTTTATTGATCTAGAAAAAATAACAACAAAATTCATATGGAACAATAAAAAGTCGAGAATCTCAAGGGAATTAATGAAAAAAAAAAATCAAATGAAGGTGGCCTAGCTGTACCTGATCTAAAATTATATTATAAAGCAGCAGTCACCAAAACCATTTGGTATTGGCTAAGAAATAGATTAGTGGATCAGTGGAAAAGGCTAGGCTCACAAGACAGAATAGTCAATTATAGCAATCTAGTGTTTGACAAACCCAAAGCCCCTAACTTCTGGGAAAAGAATTCATTATTTGATAAAAACTGCTGGGATAATTGGAAATTAGTATGGCAGAAATTAGGCATGGACCCACACTTAACACCATATACCAAGATAAGATCAAAATGGGTCTATGACCTAGGCATAAAGAACGAGACTATAAATAAATTAGAGGAACATAGAATAGTTTATCTCTCAGACTTGTGGAGGAGAAAGAAATTTGTGACCAAAGATGAACTAGAGACCATTACTGATCACAGAATAGAAAATTTCGATTACATCAAATTAAAAAGCCTTTGTACAAATAAAACTAATGCAAACAAGATTAGAAGGGAAGCAACAAACTGGGAAAACATTTTCACAGTTAAAGGTTCTGATAAAGGCCTCATTTCCGAAATATATAGAGAACTGACTCAAATTTATAAGAAATCAAGCCATTCTCCAATTGATAAATGGTCAAAGGATATGAACAGACAATTTTCAGAGGATGAGATTGAAACTACTACCACTCATATGAAAGAGTGTTCCAAATCATTATTGATCAGAGAAATGCAAATTAAGACAACTCTGAGATACCACTACACACCTGTCAGATTGGCTAAGATGACAGGAAAAAATAATGATGAATGTTGGAGGGGATGCGGGAAAACTGGGACACTAATGCATTGTTGGTGGAGTTGTGAACGAATCCAACCATTCTGGAGAGCAATCTGGAATTATGCCCAAAAAATTATCAAATTGTGCATACCCTTTGATCCAGCAGTGTTTCTATTGGGCTTATATCCCAAAGAAATACTAAAGAAGGGAAAGGGACCTGTATGTGCCAAAATGTTTGTAGCAGCCCTGTTTGTAGTGGCTAGAAACTGGAAAATGAATGGATGCCCATCAATTGGAGAATGGCTGGGTAAATTGTGGTATATGAATGTTATGGAATATTATTGTTCTGTAAGAAATGACCAGCAGGATGAATACAGAGAGGACTGGCGAGACTTACATGAACTGATGCTAAGTGAAATGAGCAGAACCAGGAGATCATTATACACTTCGACAACGATATTGTATGAGGACATATTTTGATGGAAGTGGATTTTTTTGACAAAGAGACCTGAGTTTCAATTGATAAATGACGGACAAAAGCAGCTACACCCAAAGAAAGAACACTGGGAAACGAATGTAAACTATCTGCATTTTTGTTTTTCTTCCCGGATTATTTATACCTTCTGAATCCAATTCTCCCTACGCAACAAGAGAACTGTTCGGTTCTGCAAACATATATTGTATCTAGGATATACTGCAACATATCCAACATATAAAGGACTGCTTGCCATCTAGGGGAGGGGGTGGAGGGAGGGAGGGGGAAAAAAAATCGGAACAGAAACGAGTGTCAATATAATGTAATTATTAAATAAAAAATTAAAAAAAAAAGATTCTGAACAGTAATAAACTTGTACCCACCCTCATTAAAAAAAAATTAAATTCTAATTAATAAGTCTTTAATTTAATTAAAATTAATTTAAAGGGTCCAATATTAAAACATTCAAAGTAGCATTTTTGTGGCAGCAAAGATCTAGAAATGAAGTAGGTGTGTTATCAATTGAGAAATAGATGACATTTGTCTTTAATGAACTATTACTATACCATAAAAAACAATGAATATAAAAAAAGAAACAATGAATATGAAGAATTTAGAGAGACATGAAAAGACTCATGTGAATTGATACTGTGAATAAAAAAAAAGCTGACATGTATAAAGCACTTTAGTAGTTACTAAAATTTTATATATTTTATTTCATTTTATTATTATCCTTATTTATAAATGAAGAGACTAAGTTTGAGATAGGCTGGGTAACTTGGCAGGATCACATAGCTAAAAAATATCTGAAATAAGTTTCAAAATTAGGGCTTTCTGATGTTATATATATTAAGGCTATCACTCTGACCACTAAGCCAAACTTCCTTTGTAGTGACACAAGAAAAAAAGGGTGGGGGAATGCACAATTACTATAATAAAATGAACAGAAAGACTAGCAACAAAAATCCCATACCTGAACATGGTTTAATAATTGTTAGGACCAAGAAGGTTGGGCTTGAAGAAGAATGAGAAAATAAATGTGCTCCCTTTTTTCCTAATCAAGGTGAACTAGCTAATAAGTCCACATGAATTATTTGTGTTTGGTCAGGTCTTCTGAGCTGATATTGTTCTGGTTAGCCCTGGTCAGACACATGTACTTTGACCCTGACAAGAGTGTTGTCATTTTGGTCCTCTTCAAAAACAAAAACAACCATTAAATATCTACAATGTGCCAAGCATGAAAGGGCACTATGGAGTAGAATATTACATATACTATCAGTTGAAATGCTCATAAGTGTTACTGAACTTCTTGACTTTTGGGGAGAGGAAGCAAAGAATGATAGATTCAGAAATAAATGTTACATAAAACCAAAAAGTAATCATAAAACATTTTAAAATGTAGTTCTTTAAATCTAAGGCTATCAAAATACCTGTTTTCTGAACTATAAGGAGGCTTGTGATGAGCAAAAAAGTCACTGCAGAACTTGAAGACAGAGGTTGCTAATTGTCAATCAGCATATTTTTTCTTTTTTCTCTATTCATTAAACTACCTCTCTTGGGATATGGAGATCAGATGTGATATACAGTTTTCAGGAAGCAAATGCCCTAGAGACAGGCCTCTAATTACACACAGTTAGTATTTTTGTTATTCTCAATTCCCTACTTCTGGTTCCCACAGCACAATGAGACCCACCGAGCCATGAAGGAATATCTTCCCTTTACACTTCCCTCCTCTCAGAATTGAGGTGAATGCAGAAATCAAGCTAAGAATCACTGACTAGAAGCAAGGAATGTTCAACATGGCTATTGATTTTGACAATTCTGGTTTTGACAGAGAATGATGCTCATATACTAGAAACATAATGAGAAGGACAATCCATCACTCCCCAGGGATGGAAGGTGGATAAAGAAACATCCAAGGTATACATTGCCAACTGTCAGAGACATATTTCATAGAAAAGATGTACTTCATAGAAAGCAAGAGAGAAAAGGTAATGTATAAATACCTTCTCCATTTCAAGGAGGTCATAGGATCATAGATTTGAATCTTGAAAGGATATGAGAGTTCATTTAATTCTAACTCTCCCCCCTTCATTTTTAAAACTGAGGTCCAAAAAGATTAAATTATTTGACTGCAGTCACACAGGAAGAGAAACTGCAGAGTTGGAATTTAAACTTTGATCTTCTCACAATTTATTTTACCTTGTATCCTTTGCACACATTTGTGGAAGATTGTCTTAAGGAGTCAGTCAAGTAACATAAATGAGTCACTTATATGCAAAATGCTGATAGGAGCATTAAGAAGAGAATAATATAAAAGAAATAAGTATCATTCCTGTTTTTAAATAGTTTATGCCTCACTTAAGAAAAAAGAACAGATAAACAAAATTATAACAGTCTAAGAACACTTATCATACCAATAAGTGAATATTAATATAATTTTGTCCTCTACAAATTGAGAATTTAAGTTTGAGGTGATAAAGGGTAAAGTGATCATCTGAGTCTGCTAGTAATTAATTTACATCTAAAGTTGAATTTTTCCATCTATGTTCACAAGTTCACATTGATTAGAACATAACTATGATTGTTATACATTCTGCTTCCTGAGTCACATGAAGTCTGACTGAAAAGGTTAATTGTATAGTCAGAGCAACAAAAACCAATGATTATATATCCTTTATGCTGGATATATGTATATACAATGTCAAGAAATCTAGGCAAAAACCAGCAGGAGGTGAAGTAGACCATCTTAAAGAAACTGTGAAGAGACATAGACAATAGTAGCCCAAAAAGAGATGTAGATAAATTGCACTTTATATCTGTTTCAGGGACACTCACAGTGAGTCACAGATCTATTAATATTTTGATGAGATCACACAGACCTAATGACATAATAAAGTATGTGTTTTATTAAGAGAAAGGCCAGAAAAGCAAGAGAAAAGTAAGTATAATTATATTTTCTTGATTGTTTGAACACTCCTCAATCCTTGTCAACATGTAACAATATAATCAGATTAATGATTTCATTTCATGAACCTTCCACACTTTTACTTTCAAATAAGAGTGCTGAAAAGAGAAAATATTTCAGAGGTAAAGAGAAATAGCTACTTTGGGAACACCATCATAGTCAGTGAAAAAACATTTCATATTCTTGGGAAGGATGATTTTTATTTTCAGCTGTATTCTGTGTCTTTGTGATTCCAAGACTTGAATAAAGATCAGAAATATTGATGTCATGTTTTTAAAGTTTTATTAAAGTATTATATAAAATAAGTACATGACATCTATAAATGTATATACACAAATATATATATATATGTATATATAAAATAGTATTATCATTTCCTTTATCAGCTACATAGTTTGAAAAAGAAAAACTTCCGTGACTTAGTATAATAACATCATCAGAATTCTTCATACAAAGAACTAACTTCCAAATTTCCAGTAATTAATTATATAGATATAGTCAGTGTAGTATAATAAATAAAGAGACACCCTTGAAATCAAGAACACTGGACTTATACTGACGATTCTGAACAAAAGACAACTTCTTAGTGAATCAGGAAACTCTTTACAACTTTGAGATAAAAGTGCAAAGCAGGTGCCAACAGACATTGACAGATCACTCATAGATCAAGTCCAAAAAACAAATTTAAAAATATAGAGACTAAAGATCAAAGGAAGAATTAGAAAATAATTATTGAATAGAAAACAATTTTCTAGGCATTTCAGCACTGTTCAAAACTATATTTCATTAATGTAATTAATAATGAAATATAGTTTTAAAAATCATTCTTAATCCCAATTATATATAGTCTTATTTTAAAGTACTCATCTGTAAATGTACTCATCATATGGTGTATTTTTTGTTATTGAGTTATTTCAGTTCTGTTCAATTCTCTGTGTGTTCATTTGAGATTTCCTTGGAAGAAGTATTGGAATGATTCGTCATTTCCTTTTCCAGCTCATTTTACAAATGAGGAACTGAGGCAAACAGGGTTAAGTGACTTGAAGGGTCACACAGCTAGTAAGTATCTGAATATGAATTTGAACTCATGAGGATGAAAATTTCTGATTCCATGTCTAGTGTTCAAAATCCACTGTGCCACTTAGGTGCCCATACAGTATATATTTGGGGTTAAATTGCTTTCTCCATTCCAACAAGCTACATTCTTTCAAGGTTTTCAACACCTTCTGAGAATGACTCAGAAAAATGTCCAAACAATATGAGGGAGACTTTTCAGGAAGAGGCATTGTTCCCTAACCATTTGGTCCAAAGCCCAGTAAGTTCCTGATCTGGTGGTGATAGTTGACACTAGGAGCTAAAGTTGTTTTTAATACTAGAGTTGAGTAGCTTTAATAGGAGTTGAGTAGCTACTTGAAGTGCTTTTGTACTATTCCACAATGAAAACTGAGAAAACATGAACACACACACACATAACCACTTCTTTAGGTATTTTAAAGCAAATGAAATATTTGATCCCTTAGAATCAAGTGAGATCATTTTGTAAAGTACTTAATACCATGTCTGGCATATAGTAAATGCTTAATAAGTGCTTAACTTCTTGTGTTTCCCTCCCTACACTCCACCATCTTTTCACCCTGAGAGAACAAACTTGAAAGGAATGTCAAAGTTCCATTTGGTTGAAGGAGGATTCATTATTAATTAGACAAATGACTTACATCAATGGCTTGGATAAAAACATATATGTCCTGCTTGTTAAATTTTCAGATATTATAAAACCAAGAGTGATGATTACATATTGGCTGAAAGAATTAGGTTCCCAAAAAAGGTCCCCATTAACTGGAATAATGGATAAATTATAAGAAAATAAAATCTAATCAACATAAATGCAAACTCCTTTACTTGGGTTTAAAAAATTAATATTACGTCTACTTTTCAGATATATGGAGAAGGAAGTAATTTGTGGCCAAAAAAGAACTAAAATACATTATGGAATGCAAAATGAATACTTTGGGTTTTATTAAGTTAGGTTTGTACAAACAAAACCAATGTAGATTAGAAGAGAAGCACTAAAGTGAGAAAATTTTTTACCTCCAAAGGTTTTGATAAAGGCCTCATTTCTAAAATACATAGAGAATTAATACAAATTTATAATAATCCAAGCCATTTTCCTATTAAGTGATCAAAAGATATGAACAGATAATATTCAGATAAAAAAATTAAAACCATTTCTAGTCATATGAAAAAATGTTCTAAATCATTATTAATCAGAGAAATGCAAATTAAGGCAACTCTTAGGCACTTCTACACACCTCTCAGATTGGCTAAGGAAAAGATAGTGATGAATGCTGAAGAATATGAAAAAACTAGGATACTAATACATTGTTAGTGGAGTTGTGAACTGATCCAACCATTCTGAAGAGCAATAAAGAACTATACCCAAAGGGCTATCAAAAAGGGCTTTGATCCAGAAGTATCTTTTTCTGGCCCTATATCTCAAAGAGATGATAAAAAAGGGAAAAGGGCCCACATGTGCAAAAATGTTTGTGGCAGCCCTTTTTGTAATAGCAAGGAATTGGAAAGTAAGTTGATATCCATCAGCTGGAGATGGCTGAATAAGTTATGATATATGAATGTTAGGGAATATTATTTTTCTCCAAGAAATGATCAGGAAAATGATTTCAGAGAGACCTGGAGAGACTTACATAAACTGAAGCTAAGTGAAGTAAATAGAACCAAGTGAACATTGTACACAGCAACAAATTTATACAATGATCAATTCTGATGGATATGGCTCTTTTCAACAATGAAATAATTCAGGCCAGTTACAATGGTCTTGTGATGGAGAGAGCCATCTGCACCCAGAGAGAGGCCTGTGGGAACTGAGTGTGGATCACAACATAGAATTTTCACTTTTTTTTTGTTTGCTTGCATTTTGTTTTCTTTCTCATTTTTCCCATTATGATCTGATTTTTCTTGTGCAGCATAATAATTGTGGAAATATGTATAGAAAAATTGCACATGTTTAATCTTATATTGGAAATCTTGCCATCTAGGAGAGAGGATGGGGGCAAAGGAGGGAGAAAAAAAAGGTTTTACAAGATTGAATTTTGAAGACTCTCTATGCCTGTGCTTTGAAAATAAAAAGCTTTATAACAAATTAGTATCACAAGTATAAGAAAGTAAGCTACAGCTATATAAGCTATAAGGATCTTTGGGCAGCTAGATGGTACAGTAGAAAGAACATTCAGCTTGGAATCAAAGATACCTAAGTTCAAATTTAGAAGACACTTAATATTTACTTGACCTTATTTCTTTATCCATAAAATAGGGCTGATAATAGCACTTACTTGTCAGGTAGCTATAAAGTTCAAATAAGATAATAATTGTAAAGTGTCCAGAGCAGAGCCCTGCACATAGTAAGAACTACATAAATATTAACTATTACTGTTATTTTAGAAAACTATAAGCTCAATGTGAGTCAACAAATTGCCATTCAAAAAAGTTAATGAATCCTGACACAATATTAAGAGAGGCAATAACCAGGACACAGAAGGAATCAGCTGGATATATTCTGCCCTGTGTGGATTGTATTAGGAGCATTGTATTCTGATCAGAAAGCCATATAGACAAACTAAAAAGCATCAAATGGAGATTTGAGGCTTTACCTACTTTTCAAGGAGTTCTTAAAGGAAGCAGAAATGTTTAACCTAATAAACAAAAGCCTATTTGAAAAATTCCCAGGGATTAATCTTGTTCTTGCCCTCAGAGAACAGAACTAGGAATAACTGGCATATATTGCAGGGTGACATGAGAGAAACATAATTAAGGTAAAAGCCTCGTCAAGGATCTGGAGCCAGCTTTTACAAGAAATTTCTGGACCATGCTGGGTTCTTATCACTTGTGTAGCTCTTGAGTCTGGTATTAAAAGCAGCTTTAGCTCCCAGTATCCACTATCATCACCAGATCAGGCATTTACTGGGCTTTCGACCAAATTGGATGGCTTTGATAAGAAAAGTAACTTTCTCCATGAATTGCTATAAGAGCTGCCATGGAGATGTGTACCTTCTTCATGCTCTTCAAATAGTCCACAGAGGAAGACTTTATATCAATATACATTGTATATTCTTGTGTGTTTAGTGCTTTGATGATTTACTTATATACATTCTAAAACCCCCATCTTTTTTTAAATTCAGTCCTGATTTTTCCAGTCATTTTTCTACTCTACCTTTACTTTATGAAGTTGCTTGAGTACTTAAAACTCCACACTGTTAGAGTCAGATTATACAGTTTCTAGAAGGGAAAGAATTAAATAAATCTGCTACAGAATCCTACAGTTACAGAGAGCAAAAGCCTCCTCACCTATTGACTAGAATCTACTTTAAAGTGTTGCCATGATCCACTGAATCTGTCTGAGTCCAAGAGAAATATGAATATCAGGTTCATGCAGATGAGCAATTAAAGAGATCAAATAGCAAAGCTAGACAAAATGCTAAGAACTAATTAATCTGAATAGGAAAAAAAAGGAACAAAACAAAGCCCAGCTCAGAATCTTGGTGAAGCTAGGTATCAACCGTGGAGATGAGTTAGAGTTGTTGAACAATAAAAGGAGCTCCTTTCTCTGAGCCGTTTTCATGATCTCTCTAAGCTACTTTTATTTGGGAATCTCTTGCTCTCTCTAACATTTTTAAGCCTCATGGCTCTGCAAGTCTATACTCCGAGAAACATTTGGTAATGAATTCATCACACACACACACCCCAAGCACATCTTTTCTTCCCTGACTTCCTTACCTTAGTCAAGGTCACCACTGTGAGAAATGGATGGATATTTATTTGGTTTCCACAGAAAATTAAACTGGAGAAATGAAACTTAAATTAGAAAACTGAAATCCACAAGTACATACACAAATACCTTTGTAATCAAAGGTGCAGGTTATCTTCCACCCCAAAAAAGTAAGCTCCCTGGGAGCAAGGACTGACTTTTGTAATCAGGAGTGATGGCCAGAGATTTCTTGAAAAGAATCCTTTGTTCTTTCCTCTTAGTTCTCCTCTGTTACCTTCCCCTTTCTAGAATGTAAACTCTTTTAGGGCAGGGACTATGTAATGAGAGGTGGAGATTCATGTAACTTCTGTAATATCCAATTAATGGGGAATTAGGGGAGGAACTTGTGCTTCAGGATAGGAAATAAAATCCTGCCTTTGGAGTTTCAAAGATGTGTCTATTCACCTAGGCATCCATTCTTACAAGACTGTAAAATAAATCTTTCCTGCATTTATCAATCAGTGGAATTGTTGGTAGGATATTTTGTTTCTAACACCACCATTCTCCAATCACCAATGTTCATAATCCTTCCTTTATTTCCTAATTCTCCTTATCCTTCATCTCACACATACACTGAAATCCTGCCTGTCCTACCTCCAGATCTATTTAATCATTTTCTCCTTACCATTCCCAAGAAACTAACCTAAAGTATGCCCTTATTATTTCTCACCCAAGCTATACAGTTGCCCTCTTAACATGTTTCCTTGCTTGTATTTTTGTCCATCTTTTTTCATACCCCAGGTTGTTGTCAGATGAATCTTTCTAATGTTCTGTTCTGAGTTCATCACCACTCATGCTCATAAAACTTAATGATTCCCTTTGGTCTAGTGAACAAAGTTCAAACTCCTCAGTCTGGCAACCTAACTCTGTTATGATGTGACGCTAATCTATCTTTACAATTCTATTTCATCCAATTCCCTCTCATGTACTTTTACACTTGGCCACACTGGACTACTTACCAGACCCAGGATGAGTCCATATTTTTTTCAGTTTCATGAACTTGATCATAATGTTCCTTAGAACCACTTCTACCCCTAATCTGCTTGCTGAAATCCTTCAAGATCCAGCTAATTCTAGCATTCTGCTGGTATCTTTCTTATGTATTTCAAAGCTAAATTGTTATCTTTTCCATTACTACAATTTGTATACTTGCCCTATCTATAGTATCTTTGAGACAAGAGATAATACAGTTTCCTTTAAATGAGTAACACCAAGGACAATGCTTTGCACAAAGGTACTTAAGAAATTTGAATTGACTTCTAAAAAATCATGTTATCCAAAGATAATTTGAAATCAGTTTTAGGATGTTTTGTCCCATTTGTTCTTTTGGAGGAAACTACTGTATCCTGAATAGAAAACAGGCCTTGAAGTAAGGAAAAGAAGTTTTTAAATTCTGTTGCTGACAAATACTGGCTATGTAACTTTAAGCAAAACAGATAATGTCAGTGTCCTTAGATAAAATGACAAATTAAATGAAGCTAAGATGGAGAAATACAGGCAGCAATCCAAATAAACTCACTCATCACTCCCCTTCAAACAACTTTAAAATAATTCCTCAAATGAAATTTTGTAGAGGTAGAGTTAGCAGGTCAGAGTGAGACATTTTTCTAGCCTAAGACCATTTAGGAGATCAGCAGATGAGGTCTGTAACACCAAAGTGAAAGTCCACCTAGAGAGCAATCTCACCAGCAGTCAGCCTTGAAGATAACTGTAACAGCAGCCCAGTAGCAGTAGTGGTTTAGGGAGTTCTCAGCACCAAAAATGATAAAAGGGTCAGACAACTGATCAGAAAGAGATTGCAGAGGACCCTTTGCTGGCATTAGTGCAGCTGGTGCTGATTAATAACTCTCTTCCCCATAGCAGTTCTGGGTTACAGTTCTAGGATGGAGAGGAGTGCTTATGGTCAGTAATATGGGAGTGAAGTGGGGACCCTGAAACTCTAAAAATCCTTAAAGGAGAAAATCTTCAACTCTGCCTCAGTGCCCAGAGGGACAATTTCATCCTTGCTATCTAGGTGGGGTCGGCTCAATCCTGAAACTCATTGAATTCAATTCAAATTGCAGCTCAAGCTGAAACCCAGGGAGGAGCCAAGTTGGGACTCTACCCACGGGCCCCCTTCTGCTAAAGCTCCCATTATAAAAGAGCCAAACTGAAACCTTCTCTTTGCAGAGGTGCCAAACATGCCAGCTCCATGCTTGGCATACCAAGGAGCCTCTATCCACTGGAATACTCTTTCCAGTGCCATCCTCTCTTTACCCTCACCTATTTCCCTAACCAGACTTTATGCCTCTCTGTCAGGATTTCTAACCTTACTTCCAATCCCCATAATAAACCTTTTTTATAAACCTAGGTTTTGGGGTCTGTAAATTCTATTACAGAGAATCTCTGTGCCACCAGAAAGGAGTCCCCCAAACTCCCTATCCTTGTGCCAAATCCCAAGGGGCTTCAGGGGAGCCAAACCTCTTAATTTGGTTCCCTAAAACTGAACCTTCCACTAGACCTTATCATTTAACTCCCTGACCACCAGAAACCCTAATCTCATTTTGGTCCCCTAAATCTAAACCTTATCCAGAGCAGGGATGTTGATTACAATTCTAAAGCAGAGAAGAGCATTAGTACTTGGGTTTCAGAAAAGTAAAGGATCTGATCACAGTTTCAAGGCAAAGAGAAGCAATAATGAAAGTAAATACAGGGGAGCAGCATTCTTCCTGGCTGCATACCAGGAAATCAGTGACCACTCCTCTCATCAGAACTCATTACCTTGGAAGCATTAAAAATTTCTAGACATTTCCCAAAACTAGTTCTGAAAAGAGCAGCACAAAAAACCTGAAGCTTAAGACAATATCTTCCCATACCTAGATGATCAGAGCACAACTTTAAACATAATGTTCAAAATCAAGAAATAGGATAGGAAAACCTACCTATCCAACCAACAATAACCACCACCTGACCATAAAAAATTGACATGGAAGACTGAGACATAAACTCAAAAGAAGACAACAATGTGAAAACAATTATAAACAAAGACTCAAAGTAAAATGGTAATTGGATCCAAACTCAAAAAGAATTTCTAGATAAGCCAGAGAGAGCAATAAAAGAGGTAGAGGAAAAAAATTAAGTAATGCAAGAAAGTTATAAAAAGAGAATCTCCAGGTTGATAAAAGAGGCACAAAAAATGTTTAAGAAAATATCACCTTAAAAAAACAGAATTGGCCTAATGGTTTAAAGGAGGCACAAAAATTCACAAAACAAAAGGAGTTTTTAAAAAGTGAAACTGAACAAATGGAAGAAAGAGATATAAAAGGTTACTGAAGAAAATATTCTTTAAAAATTAGAATTGGGCAAAGAATTAGAATTGGGAAGTTGGTGACTCCATAAGACATCAAGAAACAAGGAAAGAAAATCAAAAGAATGAAAAAATAGATGAAAATGTGAAAAATCTGATTAAGAAAACAACTGACCTGGAAAATAGATTGAGGAAAGACAATTTAAGAATTATGAAACTACCTGAAAGCCATAATTTTAAAAACAACCTAGACACTGCATTTTAAGAAATTATCAAGGAAAGCTGCCCTGATATACTAGAATCAGAGGGCAAAATTAAAATGAAGAGAATTTATCAATTACTTCCTGAAAGAGATACCAAAATGAAAACTCACATAAATATTATAGCATTCTCAGAGTTCTCAAGTCAAATAGAAAATATCACAGTCAGAAAGAAACAATTCAAATATCATAGAGCCACAGTTAGAATCAGATAAGATTTAGTAGCTTCCTCATTAAAGGAGTGAAGGACTGCTAATATTATATTCCAGAAGACAAAGAGCAAAGATTAAAACCAAGAATCACCTACCCTGCAAAGCTGAGTATAATCCTTTAAGGTAAAAAAATGGATATTCAAACACTCCTGATGAAAAGACCCAGAGCTAAATGGAGAACGTGACATTCAAACATAAGATTAAAGAGAAGCATAAAAAGTTAAACATGAAAGAGTAGTCACATGGGACTCAATAAAGTTAAAATATTTGCATTCCTATATGAGAAAATAATAACTGCAACTCCTAACATTATCATTCTTAAGGCACTTAGGAGTCTATATAGACAGAAAACATGACTGTGAGTTTATTATTTTGGGAGTCTATGATCTCCCAAAAAACCAAACAAATAAAAAAAAAGATGTGAGGAAGAGGAATGCATAAGAGAAGAGGGAAGGGAAAGGTAGATTGGGGAATTTTTTTTTTTTTTTGGTATACAAAAGAATCTTGTAGGGAAGAGCTTTTGTAGTGGAGGGGGAAATGGGAAAAGTCTATAATGGACAATACTTAAACTTCACTTCCATTGAAATTGGTTCAAAGAAGGAAACATACACATAAACAAATTCATTTGGGTAGAGAAATAATCCTACCTTATAGAGAAAAAAGAGAAACAATCTTATTCTATATTAAGGTTAGATATTGGGATGGGGTGGAATGAGCAAGGAAGATGATAAAAAGGAGAATGAATTAAGGGAGGTGGTTGGCAGAAGCAAAAGAGAATTTTGAAGAGAGAAAGGATTAGAAAGAGAAGGATAAGCAGAAGAAAATAGAATGAAGGGAAATATACAGTTAGTAATCATAACTGTGAATGTGAATGCAATGAATTCATCCATAAAATGGAAGCAGATAGCAGAATGGATAAGAAACCAGAATTCAACAATATGTTGTTTAGAAGAGATACACTTGAAAATGAAAAACACACATAGAGTTAAATAAAGAGCTGGAACAGAGTTGTTTTTTTGTTTTGTTTTGTTTTGGGTTTTTTTTTTTTTGCTTCAATTGAAGTAAAAAAAGAGAAGTGCATCAATCATGATCTCAGACAAATTAAAAGCAAAAATAGATCTTTTTAAAAGAGATGATCAGGGAAATTACATTTTGCTAATAAGTATCATAGATAATGCAGTAATAAAAAAAAATTACAGCAAGTCTCTCTGGTAAAAGCCTCATTTCTTAAATATATAGGGAACTAAGTCAGATTTATAAAAATAAGAGCCATTTCCCAAATGATAAATGATCAAAGTATATAAACAGGCAGTTTTCAAAAGAAGAAATAAAAGCTATTTAGAGTCATATGAAAAATTTTCAAAATCACTACTTATTTAAAAAAATGAAAATTAAAACAATTCTGAGGTACCTTCTCACAACTAGCAGAAATGACAAATGTGTAGAGGATGAGAAAAAACAGGAACACTAATGAGCTGTTGGTGGAATAATGGAATGATTCAATCATTCTGCAGAACGATTTGAAACTATCCCCAAGGGGCTATAAAATTATGCCTACTTTTGATCCAGCAATACCACTACTATGTCTGTACTCTAAAAAGATCAAAAGAAAGGAAAAAACTCTGTATATACAAAAATATGTATAGCAACTCTTTTTGTAGTAATAAAAAATTTAAAATGGAGATGTTCATTAATTAGTTGTATATATTGTGACATATGATTGTGATGGACTACTACAATGCTATAAAAAATAATAAGGGAGGTGACCATAAAAGACATGGCAAGAACTTTATGAAGTGACACAAACTGAAATGAAAAGAATCAAGAGATCATTATAGACAACAGCAATATTATAATGATGATCCATTGTAAAAGATTTGACCACTCTGATCAATACAATGATCTCAGTCGATTTCAAATGACTTATGAGAGAAAAATTCTATATGTCTCCAAAGAGAGAATAAATGAACTAAGTGCAAACTTTTATATACTTTGTTGAATTCTGGTTTCTTATCCATTCTGCTATCTGCTTCCATTTTATGGATGAATTCATTGCATTCACATTCACAGTTATGATTACTAACTGTATATTTCTCTATCTTTTTCCTTTTTCCTTTTTGAAATCTTGCTAATATAGAAATATGTTATGCATGATTTCACATTGTAATGCTGGAGAAACTGAGGCAAGATAGAAATTAGAGAGTATTTAATATTTTATTTGAAAGGGAGAGATTTACTGGGACCAAATGGATCCATGGTTTGGTCCCAGGGCTGAATGAGACTATTGTCTCCAAGAATTCAGCATCCGGCAGTGAATATGAGTTCTCAATGACATATTTATACATAGTAGTTAAACAAAGGCAGGGTGGTAGAGTCCAAACTCTGGTGAGCAGGAATCTCCAGGCAGGGGATTGGACCATAAATTCTTACTAATGTGGAGATAAGAAAGTGTCTGGCTAGAAACAGAAAGTCTGGACTCCCCCTTTTTGAATTTACACATTGACAATTTATAACCTCTGAATTATACCAGTCTTACCGAACTGGAGGTGGGGTTTGCAACTAAGGGGATTGAGGCAGAACAATTAAGGAAACTGAGGCAGGACAATTTAGGAAAACTGAGGCAGAACAATTCGGGAAACTGAGTCAGGACAATAAAAGGGAAACCGTGGCACAACAATGTGTTTAATTAATTGATATAATTTTGCTGGCCTTCTCAATAGGTGAGGCAGGGATGGGAAGGAGGGAGTAGATTTGAAACTCAAAAGTTAACAAGAAAAAAATGTTAAATATAAATGAATAATAAATGTTTGAAAATAAAAATATAAATTACATGAATAGCTGATTTGCTCAGGATTTTCCATACTGGGACTATCCTACAGTGATTAAATCACAATTGTGGAGCCAACACAAAAAAACTAAAAAGATCATGTAATTGTGCTCCTTAGAAGAAAACACATTCCTATTTTAAAATAAATAATTCTCTTACTTTTAAATAAATAGCTCTCTTACTAAATCCAACCTGTTCCTTGTCTGATGAAAATTATATTAAAATGAGGAAGATTATAGTTTGAATATCTAGGTATATAAGGCATGTTGTAGAATACAAAAGAATATGTCCAAAAAACAAAAATCATGCCCCCCCCCCAACTTCAGCCTTTTGTCAGCTTTGGTAATTGGCTAAAGCAAGAATTACTGATTTTCCTTCATTGCTCTTTCTCATTTAAAATATTTAGGTAGTAACTGAATTGTTAACAGCATTGTTATGGGTTGCAGTTGGGGTTGTGTATTAGAATATAAAACAATTGTAATTAAGATTTTTGGTGGCCTTGACTGTGATGCACATTGTCTCTGGTTTGCATAATCCAGATCTATTCAGTTCTCTGACATATTTTGCATAAATCAATCTGATTAACATCATTTTCATTTCATTGTTTCCCAGAGACTTCTTTCAGTCTTGAATTGAATCAAGTTAATTCTCTGAAAGTGGCAAAGTCAAGACTCAGCCACCAATGCAAATCTGCATAACTCTGTCCATTTTTTCCAATAAAATCTATACAGCAGAAGGTTATTTGACTCATTAGGAGATTTTAGGAGAAAACAAGAACAAAAATTTGCATCCTTAATGTGCTGAGTCTATAGAGAAAAAGCAAAAAGGAATGAAGTAGATGGGCATCTAACTCATGGTGGGCCCAGTAATGGGGTCCCAAGAGCTTTATTCAGCCAAGCTTGTGCATTCCCCTAACATTAGGACCTGGAGAGCAGTGGGGACTAGAAACATTGAAACAATTCTTTTTTACATACTTTTCCCAATGATCTCAAAGATGAAGTGTAACTTTATTTCAAGGATGGTAGGATATTTGTTGTAATTTGTGGAAAGTTCTTACAAATCTATGGTTTCAAGGCCTTGGTTGCACAGTGATGATGCTGTATCCAAATCTGAGCTGTTTTGTGCTTGGATCCAGATGGAACACTACATGCTGGCAACTGAAATTTCCACCTAATGCATTATAAAAAATGTTTGGAAGGAAAGTGGTTGCAATCTTCAATATGGCCTCCTGGAAAGCTGCTAATGTCAGCCACAATCAAACAAAATTTGAGGCTCCTGACAAGGTGATTTTTCTTACTCAGCATAGAAAGATGCTCATGTGCCTTCTGACCTAGCAACCATGCTAGAATTTTTCCAGCCAAGTCCCATAGCTTTGCCAATTATCTGTCTTCCCAGAAAATAATCTGCATTACTTCAATGCCCTTCCTTGGCTCTTCTCCATGGATTCTACCAATAAAAACAGTTTTGAAAACTTACTTTTCTTTCTCTTTGAATGCAGCCAAAACAATGCAGCACTTACTTGGCTTACTCAAGTTAACACTTAGCCTGCCCTCCCCTGACTTCCCTATTCCCAGTGAACTCTAAGAAGTATTCCAAATTAAGAAATCACACACACACACACACACACACACACACACACACACACACACACAGAGAGAGAGAGAGAGAGAGAGAGAGAGAGAGAGAGAGAGAGAGAGAGAGAGAGAGAGAGACTGACAGAGATTTAAATTATAAATTTATTTAAATTATAAAAACTATTAGTTGGAAAGTGAAAATCCAAGACATCTCAGATCTGAGCCTAAAAGCATCTAGGGTGGTGAGTTGGGGAGAGAAGATGGCCTTGATTATGGACAGATCCATAACTAGAGTAAGGTAAGAAGGACCTTACCCCAGGTTATGTTAAATATTGTTTCTCACACCCCCCACCCCTACTTGCTTGAGGTTACATAAGAACTACCCTATGGGATTTGTAACCATGGTTCTTTCTTCTAGGATTCTCCTTCTCCATTGCATTAAGTGCAAAGGAACTAAAGGAAGTCTAAGTTCAAATCTGGCCAAAATCACTTTGTGATCATTGGGAAAATCATTTAACTTTGGTTTACTTGGTTTTCTCAACTGTAAAGTAGGGATAATTATAGCATTGTCTTTTGCCCTTCTCCTTGATCTCTCTATTCTCTGAGCTCTACTCTTTTCAATCCATTCTCTTTCTTTCTTAATTTTTTTTAAACAATTGGGGTTAACTTGTCCAAGGTCCCACAGCCTGAAAGTGTTAAATGTCTGAGTCCACATCCTTAGATCCTTCTGACTTGAGGCCAAGCTCTATCCACTGAACCATCCAACTGCCCCTCCAATCCACTCTCCACACAGCTACCTGACTAATATTCTTAAATCAGATCAGACTATCATAAATCCCACTACTCCAAAATCTTCAATGCTTCTGTTTTGCTTCTAGGATAAAATTCAGAATCCTCAAATTTATTTTTAAGAATCTCTACAATCTGGTTCCCACCCACCTCTCAATTTATTTCACCCTTTCCCACATTTTAATCCAGTCAAACTAGCCTGCAAGTTGTTCCTAATACATGACATTCAATCTCCTTCCTCTGTCTTTTTTGATTAAGAAATTCTAGCTTCCTCAAAGCCATAGCTCCTACCATGTTTCCCCGATAATAAGACACTGTCTTATTATTTTTTGGACAGAAAAACACCAGAGGGCTTATTTTCAGGGGAGGGCTTATTTTAATGAACATCGACAGCAATTTTAATAAACAGGTAAATGTGAACCAAAAAAAGTACCTTTATTCAATAATGATCATGTCATCTTCTTCAACAACATCGTCATAAGTGTCCATACCCTGAATTCCATCCTGGATGTCTTGTGCCTCTATTTCCTTCAGAAGAAGTGGACCCAATCTGTCATGTCCAGCAATATAACTCTCTTTAAATGAACATGTCTTGTCCAGGTAACCTACTCGTAGTGCCTTGGCGACACAGCTGTCAGTAATTTTATCCCATGACTTCTTCACCCAAGTCACTACTTCTTGCAGACAGGGCTTCACAAAGTTTCCACGCTGATTGCTTTCCATTCTATTTTCAATGTAGTCATTGAGTTCCATGCACAAATGGTCCTTGAATGGCTTGTTTATTGCAATATCAAGGGTATGGAGATAGGCAGTCATTCCTGCAGGAATCATTACTTGATCTGTTCTTCTGCCTGCAAGGAAGTTCTTCATTTCTTTAGCGTGGTGAGTGCTGGCTGAGTTCTTCTTTTATCCTCCATCATGCCCCCTGAGTTCTTCTTTTATCCTCCATCATGCCCCTTTTATCCTCCATCATGCCCCCTCACTCCCGCTTACATACCAGGTTTTTAATGTTGTCCTGCCTCAGCTCTCCTCCACGGCACTGCTCTCAATGGCGCCAGCAAGCAAATCACTGGGGAAGAACAGGATGACGGGCTCACTGCTGCAGCTCTGATTGGCGTGTATTTCACCCAGGGGGGAAGGGGAGGAGGGATGGTACATACAGAGGGTACTGTAATGTAGCATGTAGTGCAGGGGATCACCTTCACTAGAGTAGCAATCTCAATAGGGCTTATTTTAGAGGAATCTTACACAGTAAGGGGAGGGCTTATTTTCGGGATAGGTCTTATTATCGGGGAAACATGGTATATGAGTTCCTACATGATGCTTTTCCTGATCCCCCCAGTTATTAATGCTTTCTTCTTCTGGAAATGATCTTTCATTATTTGGATTATGTATCTGGGATCAAATATCTACGCTAATATGATCACCACTACTCTGTACTTCAGATCAGCCCTTCTCTTTGAGCATCCAAAGCTAAAACAAACAACAAAAAACTGAGGTGAAGAAAAGGGAACAACTTTAGCCACTAGAAACAAGAACTGAAGATTAAGGTAAGAATGGCCGCAGGATCTTTAACAGGACCTGCCTTTAATTCTACTACCTATCTACCCTATCTACAATAATAATAATATCAACAATAAAACAATAATAATATCACAAATAATATTGGTATTTTACAGAAATTAACTAGATTTTGTTTTGGCTTTTTTAGTTCAAAATCCCTTTGAGTGAATGGCTTGATAAGCAATAAAATTAATGTTTTTAAGATCTACAATGATATACCAATATAAAATTATTTTTTATCCACTGAATACTTATGGCTTTGTGCTCTGCATTCCTAATAGAAGCATATAATTTAATAAACAGAAAGTCTCCCTAAAAACAAATATTATATTATAGGAAAAGCACTGGAGGCTGTTTTCCAGGCCACTTTGTATAAAGTTATTTTTTCCCCTCCCAGTTTATACCATCGGGACACATCATTCCCAAAACAACCTGTATAGAATTAGAATTTGTCACCAAAGACAATAACTCAATAACTACTTTGCTTAAAGTTGTAGAAGATAATATCAGAGAATATTATTTTATAAACAGATATTTGTTCTATCTATAGTTAAAAAGCATGAAGGTGCAGAGTCCTTTAAAACTTTGAACATGAACATATTTTTAAAATTCATTTAACCTAAACTCAAAGGAAAATAAAAATGTTATTTAATCTATTTTCTCCCTGGGATATTTGTCCTCCCTCCAGGAATAAGTGGAAAAAGAAAGTGGAAACAACAAAGACAACTAGCTTTTGACAATCCACCCACAACCTTCTTCTTTTTTCTGGATTGTATCTCAAAATTCACAGCTAAGACATGTTATTCTTTCACAGTTAGAACTGTAAAGACAAAGGATTTATTTCACTGACTACTCAAGGCTATAATATTTTATATTGTGGAATGATAATGGTTGAATAAACACATAGACACATCCACATACAATGGTGCTTCTAAAGACCAACATGGCAAGGATAGACTGTTGAGTGAAAGTGGCATTTGTAAGATCACTTGTCAGAACATTTTCTTTTTTTTTCAGAAAACATTCTATCTTTCCCCAATATTAATGGGATTAGTATTATCATATTATCTTTTCTCCAGATATGATTTCTTACTTAATTAAAAAAAAATTTTATCCCAAGATCCACTGGTTCTTCTCATTGACATCTGTAGAATCACTGTAGGGTCCTGTCATAATTAGCATCTTAAGAACTTGATAAAATGAAGATAATGATATTTATAAACTTGAAATTCTATTTTATGAGTTCTCAACCTGGAGCACAATTTTGTTTAGCCATAGGGACTAGGAAACAAATAGTTTAAGGACTCCTGTTCTATTGTCATACAGGAGCCACCTGCCAGTGGGTGCTGGAGGTTTAACTCAGACTTATAAGAATGGACCTTTTCATGTGAGAGGATGATGACCATTACACAAGGAGACTGAGAGGCAGTTGTGTTCTCTAACCTCTCTCCTCTTCCCTCTTGCCTCCAGTTTATTTCATTCCCAATCCACAAGGAACATCTGCATAAGTAAAGGCTGCTTTGCAACTCCTTCAAGTGTTATTGATGAGGGGAGCCCCCAAACTCTCTCACTCTCACTCTCTCAGACTTTAGGGGGAAAGCTTGGGAAATTCCCGCAGAGAAGCTCTCCCCTAAGAGACCCACCCCAGGGAATCAAGATGAAGTAGTTTCATAGTGTTATCTGGGTGGGACTATTTGAGTCCAGGACCACTCCTACTTAGCCCAAGCTGGAGATCAAGATTTCTATCCAACTCTAAGAGTTGGAGATTAGCCCAGATTCACTCATTCAATTTCAAGACACTCTATTATGATTTCAACTCAAACTGTGCCCAGCCCCAACCAAGAGCTGCCCATATAACAAGCTTCCTTCAACCCAACCCCTTGTAGAGGACCTAATTGTGCCAAGAAACCTCTCTTTCCCCTTGGCATAGCTGTGACCCTCTGCCCACTGAAGTTCAGTCTTACTCCCTCTTTATTTTACTCACCTATTTCACTAACAAGACGTTATTCATCTCTCTGTCCGGGTTTCTCTGCTAGAGGATTTCTCTGCTAGATCTTTACTTCTCTGTTGGGACCCTGCCACTAAGGAAGTCAGCCTGCAAAAGCTGACCTCTCAGTTCTAATAATAAACTTCTTTTGCCAGTTTAACTTTTTGGATTCATAAATTCATTTATGAAAGATCTGCACCGACCAGAAGGGGATTCCCACAACTCCCTGCTCTGCGCCAAACCTCATCATTTTTGGCTCCCTGACTGGGAATCAAGAGGAGCTGAAGCTCATCATTATGATTCACAGCTGTGGAGGCTCTTGGAGAATTGATCTGCCCCTTCACTTAGGTATGGTCCTTAACACTGTTCTATCATTAGGATTGAGATATTTATATAACAACAATAAGAACAGCAACAATGATCATAGTAAGAGTTAGTATTTATAGAAAGCTTTAAGGTTTGCAAAATACAAGTATTTCATTTTTTCTTCACAACAACCCTGGAAAGTAGGGGCTATTATTCTTATTTTACATTTTAGGAAACTGAAACACAGAAAGGTTAATTGACTTTCTCAGAATCACACAAATAGAAAGTATCTAACTCCAAATTCAGCACTCTGTTGACTACACCACCTATAGATATATGGAAATGGACTGACACATTGTATCAGAGGAATAATATAAAATAAATTTGAATACTTCAGTGGATTTGTACCTTTACTAAAACTGATACTCCTTTCTACAGCCCAGAGCATAAGCCTTCCATATGTTAATCTGTATGAAACTCATCTATGTCTTCCCCCAAATTCTCAGCAAGAGATCTAAACTATGTGCTAGAGATCTTTCTCCAAACCTTTATACATCTAGGGGTACTAATATAGGACACACATTATCCATCTATTATCTTTTACTCTTGATACATCTATTTCTTCCCTGCCCCAGACATTTCCCAGTCAAATATAAGTTTCTCAAGGCAAAGGTTATTTTGGGTACTTTATATATATATAAAGCACAGTGCTTTTGTTCAGCATATATATTTATCAAATGCCTGTCAAAATCAGCTTAATGTGAATAATACTTCTTATGTGTAAGTCATCATTGATAACATAAATAGCACAAAATCATATTGATCAGAAAAAAATATTTTAGAATCTCTGTCCAGGGAAATTTAAAACAAATAATACAAATTTAATATTAGATCAATACTGCCTGGCAAGGATAATGAAGCTTATGTAGAAGAGTTTTTAAATGAGATTGAAGAAGCTACATTAGGTTATATAGTAGCAATGGAGACTTTCATTATTGACACATAATTTGTTGCTTCATAGCTTGTGAAACATGGTTTAGATTTATGACCAATAATAGCTTCTTAGAACTGGTAGTTTTTAGAATCCATAAGGAAAAAGAAATCAGCAGAGCTTGATTCTGAGAAACAAGAAGAAACTGAAGCAGGAAACAGGAAAATATGGGGAAATCACAGGCAGAAATGGTAACAACACAATTAAATTCAACATTTTGTAGGAAAGTTAAAAGGATTTATCACACAATTATTCAGTTTCAGTCAAGAAAACCATGAAAAACTGCAGGGATTAGGGGAGAAATGGGAGAAATAGTTTAATGAATAAACCACTTGGAAAAAGCCTAAAGACTATTTTTAAATAACCTTACTAGGAGCCCAGAATTAATATGTGCCAAAGAAAAAAGCTAGGCCTTAGGGAAAGGGAAAGGAGGGAGATGGTAAGGAAGGAATAACTTTGAATTCCTAATTGGCAAAGGAAAACAAAACAAGACAAACAAACAAAAAAGAATATCTCCCTCCACCCCAAAAAGCAATGAATATCCCAGGGAAAAAGATCTGAGCTCAACCAAGAGCAAGGTGAGTCAAGTTCAAGGTAGTAAACAAGAAAAAACAAAATCAAGTTTTAACTTCAAGGGACTTACAGAAAATTCTTTTTCACACACACACACACACACACACACACACACACACACACACACACACACACACAAATATGAAGCCAGCAAGAAAATCATTCAGATGATTTGGTGTCTTTAAGTAAAAAAGATATTTGGGGAGAGAGAGAGAAAGAGAGACAGAGACAGATCAGGTTTGTTCCTTGAAATCTTCACACAGAGTCTTAAAAAGAATAGACAATTTTTAAAAAATGTGTTTTGATTTGGTTTTTACTTCAGTCTTTGTTGAAGAAATAAGAATTAGAAAGAGAATAATTAATTGAAGAAAAGTCTTTAAACTATATTTAACTGACAAAGATCTAATATCTCAGATACAGACTAGGAACCATTTCCCAATAAATAAATAGTCAAAGAATATGCTCCAATTAATAAGAGAAGTAAAATTAAAATAACCCTGGGATTCCATTTATTATAACAACACAATAGAAAAAATTTCCCATCATTGGAGACTGACTAAATAAAAGTGGTATATGAATGTAATATAATATTATTGCTCCATAAGAAAAAACTGGAATAGATTGATATGAACTGATACAGAGAAGAACCAAGAATATAATTTACTTGATGATTTACTTGATAGCAATAATCAAGTAAAAGAAAATACTTTTGAAAGATCTCAGATCTTAGATCAATGCAGCAAATAACAGACTTCAAAAGACGATCATGAAACGTATTTCCTACCTCTTGACAAGAAGTGCTCAATTAGAGATACAGAATCAATGTACATTCTTAGGTGGAGCCAATGTATTGATTTATTTTGTTTAACTATTTGGCTGTTACAAAAGAAATTTTATGATGTGGAGGAGTGTTGGTGGGTAATGAATGATATGCACAAATGTTTTTTAGATAATTGTTTTAAAAATACAGAAAGAAGTATAGGAAACAAATAGAGCTATTTTGTTTATCTTGTTAAATTTTAATATAAGCATTTTAAAACAAGCTGTATTTAATAAACATTCAATTTCTTATATATTTTCTTTTTCCTCTTTGCATATTGAACATTTGCATTTGTTGATAATTAAATTTTTTTATTATTAAATGATAATTAAATTTTTTACAAAGCATATGCATGGGTAATTTTTCCAACATTGACTCTTGCAAAACTTTTGTTCTAAATTTTCTCCTCCCTTCTCCCACCCCCTTCCCTAGCTGGCAGGTAGTCCAATATATGTTAAATATGTTGAAATACATGCTAAATCCAATATATGTATACATATTTATAGTTATCTTGCTGCACAAGAAAAATCAGATCAAGAAGGAAGAAAAAAGGAAAACTGAGAAAGAAAACAAAATGCAAGCAAATAACAGAGAGAGTGAGAATGCTATGTTGTATTCCATACTGTGTTCCCATGGTTCTCTCTCTGAGAGTAGATGGTTCTCTTCATCACTGAACAAGTGGAACTGGTTTGAATTATCTCAATGTTGAAGAGAATCACATCCATCAGAATTGATTGTTCTATAGTCTTGTTGCCATGTATAATGATCTCCTGGTTCTGCTCATTTCATTTAGCATCAGTTCATGTAGGTCTCTTCCAAACCTCTCTGAAATCATCCTACTGGTCATTTCTTACAGAACAATAGTATTCCATAGCATTCTTATACCACAACTTATTCAGCCATTCTCCAACTGATGGACATCTATTCAGTTTCCAGTTTGTTGCCACTATGAAAAGGGCTGCAAAAAAAACATTTTTGAACATGTGGGTCCCTTTCCCTCCTTTAGGATCTCTTTGGAATATAAACCCAGTAGAAATACTGTTGCTGAATCAATGGGTGTGCACAGTTTGACACCCCTTTGGGTATAGTTCTAGATTGCTCTCCAAAATGGCTGGATCAGTTGACAACTCCACCAACAATGTATGTGAACCAGTTTTCCCACATCTCCTCCAACATTCATCATTATCTTTTCCTGTCATTTTAGCCAAGCTGACAGGTGTATAGTGGTATCTCTGAGTTGTCTTAATTTGCAATTCTCTGATCAATAGTGATTTGGAGTACCTTTTCATGTGGCTACAAATAGTTTCAATTTCTTCATCTAAAAATTTTCTGTTCGTATCTTTTGACCATTTAGATGATTTAAAATTATATATAAATATATATATAAAAGGATTTAGATTCAAAATGATCAATGAACCCAATCAAAAAATGGTAAATGTACCCAATGTCTCAGTCCTAATCAGCAAATGAGAGACTGGTATCTATCCTGAGTTTTAAAGGAACTCATTGGTGAAATTCTGGAATCCTGACTCAAAACATATAATCTGTCATTGCAAATGGCCACCAAGCAGGGACTGGTGGATTGCCTATATGACTTTCATCTATAAGAAAGTTTCCAGAAGAAACCTTGAAAATTACAGATCACTAAGTCATATTTCCACATCAGGCAAGCTGGTAAGATCCAAAAGTAAGCATAGGATTATAAAGAACAAGCAAATAATTGATTCGGAGAAAGGTCATGTGATTTCTAGGAAGAAAAACAAGTTTGGTTAATCCATTTCTAAAGAACATTTAAAGGCTTCCCCCCCACCAAAAGCTTTACAAACAACAAAAACTATTTATTGTCTAATTGTACAAGCTCTTTTGCAAGGCAAAATGACATGCAATATTAATAGGAAGAACTCTTATTCCCTAAGGACTTCCAACATAATGAAAACAATCTAAAGTGATACAAAGTGTATTGTATTTGAAGTTAAAGGACCTAGTTTTAAATCTTTGTCCTGCAAAAGTATGAAGAATTTAGGTAAGTCATTTTTTTCCTCTTAAACCTCCAGTTTCCTTATCTGTTAAATAAAGAAATTGGACTGGATGGTTTTTTAAGTAATTTCAAACATTCAGTGTAAACTGTTGGAACTCTATAATAGTTCCTCTTTCCACTCTTTTAGATCTCCTTCCAAGCTCCATAGTTCAAGAAAATGGTGAGGAATTTTCTTTCTATTTTATTCACATTTATGTTTTCATATCATAACTTGATATTTACAATAATCCTTACTGGAAACATACAATCGTGTCAGCTTAGCCCATCTTCTTCCTAACATTTTCTCAAAATTCCTGAGTCCTGGCCATTGAAGAAAGAAGAGACAACTGAGTAGTTACTAAACTCACCAACTAATGCAGCAAAGACATCACTAGGAGGCTGCACAACTAGAGACAAAAAAGAAAGCATCAAGAGCCCTAACATAGTCAAGCATGTCATCATTAGAAAAGGATACAGAGGGAAAACTTTTCAATTCAATTCAAATTAGATGAATTAAATCTGATGAATAATTGTCAAGTGTCTACCTTATGCCAGACACATGTCCAGGCACTGTGGATATATAAGTTTAAAAAGTAACTGTTCCTAGACCAAAAGAACATTCTACTCTGGGGGAAAATATGTGGACAAGTGTATAAATATCCACCCTATCCCCTAAAAAGGTGAGTACAAACAATGGCTGAGGTGGAATGGGAAGAATCAGACAACGGACATTTTGAATTATGTGAACAAATGTTTCAGTTCTTTATTTCACTTAGCTAACTAATCAGGATTTGGTATAAAATATAGGAGAGAGGTATGGAGAGACAAGGAGGAAGAGAGAGAGAGAGGAGAGAGAGAGAGAGAGAGAGAGAGAGAGAGAGAGAGAGAGAGAGAGAGAGAGAAATAGAGAGATAGACACATGGAGAAAGAAATGAAAGAAGAAAGGGGGAGAGGGATAAAAAGGGGGAGGAGAGAGATACAAACAGACACAGACAGAGAGGGAGATGGGAGGAAAGAGGAGAGGAAAACAAGAAAAAGGAGAGAGGGGGAGAGGGAAGCAGAGAGAGAGGAAGAGGGAAGCAGAGAGAGAGGAAGAGAGAGGGAGAAGGAGAAGGAGAGAGAGAAAGAGGGAGGAGACAGAGAGGGAAACAGGAGAAGAGAGACAGAGACAGAGAGGGAGAGAGGAAGAGAGAGTGTGTGTGTATATATGTTTCTATTATCATCTATAACAGTATCTTTGTTTTCTCTCTGAAGCAATTCCTTTTTCTTTTGATCACTCCTTCAGTTAGGTATAGCAGAAAGCTATTTTTAGCTAGTTCTCATCAATATATACTCAAACTATATTAAGGCCAAACACCCACATTTTATTTTCCCTGTTTAGGGTAAAGTGAGAATCTAAGCAGCAATCATAGTAGATGATTAATATACTTGGTTTATCCATTTTCATTACTAAGTTGCAAGCTTCTTGAGGATAGAAAATTTCTTGCAAGTAGAGATAGTTTCCTACATCAGTTTTTTAAAATCTCTGGTGCCCCATCTGATACAGTGCCTGGCATCTATTTAGGCACATAATAAATACTAGTCGGTTCATTTGAATTTCTAAAACAACATCATTTATAGAGCAACATGTAAAATTTACTGAATAGTGAAACTATTAGATAGTTTAGTCTCTTGCCCAAGGTGCATATGGCAGAAGTGGGATTTGAATCCACGTCTTTTGATTCCAAGTATGTTATTTCAATTATAATAGTATATCATTGAAATAAGAACAGAGACAGCAACAGTGAGAACAAAAACCAGCCAGCAAGCAAGAGAATGAGAGACAGAGACAAAAACCTACAATTCAGACTACCTTTGAGTTTTGCAATAAGGCATATTCTAGTCCTATGGCCATCTAATCCACAGTTTTAACAAAAGATAGCTCTATTAGTCCTTTGTATATACATTGCTATTGGTGATTTGTCATCATATATTCTATGGTAGAATTCTATGATTCTTCCACATGAAGTAGTCTTATCTACTCTTCAATCTCTCATGGGGATATTGATAAGTCTTGCTTTCATTTATGAGCAATTAAGTATTGTATCCTGCTCAGTGTCCATAAAACACACATTGGTTAATAATTTGAAGCTAGATAGCATTGAATTTCCATAAGTCAATTCATGTATGGGGATAGGATGAGAGGAGAAATGCTATTCAAAATGGTTTATTTTTAAGAACCCATCAAAATTTGGTAGCTTTTGTTCATAATCAAGACCAATTAATATATCTTTAACTCATGACTTAAAATTCATTTTAATCTAATTATATCTAATTTTTCAGATTTTACTGTTCTTCTCATGCTGTCTTTGAAGTTAACTGTCCATTTGAGCTACTAATGCAAAAAAGTTACAATCTTTTTAATGAATAAATAGTATATTGTTTGAAATTGACAAATACTGATGTGTTCCACCAATAATAAGTTATCTTTTTAATCTCTGATAACATTCTTGCCAGATGATTTCAGGATTGGACATTCTTTTTTTTTTTTTTTTTTTTTACTGAGGCAATTGGGTCATGTGACTTGCTCAGGGTCATATTCCATGGTGTGAAGAAGTCTATTGGTATGAGTTATTCTTTCCAGTATTTCAAATGGATTTTTTTATTCTGTTAATTCTAATAATTTGTCTCCAAATAGTCCTTCCTTAATTAATATCATTTTAACTCTATTGAGTAGTCTCTCATTCTCTGTGAGAGGTTTGGCAATCAGATTCTAATCATTTCTTGAAACCCATATCCAATGAGGAATTTTAGAAAAATCTCTATTAATTTACAAAAAAAGGACAGTTTTATTTTTCTCTACATATTTCTCAATTAATACATTTTCCCACATTTTCAATAGTATGTTATAAAATGGTCTCCAATGTTTATTTCTTAAATAAAGTACAATTTCTTTAATTAAGAGGAATATATTGTTAAACACCAATCTTACAGGTATGCTATAGCTGGATTATTCATAATAGCTTCCATATTCAATGTAATGATCTAGCAAAAGCTCTGGTAGTAAGTAACAGTGGAGAGATTTCTGGACCTGAAGTCAGGAAGACCATCTGGTCTTAGATACTTCCTAACTATATATTGAGGGCCTCAGTTTCTTCATCTGTAAATGGGGGTTGTAATAGCACTTACCTCAAAGAATTATTGTGAGGAAAAAATAAGGTTATATTTATAAAGTGCTTTAAAAAATTTTTTAAATACTAAATTAACATTATAAATGCTAGCTATCATTATTATAAATTGTAGTTATTATTAAAACCTAGATATTAGTATTTAAATATTCATGTAATCAAAATTATATTACAGAAAATGGTCTGCTAGCAAAAGGAAAAATACATTAGAAAACTTTAAAAGTTCATTTTTCTCCCTCTAGTGGCTCCCTATAACATTAGGGTATCCAAGACATGGCAGTTGAAGATTCTCTCCAGTGGATCCCTACCAATACAAACACAGCTATCTCAATAAATTCTAGATGAATTTCCATATTATGGACTAGATATGTCACAGCTTCCATTCTTACTCTTCAACCTATCTTGCTCACTCCAACCTCTCAAATTCTAAGTCATGTGAAAATTATTTTAGTGACACAATACCCAGCAGACTTTCAATTCACTGCCCTCAAATTCTTTCAGTATGTTCAATTGAGGATTAGTTATCTATCCAATTACCCTAACAATATATGTCCCTCCTTACATTTTATTGGGAAAACTTTCTTTCTTAACACTTGGATTAATTGTTCTTCATGTCCTAGAGTATTTTTCTGCCTCATTCAACAAGCACACTATTCACATATGCATACTAACTGCTGAATAATTATCTTGGAGAAGTAGAAGACAGTGCAAGTCAAAGTTTGGGACCTGACTTGGGACTTCTATTTTCTCTCAATTGTATGTCAACTCTCAGAGGTTTAACTAAAATACCTATACAGATAACCGCCAGTTTTATATATCTAGAACTCATCTTTTTCCTGAGTTCCAGTTCCAGAACTACAACTATCTACAGCATATCTCTACCTAAGTATCTGATAGGCATTCAAACTCAACAATGAACTCATTATATTTCTCCTTACTCACATCGCTCCCTAATGTCTCTCTTTCCAGTGAGGATGTTCTAGGTAGGATGCTTCCCAACTTAGAGTCAATTCTTCATTCTTACCAATTTCATATTGATTCAGTTGCCTTCTTATCCATTTTGCTTCTATAGCATCTTTTTTATCCATCCATCTCTTTTAGAACCTCATCATCCTTTACCTGGATTATTTAATAGCTTCCTAACTGATTTTTCTTTACATCTAATTCCTCTCTTCTCCAATCCATCTTCCACACAGCTGCCAAATTTATATTCCTAAAGCACAAGGCTAATCCTTTCACTTCTTCTCAAGAAATTCCAGTGGTTTCCTGCAGTATCTAATATAAAATATAAACTTCTCCTTTTGGTATTTAAAGATATTCATAGTTTGGTTCTATATTACTTTTTCACTATAATTACACATTACATCCTTTATGTATTCTATAGTTCAGCCAAATTGGCTTACATAATGTGACCCATACATGGCACTCTAAGAGCTTTATGCCTTCCATACGCTCTCCCATGTCTGGAATTCTTTCCCTTTTCGTCTCCATCTTGAAACCACAGCTCCTTTCAAGGTCTTTCCTATTCTCTCAGTTTTTAGTACCCACCTAAAATTACTTTGTATTTTTCACATCATATATATTTTACTTAGTTGCACACATGTTGTATTTTCCCAGTAGAATGAAACCTACTTGAAGGCAAGATCTCTTCATTTTGTCTTTGTATTCTTCTGTTCAATTTCTGTGCCTTTAAAACATTAGGATTCAAATCATACTAAACTATTTTAGATAGTTTAGATATATAGATAGATAAAGGTAAATTAGAGAAAGAGCTAAATTATTAGATCTGATAGAGAGCCAGCAGATGGGCTTCAGAAATGAAAAATGTAAGAAAATAATCCAATTTATACTTTTAGGAAGCTGTTATGATTTGTCAAGAATACCTAGAATTGTCCCAAATCCAAAATCTTTTTCTCTCCCTGAAAGGACTCAGGAATGGAAGGATTAATAGTGATTCATCCTCTCAAAGAAAAATTTAAGTCAGCTAGAGAAGCAAAGCAGAAACCAAGAGAGAGCAAAAGATATTAGATTCAAGTGTTTTATGCTGGCTAATCTCTAGAAGATAACCTCTGAGAAATAAGAAGGACCTGTGAGCTTTTCTACACATGATACTCAAATCAAAAACCAATACTGTGGACTCTTACAGCAATGAAGGGAATTCAGAAGCATTCTAATTATTACCCAACTTTAGTACCTTCTAACTATTTATTAGCTGGGACTCAGGAAAGGCAGCAGCAATAAATCATATTGTAAATGTTGTGAACAGATTGAGAAGGCAGTTTTTCTCTTTCAGAGCTATGGTTCAATTGTCATCCACAAGTAAGACCATCTAAAGAATCTCACATTTGTAGGAAATCCCTCTTCAACTTGTGCTCTACTCATTCTCTTCCATGACCTTAGAAAATATTTTTGTTCGCAAAGATAAGCCTTTTAAGGAGTCCTGTATAATTTTCACATATGTACAGGAGGTACCCCCAATCAGGAGACTTTTTAAGGTAGCTTTTTGTTTTACTTAATCAATCATTTCTTTATCATCCACAAACAATAATCACTATAGGATTTTGTCTTCTTTACATCCTCCAGTTATAATTTGAGACTTATGAAAGTCTGCCTGTCTTTTCCAATATCTTTTTCAAAGATACTGACTGTAAGTATATAGAGTGTTCTCATAAAACTTTATATAGAAACATTTATTTACATCAGTAGTTATTGATGTTCTCTGCTGCCATTTGGGAGGGTAATAATAAAATTAAATATTTTCCCACATCTTTTGTATCTTTCTGTCCTTTAGATATTTTGAAAATTGATATCTCAACATCATTAAAATTATGTCAACTCCAACATTGACTTCCTCTATGTATATTTGTTCCAGTATGGTTGCTTTTCCTACATTTATTTTCTCCAAATTAATTTCAAGTTTCTTTATATGTACACCTAAGAAAGTGATGTAAGAGTCCAAGTATGATGGTTCCACTTATTTTATAGTGAAAAGAATATGTTGTAATTTTTTTTCTATTTTTAGTTCTGTTTTCATGTCAGGTCCATCCTTAAATACCCTCAGAAAGATCTTTTATGTGGGCTGCCTTCCAAGTTTTCTTTAATCTCACTTTACACACACACACACACACACACACACACACACACACACACATCCCTTTTTACCAACTGATGAGATCACACTATTGATCATTTTCAATCATTTTTTTCTGTAAGATTTTACAATTAGGTTACCTTAGCTGGCTAAGACCAATTTTCTATTTATGAAATATCATATTGCCTTTAAATTCAAAAGGTTACTGAGGACTGGAGAAGGAAAAAAGAATATGTTCCTACCCTTGAAAAAGTATGGCTTAATGGGGATGGGGAGAACTGCCTGGATTTTAAATCAGAAGACAATGGTTTGAATTCCAATTCTGCCATTTATTAGTCCTGTGAAACTGGAGAAATCATATCTCTCAATTTCCTCAGTATAATCACATGCATTGGATATCTTGTTCCTGTGAAGATCAAATGCTTGTAAAAGTGCTTTGCAAATTTTAAACCATTATATAAATGCCAATTATTATATAAAACTATAGGTTATCTGCATCTTAAGTGTTAAATACAAATGTGGCCTTCTACATTAAAATAGAGGGTGAGAATGGTAATCAGAGTTAGAGGGATGATATTATGAGAAAACTGAAGAAAAGTATAACCCTTATAAAACAGTGCATGCCTTTTGACCCAGCAGTGCCATTACTGGATCTATATCCCAAAGAAATCATAAAGAAGGGGAAAAGACCTACATGTGCAAACATGTTTGTAGCAGCTCTTTTTGTGGTAGCAAAGAATTGGAAAATAAGTAGATGCTCATCAACTGGGAAATGACTGAACAAGTTGTGGTAATGGAATATTATTGTTCTATAAAAAAGATGAATAAACTGATTTTAGAGTGGCCTGGAAAGACTTACATAAACTGATCCTGAGCACAACAAGCAGAACCAGGAATACATTGTACACAATAACAATAAGAATGTGCGATGATCAATTATGAAAGATTTGGTTCTTCTCAGTGTTTCAATAATCCAAAGCAATTTCAATAGACTTTGGACAGAAAATGCCATCTGCATCCAGAAAAAGAATTAAGGAGACTGAATGTAAATCAGCATGTGCTATATTGTGCTATATTCACTTCTTTTTTCTGGGATTTTTTTCTCTCTCACATGTTTTTTCCTTTTGTTCTGATTTTTCTCTCCCAACATGATTCATAAAGCAATGAGTATTAAAAATAAATAAATTTGCTAGGAAAAAAAGTATAGCCCTTTAGTATGGAAAATAAGACTAATTTAATTAAAGAGTCAATAATTATTAATCATTAGTTATGTATAAGGCAGTGAGTTGCTGGGTTCTGGGAGCACTATGCTATTGTCTAAGAGGAGATTACATCAAAATGAACAGAAGGAATACAAATTTTCAAAAGTAACCATGGAATAAAATAGTTATTTTTCACAGTAAATAATGAATTTTAGTGTCTGAAATATATTCAGTGCCCAGAACAATGCTAGGCTTATAATACTTAAAAAATTTTAAACTAAATTGAACTTCTAACCTCAGAGATCACATAGACAAAAAATAGAAATAGATTAAAAAAGAGTTTAAAGAGTTTGCATAAATTCATGAGAACAAAGCCATAATGTGTCAGTTAAGGGATGCTTTTATTATTGAACAGATTTCTTTTTGTTATCTAAGAGGACAAATGAGCCCTCTCCCAAGATAGAGCACTCAATGTACGGGCCACAGATCTGATGTACTATGGTAATTTCTCTGTTTAGAAATAGTCCTTTTCACTGCATTCATATGACTGTCATGAAGGCTTGTATTTTTCCAGGAGTATAAGAAATTTCTACCAGAATTATTAATAAAGTTGTTCTATATATTCTCTAATAGAACTAGTGAGATAAGTCCCTTGTTCTTTCAAATGTCAACTATGATTTTTGTCATTTATATACCCCAATCAATAAAACATACAGACTGATTCTTGGTTGTAAAGGCTATATTTTTCCAAAATCAGAAGATTTATATGAACATTCATTTCTAATATTTAGATAAAATATGACTAAATAACTCATTTTATAAGAAATATCCCTAATTAAAAATTAATCTAACTGGGTCTAAAACATGAATACAAACTGATACATAAATTATATATTGGATATAATATATAAACTAATATAATATAAGCTAATTTATATAATATAGTTATAAATTAATACTTCCCTTCATTTTATTGGAATTTGGTGACTATATTGGAGGGGCAATGTAACCAAGCAGATGAGTACTGGTCATTTAATGAGACCTGGGTCTAAATTTCACTTTAGAAACTGACCCTAGACTCTAGAGAACTTGATTAATGTCTCAATAAAAGAGAGGAAAATTGCACCTAATCTCAGCATATTTTAGGTAGAATATGAAATGAGTATTGTACATGAAGTACTTTTCAAACTTAAAATACTACATAAAAAACAAAGTAATAGATTAGTATTATCCTCCGTAGCACATTTGTATATCTACCTTCTCAAGGGGCAATGCTGGTGGAGAAAGGACAAATTCTGCCTCACCTTGTAGAAAATATTTCCTTCTATCAATGACTCTACTGAAAAACTTTAGATTAAAAACCCTTATTCTTGAAGCAATTTGGTGTTGCTTGGATAGAACACCAGATCTAGCTAGGATCAAGAACACCTAAATTCAAATCTAGCCTCAAATATTTATTATCTGTGTGAGTCTGGACAAGTCACTCAACTGTTTGCCTCAGTTTCCTCATCTTAAAATGAGTTGGAGAAGGAAATGGCAAACTACTCAGTTATCTTTGCCAAGAAAACCCCTGATGGGGCTATGAAGACTCAGACATGATTAAAATAACTGAACAAAACTCTTATTCTAGCTACATCTTCCTCCAAGGGCTCTTAACTAAGCAACTGTGTTGCAAAAGAGGTATTAACTATTTCTCTCCCATTCCAATCAGATTGTCCATATTCAGGTTTCCCAGAGGATAAATACTAATTTCTTTCCCTTTTGAGATCTTTGAAACCGATTTAGGATAAAGAGATAGGGACAGTCACAAATTTGGAAAACTTTAAATTTTGAACCTAATTTACAAGTAGAATGAGTGAGTGTATTTTTATCTCTGACTTTTTCCAATGTCTTTAATGGACTGTTAATGAGCTGCCAATTACTTATGCAAAATGAAGAAAACACATTTAGCAGTTGCTATAACTAAAGTTGGAGTAAACTACATTAAAGTGTTATAGAATAAATCTTTCTCACTTTAATAATTGTCTCTGTGCACATGCTATCCCCTCAGCTTGTGTTGTTGTTATATTAGTAATTAAGCCAAAATGCTATGGATTAACTTTGAAGATGCAAAAATAAATCCCCAACACACACCTGGGACCATATTTACAATTTATTGTCAAATAAAATATGTGTTAATTTTTATTCATCTATCTCTGTTGGCATTTATATGGTACCTATTACCATAAGTATTCATTGCATTGTACTTAGTGAAATGAACCATTGTACAGAAAAGAAAAGAGAAAATAAGAAAGAGATATGAACATATAATTAAACTTTAAATGTCAAGTAATATAAAGGGTCTGTGAAGTGCCTCTTTCTGGTATCCTTACTAAGATCTTTGTGGGACTACTCAAGAGTTTGTTAGTTGATGAGCAATCCAATTCAATCCAGCATATTTTTTTAAAAAATAATAATAACTTTCTATTTTTCAAAATAAAAACAAAAATGCTTTCAACATCCACCTTTGCAAAACTTTGTGTTCCAAATATTTCTCCCTCATTCTTTCTCCTCCCTTTCCTAGACAGCAAGCAGTTTAATATAGATTAAATGTGTAATTCTTCTAAATGTATTTCCACATTTATCATGATGCACAAGAATAATCAGATGAAAGGGGAAAAAATGAAAGAGAAAAACAAATAACAACAACAACAAAGGTGAAAATACTATGTTGTGATCCACATAGTCACAACTATGGATCAACAGTCCTCTCTCTGCATGTGGATGGCTCTCTCCATACCAAGTCTATTGGAATTTCTATGAATCACCTCATTGTTGAAAAGAGCCAAGTCCACCACAGTTGATCATCACATAATCTTGTTGCTGTATGCAATGTTTTCTTGGTTCTTCTTCACTTGGCATCAATTCAGATAAGTCTTTCCAGACTTTTCTGTAATCAGCCTGCTCATCATTTCTTATAGAACAATAATATTCCATTACATTCATGTACTATAACTTATTCAACTATTCCCCAACTGATGGGCATATACTCAATTTCCAGTTCCCTTCTACTACCAAAAAAAAAAAAAAGGCTACCACAAACATTTTTGCACATGTGAGTTCTTTTCCCTTTTTCATGATCTCTTTGAGATGGAGACAGAGAAATGAGACTGCTGGATTAAAGGGTATGCACAGTTTGATAGCCTATTAGTCCTAGTTTCAAATGGTTCTCCGAAGTGGTTGGATCCATTCACAACACTACCAATAATATATTAGTGTCTTAGTTTTTCCACATCCCCTCCAACATTTCTCATTATCTTTTCCTGTCATCTTAGTCAATCTGAGAAATATGTGATGGTCTTTAATTTGCATTTCTCTAGTGCTGTTGAGCATTTTTATTTGATTAGAAATGGCTTTAATTTCTTTGTCTGAAAATTGTCTCTTCATATTCCTTGATCATTTATCAATTGGGAAATGGCTTGCATTTTTATAAATTTGAATCAATTTTCTCTATATTTTAGAAATTTGGCCTTTATCAGAAATATTGGATGTAAAAATTTTTCCCAGTTTTCTGCTTCCCTTCTAATCTTGACTGCATTGGTTTTGTTTGTACAAAAACTTTTTGATTTAATATAATCAAAATTATCCCTTTTGCATTTCATAATGTTCTCCAGTTCTTCTTTGGCCATAAATTCCTTATTCTCTACAGATCTAAGGTAGACTATCCTTTGTTCTCCTAATTTGCTCATAGTGTCACCCTTTATGTCTAAGTCATGAACCTATTTAGACCTTATCTTGGTATATGGTATTCGATGAATCCAACAACATTAATTAAATGCCTATTTTAGGCAGTATGTCCAAGACAGTAAAGGGACAGAGTTGGAATCAGGATGAGCTACCTGGGTTAAAGGCTTGTCTTTGTAGTAATAGGCCACATAATAGTTCTATTACCACAGTTAAATTGCTTAATATCTCAATGTGCCAGACAAATCTGGAAGACTAAAAGCTACAGATTAATTGATTTGAAACTATGAAGCAAGTTTCCTTATCAATAATTTCTTGCACCAATAAAGTCACATATCCAAACTTCAGACTACACTAGAAAAAAATTTGAAAGGCACTTTACTAGGTGCTAGTGTGATCTATATGGTTAAATGTATCTGTAATTTCTTTGATGCATGGAGATTGAAAGTCATCTATGACTACCATGTCCTCCCACCCGATATACAATAATATTCCTTGGTTTTACCACATATCCATTAATCTTTTTCCATCATATATTCCTTTCATGACATCTTATAGTCTGATTTTTCCCAATATCATAGATTTAAAGATACAAAGAACCAAGAGGCCATCTAATTATAAGGGATCATAGTAGCCCTTTATTTTATTGATGAGGAAGCTAGGGCCTCTATTTTCTATTATTTTTAAAAGAATTGGTAAATATTATTGTTATGCCTTATCAGTAAGCATTAAAAGAACAGGGAAAATGGGAAGAGGTGATGCAGAATTGGAAAAAAAACAAATGTCCTTTTTCAAAATGGTAGAAAAGTGGAATATATAAAGTATAAGTTATCAGTTTGATTTTAATTCCTGGGAAATTTCTAGAATGGATCAGTAAGTGAATATCAAGACAAGGAAACAGTTCACAAAGAATCAACACGGTTTCAACAAGAACAGCTCATATCATACTAACCTTATTCCATTTTGGGTCAATACCACTAAAAATGGTCAATTAAAATGTTTCAAATAATTAATAGATTTAAAAACAAAACATTTGATTAGCACAATATGGTAGGAAAATAACTCTGGAGTCAGTCAACCTGGGGGTTTAATCCCGTCTTTGATGTTACTGTCTATGAAAAGGATTAGATCCTGTATTCCCATGAAGTTCCTCAACTATTCTAGTGGACAAGATAAAGGGATATGAACTAGAAGTAAATATAATTCAACAGATTCAGAACTTGCTGTATAACTACAGACAAAGACTAGCTATCAATGGCTGGAGACTTTCTTGGATGTAGGTCCAAGAAGTGCCTTGAGATTTCTAATAGTTCTTGTACTATTCAACATTTATATTGATGATTTAGAAAAAGGAACAAATGGCTTCAAATTTGCAGAATATATCTATTATTAATATACTAGAATCAGTTAAAGGACCTGACAATATTTAGCCTGGAGAAACGAAAATTTTAGAAACATAGGACAACTGGCTTTAATCATATGGAAGGCTATCATATAAAAAAAGAAAATATCTATGAGTCATGGATAGCTCAATGGGAGATTCATAGTACATGCACCATGTTTTCTGATAGCTTCATGCCCCTCTAGGACCTTGGGAAACTTGCTTAAAGAAATGCATGATGTGATTGCACATATACAACCCATATTAGAATGCTTGCCATCTTTGGTAGGGGCAAGGGGAAAGGGAAAAAATTGGAACTCAAAATCTTATTTAAAAAGGACTATTGAAAACTACCTTTATGATATGAACAATTTTCAGATGATGAAAATGAAACTGTTACCACTCATATGAGTGTTCCAAATCACTATTGATCAGAGAAATGCAAATTAAGACAACTCTGAGACACCACTACACACCTATCAGATTGGCTAAAATGACAGGAAAAAATAATGATGAATGTTGGAGGGGATGCAGGAAAACTGGGACACTGATGCATTGTTGGTGGAATTGTGAATGAATCCAACCATTCTGGAGAGCAATATGGAATTATGCCCAAAAAGTTATCAAACTGTGCATACCCTTTGATCCAGCAGTGGATCCCACTGATCCCAAAGAAATACTAAAGAAGAGAAAGGGACTTGTATGTGGCAAAATGTTTGTGGCAGTCCTGTTTGTAGTGGCTAGAAACTGGAAACTGAATGGATGCCCATCAATTGGAGAATGGTTGGGTAAATTGTGGTATATGAATGTTATGGAATATTATTGTTCTGTAAGAAATGACCAGCAGGATGAATACAGAAAGGCTTGGAGAGACTTATATGAACTGATGTTAAGTGAAATGAGCAGAACCAGGAGATCATTATATACCTCAGCAACGATACTGTATGAGGATGTATTCTGATGGAAGTGGATTTCTTTGACAAAGAGACCTAACTCGGTTTCAATTGATCAATGATGGACAGAAGCAGCTACACCCAAAGAAAGAACACTGGGAAATGAATGTAAACTATTTGCATTTTGGTTTTTCTTCCCAGGTTATTTTTACCTTCTGAATCCAATTCTCCCTGTGCAACAAGAGAACTGTTACATATATTGTATACATATACAATCTACATATCTGCATACATATATTGTATCTAGGATATACTGCAACATATTTAATATATATAGGACTATTTGTCACCTAGGGGAGGGGGTGGAGGGAGGAAGGGGAAAAATCGGAACAGAAGTGAGTGTAAGGGATAATGTTGTAAAAAATTACCCTGGCATGGGTTCTGTCAATAAAATGTTATTATAAAATAAAAAATAAAAGAAATAAAAGAAAACTACCTTTATATGTAATTGGGAAAAAATAAAATTCTATTTTAAAAATGTATAATGAAGTGTAATGAAGGGGTCCATCTCTCTGATTCAGTTCATGCAAGCATATTCTATTGCTATTTTATGTTCATTTACTGCATAAAAAAAGAAGTACCTTTAATTGGTTGTTGAAACAGAGCTGAATATGCATACAACAGATTTTAAAAAGAAATGAATTCCTCTTTCTTTTTGTCCTTCTCCCCTTTTCCTTTTCCTTCCTTCTCTCTTTTTTTCTTTCATTATCAAGGCAAGAATTAGCACCAACAACCTACTCTCCCCACTTCAACCAACACATGGAACTATATTTCTTTGCCTCTTTGTAATTGTTCTTTCTGGCTCTTAGGTGAATGAATATCAAGATAAAATAGTCCAGGCTGTGATCTTGTGAACTTTAAAATATAGGAAGAGCCACCAGAGATCCAATGACAGGAATACATGGCAGAGTCTGCCATAAATTCTGAAGCCAATTCAGATGAATGACCAGAACAATCCCAAGGAGTAATCTGCATGGCATAATGCAGCAGTAAATCTACTCAGCTCCTAAAATACTATATCCTGTAGGCAAGGAAGTAAATCTTACTGTAGCTATGCCATACCCAGAAGTAAACTTGAGGTGAATGTTAATAACAAGCACATTAAGTTTGAGCTAACTTGTTTTGGGGACCAAGTTATAAAAGGGAGAACATCCCTTAATTGGGAAGAATGTTTCTGTGCTTTGAATCTTTCCATCTCTTTTCAGTAAAAACTAATAGATATTAATTTATCAGTGATATCAAGAAGATATCAATTAAATTATATTGGGGAAATATAGTATCTGGAATTAGTGATTAAATTTGTGATTAATATGAGAGAGGACCAACCTAAATGGAAGGTTCAGAACAATAAATTATAAAGAACCCCATAGCCCTTCCATGGAGTATCTCTAGAACCTTGAAGGGGAAGAAATGGTAGCCTTTCTCAAGGGATTTGATTTGTAGAATTAAAGTTGAGGTTCAGAAAATAACCCCTCCTAGAACTCATATGGATTTTATTTGTTCCACTTGGTCCCAGAGAAAAAAAAAGGAAGCATGGATTTGAAATTGCAAAGATATAAGTAAATTCAAGTTTGACAAAGGGAAAAATGGAGCTGTCCAAAAATAGAATGGGCCACTTTGGAAATTAGTGGATTTTCCTTTTTTTAAAAATCTTTAAACAAAGATTACTTATCAGATACAATAGAGAAGACATTTGGTTTTAAGTATAGATTTGAATTTGATGAATACTGATATCCCCTCTAATAAATTCTGTGATCATGTGAGATACAAATGAATGGTCATAAATGATTTGACGGAAAAAGAATTGTTTTTTCTTCACCCCCTATCTTTTGAAAATTGTCAGAATCTTCTATAAATAATCATCTCATGCAAATTGTCTATTGTTAAGAGGATAAACATATTAGCTATGTGTTTGTGGAGGGGTGAGGGAGGATAATAACTAGAATAGATTGGCAAAAGCTATAGTTGATAGGGAAGGCTTGAACAGACTGAATAGACTCTGCTCACAGATTTCTCTAAATCGTACTTTTTGTAGCTACCATTCATAGCTACAATATAACTTCAATGCTTACATACCATAAGGTTGTCTAGCAAGACTGGTGCAAATTTGTGTGAGAAGATATAAAAGTAAGAATGCCAAGTTTAAAGCATAAACCAGGGGTGAGAAGATGGCATTGGGGAGAAAGAGGGAACTAGGTGGGATAGAAGGTCCTGGACATGAAGTCTGGAGGACTGAATCCAAATTCTGTCTCAGACATTTATCAGCTATGTGACTCTGGGCAAATCACAGCACATTTCTCAGTTTCAGGTTCTTCATCTCTAAAAGTACTTGACACACAGTTTCTTCTTTTATACCATGATTAATATGGAAATATGTTTTACATGATTACATATTTAATCTATATCAAAGAACTTACTGTCTTTGAGAGGAGGAAGATGAAGAAAGGAGGGAAAAAAATTTGGAATTTAAAATTTTTTTAAAAGAATGTTAAAATATGGGTTCATGATCTAGGCATAAAGAATGAGATGATAAATAAATTGGAAGAGCATAGGGTAGTTTACCTGTCAGACCTGTGGAAGAGGGAGGAATTTATGACCAAAGAAGAACTAGAGATCACTATTGACCACAACATAGAAAATTTTGATTATATCAAACTGAAAAGTTTTTGTACAAACAAAACAAATGCAAACAAGATTAGAAGGGAAAAAATAAACTGGGAAAACATTTTTACAATCAAAGATTCTGATAAAGACCTCATTTCTAAAATATATAGAGAACTGACCCTAATCTATAAGAAATCAAACCATTCTCCAATTGATAAATGGTCAAAGGATATGAACAGACAATTCTCAGATGAAGAAATTGAAACTATTTATAGACATATGAAAATATGCTCCAAATCATTATTAATCAGAGAAATGCAAATTAAGACAACTCTGAGATACCACTGCACACCTGTCAGATTGGCTAGAATGACAGGGAAAGATAATGGGGAATGTTGGAGGGGATGTGGGAAAACAGGGACACTGATACATTGTTGGTGGAATTGTGAACACTTCCAGCCATTCTGGAGAGCAATTTGGAACTATGCTCAAAAAGTTATCAAGCTGTGCATACCCTTTGATCCAGCAGTGTTTCTACTGGGCTTATACCCCAAAGAGATACTAAAGAAAGGAAAGGGACCTGTATGTGCCAAAATGTTTGTGGCAGCCCTGTTTGTAGTGGCTAGAAGCTGGAAAATGAAAGGATGTCCATCAATTGGAGAATGGTTGAGTAAATTGTGGTATATGAACGTTATGGAATATTATTGTTCTGTAAGGAACGACCAGCAGGATGAATACAGAGAGGACTGGCGAGACTTACATGAACTGATGCTGAGTGAAATGAGCAGAACCAGGAGATCATTATATACCTCAACAATGATACTGTTTGAGGATGTATTCTGATGGAAGTGGACCTCTTCGATAAAGAGAGCCTTAATTGATCAAAGATGGACAGAAGCAGCTACACCCAGAGAAAGAACACTGGAAATGAATATAAACTGCTTGCATTTGTTTTTCCTCCCGGGTTATTTATACCTTCTGACTCCAATTCTCCCTGTGCAACAAGAAAACTGTTTGGTTCTGCACACATATATTGTATCTAGGATATACTGCAACCCATTCAACATGTAAAGGACTCTTGCCATCTCGGGGAAGGGGTGGAGGGAGGGAGGGGTAAAATCGGAACAGAAATGAATGCAAGGGATAATGCTGTAAAAATTACCCTGGCATGCGTTCTATCAATAAAAAATTATTTAAAAAAAATAAAATTAAAAAAAAAAGAATGTTAAAATATGCTTTTACATGTAATTGAAAAAAAATGCTGTTTTTAAAAAGTATCTGACATATTATCTTACCTGATCCTCACAACAAGCATGTGAAGCAAGAACGATCATTTCCCCCATTTTACAGTTTTACATTTTACACTTCAGGTCCAATACCTAGCTATCCTTATTTTTGGTAAACTATTCTTACAATAGGAGATTCTATGATTAATTTTGACTCATCAAAAGTGACAGATTCAGTTGTGTGGCATTCCAATCTCTTTGAGCCTTGAGATGTAGCACTGAATACTGAAAAGAAGTAATCATTAATAATAATAACACTTGTTGTTTTAAGTCATTTTTCAGTCATGTTTGACTCTTCATGATTCCTATTGGGTTTTCTTGCCAAAGATACTGGAGTAGTCTGCTATTTTCTTCTCCAGCTCATTTTACAGATGAAAAAACTGAGAAAACAGGATTAAATGATTTTCTTAAGATCACACATCTATTAAGCATCTGAGATCAGATTTAAACCTCAGGAAAATGAACTTTTTTGACTTTTTCTGGTATTTTGTCCATTGCACTACCTGGCTGTCCTCAACAGTTTGTAATGTTTACTATGTGCCAAATACCATACTAAGCACCTTATAGTCTCATATGATATTCACAATTATTCTGGGTTGGTTATGCTTTTATTATTACTATTTTAAGGATAAGGAAACTGAAGCAAATGGAGGGTAAATGACTTGTCCAGCTAGTAAGTGTCTCAGGATAAATTTTAATTTAGATCTTCCTGACTTCCAAATCTGTCTTAAGCTACTGTTCCCTCCTAACTGTCTATGGTTTAGGAGTCAGAAGAACTGAGTTCAAGGTTTAGTTCTAGCATTTATATACCATGTGCTGGTAGACAAATCACTTAAGCTCTCTGTGCCCACATCAGTTCAAAAGAGCTAATAATACTCTTACAGGTTTGTGGAAGATAATAATAAAAAGTCATTGGATTGCAAGGTACTGTAACAAGCACTTTACAACTATCTCATTTGATCCTCACAGCATTAGAATTACGTGCTTTTATTATCATTTTACAGATGAGAAAACTGATAACTGGAGGTTAAGTAACTTGCCCAAAGTTCCACTGTTAGTAAATATCTGAGGACAATTTGAACTCAGGTCCCCCTGATTTCTATAATGGCTGTATCACTGTTCCACCTAGTTGCCAAGATGAATTTTATAAGCCAATAAGTCCTATATATGTGAGTTATCGTTACTATTTATTATACTTTGAGGGGCAATGTTAATGATAGCCAATATCTACCAGAGAAGGGAAAACTAGCCCATTTCACCTTAGAAAAATCCATAGCTTTGTTAAACTCCAAAATCAGACTATGTAAGTTTGTATATCTATACATATCTTCTGGTGCTGGCAAGACAACATCTGTTCTTTTATGTATGAAAATAATTATGCTGACCTGCTCTCAATAGTATTTCCACTAAAAGTCAGTTCTACAAGGGTTATGATTGGTCTGCTCCAATAAACTTTAGTTTGGGCCCTTGAAGAATCATAACAAAGGCAAAGCATGGGAGGCCCATACCATAAATGCACAAACCTAAGGAAGAACAGAAATATATATATATATGCAATATGTCTTTCTTATCCCAAGCGTGCTCTAATATTAGGGTTGGGAGAGTCAGAATTTTAATATTTTCATCCAGAATACAAAATTAACTAGTTACAGTGCTGTCCCCTCAAATTAGTGATACACATAACTGACCAACGCTGTGTAGTGGAAAGAGTTATGGAGTTCATGGTTTCACATTCAAATATTGTCTCTATCATTTACTTTTATTTGAACAAGTCACTTAGCTCCCTTTTAGCCTCAGTTTCTTCATCTATAAAATGAGATATTTGGAGAAGACCTCCTCCAATCTCTGATCTATGATCCTGTAATATAACTTTGAGCAACGATAAATCCCTTATTATAAAATGAGGGAAATGCAATAAATTACTTCTAAGGTCCCTTCTAACCCCATCCCCAAACCCCAGTCTATAATCCTGTGCTCTGTCAATTGTTCAGGCATGGAAAGAAGATAATCTGTGGCCATGAAACCACTGACTAACCTGCAGGATTCAAAATCTAAAGCTTGGGTTTATTTTTCAAATATGTCCCTCATTTGCCTCAATCTTAAAATGTGTAGCTTGAGTCATTAAATTGAAATGCTGAGTGTATAGATCACAGAGAAGAACAAGTGTCACACTTCAATGATGAAGCAATTAAATCTCAATTTTCTTGAAATATCTGATTTTTAAATTTGACTTTGAATACTTGAAAGGCATCAGATTCAAATTCCAAATATCTGACATGAAAAGGGAGAGAAAAAAACTGATCCACCTCAGTTTTGTGCTCTTTCCCCTCACCCCCCCCCAAAAAAAAAAAACTAATGCAGTGATTGAAGTTGTAGGCAAGGAACCAAAAAATATTTCCAATTAACTCACATTGAAATTCACAAATGACAAGGACCAGTGAAATAGAAAAAGTCTCTCTCTCTCTCTCTCTGTCTCTTTGTCTCTCTATCTCTCTCTCTCTCATGGCTAAACATCCATTCAGAGTACCATGCATTGAATACTGCAACAATATATGTAGATTTATTTGAGAAGATTTGCACAGGAATAACATTGTCTCCTACTGATTTTTATATTAACATTTATACAGACAGTAATCACAGATTCAGAGGCCTGATGGAAGATAAAAATAATATTTTTATCAAATTTGAAAAACATTTCCTGCCTCTACAGAGGGATTCCCATTAGTATTTATCAGGTCCCTAAAATTGCCCCAAGGGTACTTAATTTGGCTCAAATACCAAGCTGTAATCATAGTTAAATAGCTCTGCCAAGGGCTACAAAGCCGGCTTCACAGGCAAGATTCATAACATAATCTAATTTCTTTTACTTTTTCTTAACAGAAACCACAAAAGAGACTTCAATTTGCTTTTTCTGGATGCAAGGACCAATGGAGAGGCAAGAATGGGTTGTCACTGGCATCCTGAAACACCTTTAGATAGGTGTTTAAGTAACTCGGATGCCAGACTAAGAAAATGAATACTAAGTCCTGGTTCTCTTTGTTCTGAGTTGACTTTGGATACTTCTCTGGTCTCAGATTCTTCATCTAAAAAATGGGAGAGGGAGGTAGACATTGGAGGATCTCTGAGACTCTCTACCTTTAACATCCTAGGATTCTAGAACAAAAAGGATATATGAGTTCAATCTCTTTTTTACTGCTTGGGAGTTTTCTTATCTGAATAGTCCCTGAACCATACTTTATCTGAGGAAGGCATGACCTCAACTGGTCATATAGGAAAAAAAATTGATTGTATTCACACTGGGAATGATTTGAACCTGAGGGAAAATAGCTAGCATCTTCAAGTCTCATATCAAAAGCCACTTTTAACAGAAGACCTTTCACAATTCCCCCCTAGATATTAGTGCCCTCTTTTTTTTCCAGAAGTTATTTTGTGTTTGCTTTCTACATATTTTGTAGTTATTTATCTATCTACACATTGTTTTTCCTTGAGTAGAATGTAAATCTCATAAGAGAAAAAATAGGTTTTTCTTGTTTTTCCCCTGAGTAGAATATAAGTCTCTTGAGGAAAGGAACAGTTTTGTTTTTCCTCTTTGTATCCCTAGGGCTTACCATATTGTAGATTTTTGAAAAATACTTTTTGAATCCAATGCAGTAACATTCTGTTTTTCTACAGAGTAAATTCTCCATAAACCAGGATATAAGTCAGTAAAAACTGTAGTAAGATTTTTGGGACAGCCTGTAAATGAAAGAAGCATTTAGGACAGAGAATAGACAACCATAAAAAGTTATCTGGAGCTTTCCTAGAAGGTCCCTTTGCAACGTCATCTAGGAAGCAAGAAACCATGGCTATAATTCTATTGATCCCCTCTTGACATAGGAAATGATTCTTAAACTATTTGAAAATAACATTTATGCTAGTAATTGGATATCAACCATAATTTATTCATTTTTAATCTGTATATCCCTCCATGAAAATTACTCTGATACTTCATTGTGATATGGACCTAATCTTGGGGCACAAACTCTGGCACATTTTAGTAAGCTAAAGTTTTGAATCCATATTGGCCAGAATCCCTGAAGATATACTGGGTGCCTGTCATCACAGACTCAGGCTAATTTATCTCACATAGGCTTAACACCATAAGATTGGCCACCAGGTACAGAATTTTTTCAGTCACAGAAATTCTTAATCATCATCCTTTAAAAGGCATGTAAAATTATTGTCTTCATTGGTGGAAGGAAAGACCATTTCAATAAAATTTTTCTTTAAATCCACTGCTTTTTCCACCAAATAAGAACATGGGACTGTGTTGGAATGTGAAGAATAGTCAGCAATCAATTGAATTTTTGAGAAGGTAGGCTCGAGTAAAATATTTCCAAGATTGTTTTAACTTATGCAAAATGTGAGAAAAGTCAGCATGAGGCTAATGGAAGCTGCTGCTCAATCTTGGCCGACATTGCTGGCTTTGATGAATGAGTCCCACAAAGCTCTGAGCTCATCACTGTTCTGCCAGCCACTTTGCACTTCATCCAAAGCCCACTATGCACAGAAGGGCTTCATTAGGCTGCTAATGGGTAAACCCTAAAGATGGCATAATAGGCTGATTCCAAGAAAATGCTTTAGCTCATATTATTTAACAATTATTAAAATTATTTAAAAGCTGCACTATCCTTGACACCATATATATATACTTAAAAAGGAGAGGGTCTTGTACTGACTAATGATGTCTCCTTTTAAGTCACTAGTTGGATGAAACCCTAATGGCCTGAATTTTTATCTAAGTATTATTTGAAATGAACTAGAGGTCTTTGATCAAATTTTCCCTACTCCCACCAATAAAAAATACACCCGTAAAAGAGATATATCATTTATTCATTAATAACATCCCTGTTCAGCACAATGAGAATGTATACCTACTGAACATTAGAAGCATTATCTTTGTGTTTATCATTTGCACATATATAATTTCATCTGATCCTAAAAACAATCCTAAAGGAGGTAGGTATATCAGCTATTATTAGCTGTATTTTACAGATAAGGAAAATGAGAGATTAAATTAAATTACCAATCATACAAATAAAAAATTATGGCACTGGGACTTCAATCTTTCTACTCACTATCTGTCAGAACATGTCTTGAACTCTCAGTGGTTTTATTATGTCACTCACTCATAAATAGCACATAGCAGAGTCAAAGACTAAGAATTGAAAAATCAGATATTCTAAGGGCAGCTAATACTCATGGGATTGTGCATCCCTAATGAGATAATCATAACCCCTCATGGGACAGATAGCTAGGTAACATAATAGAAAGAGTGCTGAGCCTGGAGTCAGGGAACTTAAGTCAGTTCAAATATGATCTTGAACACTTTCTAGCTGTATAAATAAGGGCAAGTCACTTAGCTTCAGATTGCCTGAGTTTCCTCATTTGTAAAATAAGATAATAGTAGCATTTACATACCAAGGTTGTTGTGAAGATCAAATGAGATAATATTTTAAAAGTACTTAATATAGTGCCTGGCACATATTAGGCAGTAATATAAATAATAGTTATTCATTATTATTACTATTAGATTTTCAACTGAAGAAATAAGATTACAGCAAATGAGCACTTGTTTTGCTGTTAAATGTGTCATGCTTGATTTTTACAGCTTTCTGGTTACTTCTCCCTGAACCTAACAATTCCTAGGCATCATCAAATAAAATTACTTGATGCCTTTGACTCCTAGATTTACCATGGGTCAAAACAGCAGCAAAATACAGTGCTCTCAGCCACTATCCTGCTCAGAAAACTTAAAGGATTCCTAAACATTGCCTGATGAATAAAGTTCATATTATTTAACTTGATAATAAAGATCCTTTACCATCTGCTTCTGGCCTAGATTGATCAAAACTTGTCTTTTAACTTTCTTCATGCCTTTGCTCATATTTACTTTTTAAAGTTTTCCCACTCTATTTCTTATACTTCAACATTTAATTCAGTGACTTCTCTCTAAAAAAAAAAATGATAACTGTGGAATTAGAAGGGAATTTAGAAGCATCTTATCTAATCTCATTTTCTAATAAAAAAAAAAATAAGGCCTAATTGCTTGCACAAGGTTACACAGATAGCATGACAAATATGAGTTGTAGTCCAAAATCCTCTGACTCCAGATTTAGCCTTCTCTCTACTGCTTTTTCCATTAAGTTTTCCTTGATCCCCTATAGCCTAAAATATTATCTCTCTCTGAATTTGCATAGCATCTTATAATTCTTTTAGATACTTATATTCTAATTCATGCTCTATTCTAGTTCTTATCTATCATTCTCTTCTGGTTATTTATGTATAATTCTATCAAGATGTTCATTCAATTATTGGACAAAGATCTCATATTTAGAATACTAACAGTTAAATTAATGTTTTTTAGTTGGTCTAAAAATGAAGTGATCCTCATTACCCCACTGACACCATCACTACAAAAGCATTCTATAGTTGACTTTTGTTTCTTAAGTTAATGTGATCAAAGTATTTATTGCCAAATGGAGAGCAGACTAATGAAACGTCTCTATAATTAGCTAAGTCAGCTCTTGGAAATCAGACTCAATGTGTTGCTAGAATCTCAAAGTTTTTCCATCACAGCAGATCATTTAGAGACTTGGCCCCACTGGCACAGCCTTCCATAGTCCTGAATCACTTCTATGCCATCATGAGACCTTGGATTAAGTCTGTGTGAAAGACTTAAAATAGAAAATCAGATCAAAGTCAGACTGTCCTTTGGAGAATTATATGTTGAATCCAAGTGACAAGATGACCACCACTTTTATAGTTCTATGAGTATAAGTCTGCCGTTAATTAGCTCTGAGACTTTAGACAAGTCACTTACTTTCTGTATTTATAAAATTAGAAAATTCCTCTCAGGGAGCTCCTAGGAAATATTGCACAAAAGATTTCTTTATTTTTAGTTAGCAAATAGATACGCACAGACAATTCATGAGACAAAATGTCATAAAGGAAAGTAAGAGAAGGAGGAAAAAAGGAGAGCAAAAGAAATTTTACTGACTTCATTGTACAGAAGAAACTGAATCAATAAGGAACGAGTGGGATTTGGGTAGTTGAACTTCCAGGAAACAAAGTTGTTCGGTTTTACTTTTGAGGCAGGTGTTTACACCTGTTTAATTAAACAATGTACTGTTTGCCTTCTAATCCCTTACTACAGGTGTGAAGCATGGTTAAAAACCCAGGAAGTTTTTGATGGGTTTTTCCATCAGCCACATATACATAACAAAAGCAGAAATGTAGGCCAGAGCGTTTCCTAGGTCCTTAATGTTGGCATTATCCTGTACTCTCCACATAACCAATTAGTTGCCAGATCTTACAGTTTCTACCTTTACATCTCTCAAATCTAACCCTTTTTTTACCTTACAGAATACCACCTTAGTTTAGGCTCTCATTACTCTTCACCTGAATTAATGCAAAGCCTCCCTATTTGGGTTCCCTGCCTCTCTAGTCTCTCACCACACCAGTCCACTTTACATACTTGTTACCAAAGTAATTTTCCTTAAACTCAGTTATAATCAAGTAATTTCCCTGCTCAAACAACTTCAGGGACTTCCTTTTACCTCTAGGATCAAATAGACACTTTTCAATTTAACTTTTAGTCCCCTATACAACCTGATTTCATTATCTTTGCAGCTTCATTGGACATCACCCATTCTTCTGTACTGGTCTTTTCTCTATATTTCATGTGCAACATTCCATGTCCTATTTTCATTCTTTTGCGTGAGATGGGTTTTTTGCCTGGAATGCATTGTTGCCTTATCACTATTTCACTCTCTTAATCCACCCCAAAACTATTGAGCCCAAACATCATCTTCTGTATAAGTCTTTGCTGATCCTCATCCTGGCTCTGCTCACTCTTTCTCATATTACTTTTCATTTAACCACTTTAATTTTGTTCTCTTTATATTTATGTGACACATGTGTAAGCATATGGTACACATACAGTAATATCAATTACATATATGTGTATATATGTTTGTGTGTATACACTTATAGACACATTTTTTGCCTCCCCCAATAAAATGTAAGTTCCTCATGCGTAGGAATTGTTTTATTCACTGTATTAATGTCCTCAACTTCTGGAACAGAATATATACTTAATACTTATTGAATGCTTCATTAGCTTTGCTTTTGTGCCTACTCAGTTATTTGCATGGCCAAGAATCAAAGGATAGCTATGAAATAATCGGTATTTCAAACCTACACAGTTCTTTGGGCTTTTTTGGAGAATAGATTTTTTTTTTTAGGCCAGTCAAATTTAGCAGTGGGGGTGGAATATATTAACTTGTTGCGAAACTAATATTAATAAGTTCTGATAAACCACTGCCATCGGACCAGCCGAGAATAGATCTTAAAATGAATTGAAGGAGAATGAAGACTGACAATTAGGAACACACTCGAGTTAAAGGAAACTTTCTAACTCTTAAGTCAGATAGATTCTTGGAATAGAGATATTGATTCTAGTAACAGTAGAAGTGAATTAAAGAATATACTTAATCCTAGACAGAGTACGCCACTTGATTTTTCTTCCAGATTTGGCTGTGTGGTCACTGAGAGATGCCCATTATTCTAGAGCTGCCAACATTCCCTAGAGCCAAGATGGTCATAAAGCAGGCTGAAAAGATAAATATAAGAAGCCGTCAGCATAGAAAAGTCTGGCAAGTATAAGAACAGCAGAAGACATATGCAAGACAAGAAGAAATAATTTGCCCAGTTGGGAGAAGATCCAAAGAGAACAGTCTGATTTTTTTTTCCCCTGATAATATATAGAATTTGAACAATTAGTTGTCATTTCTTGAATGTACCCTAGCCATATGCATTGCCTATATGTATACCCTACATACACATTCCATAATAATATCCATTCTTCCCAGTGATTGTTTGTGTTTATAGAAGAATAGATCATAAGATTATGGGGAAAATATTATATTGCTGCTTGTCTTACTATGACATTTATTATGGAGCACATGCTTTGTACTAGATAAATACAGATAAATTGAGTCTCCATAATGTATCTACAAGATCTCATGGATCTGAGAGATGCTCTAGTGCTATAACTAATAAGCTTCTACCATTGTGCATCCCTCCATGATTATCAATTAATATATACTAGTCAGCCCGACAATTAGCTTTTAGAAAGGTGTGTTTACCAAAGTCATATAGTTGGTATCACTGGTACAAACATTTATCCTAAAAAATCTATGACATACTCTCCCAGAAGTATCTACAGAGTCCAGAGGAAAGTTTAGAGAGCACACATAGCAAAGAGATAATTTATAACTGTTGGAAGTTCTTTTGCTTGAGTCCTTAGATATTCTGCTTAGTAATGATATAGATTTTTTTTTGTTTGTTTAGGTTTATTTTTTCTGATCTCTCGATAGAACTTCAATTTTGTATCTAGTCTATCCTTAGCACTTAACTCAGACACTAACATCAGTTGTCCCATTAAAAGAATGCCAAAGAAAAGATGGGAATTCCAAAATCCTTCAAGCCCCTTCAAAGTTCCCAAAGTCCTCCTTTGATAAAAGGGAATGGAGAAAAGGAAACCAACGTACTCTCTTTTCCCCCCTTCAATCAGTTTCTCCTTCTGTTTTTTTTTTTTCTTAGAGTGTTGATTGTTCAAATCTCAGATTCCAACTATCCCTGTTTCTAGATTACAGAGTGCATGAGCAAGTCTTTCTGCCAATTCAAATAGGTTTCATATTTTATTTATAGAGGTATCCAAGCCTTGTTCAAATTTAGAGGAAATGGAGGTTTTAATTATCTAATCAATTTATTAAGATGTAGCATCTTACCCCTTACTCTAAGTAAAATAAGGTAATTGATCAATTCACTCAACGGTCCCCACCTTACAACTGAACACTTTTGGTTTTGAATAATTGTGTCTGACTAGTTAAAGTAAATACATCAGTGGGGGCCAATAAGCTGAAGTTCTGATTGGAATCAAATTCACAGAGTATCTTTAACCTGAACTTAACTGGTAGATATTATCAGATTCCTAAGTAAGAGAAAGACAGAGAAAAAAAAATGGCCTTTAAGTAATTGCCTGGCAGGATTTAACCAATGTTAGTATGTATCTCAGGTTAGCTCTGACGTACTTGCTATTGTTTTTCAAGTGAACTAGCATTTATTAAGCACCTAATATGTGCCAGTCACAATAATGATTTGTATCACATTGCTAATTCTCTCATTGTGTCCTATCCTTCACAAACCTATTTGGTATTTTCTTGGCAAAAACACCAGAATGTTCTGCTATTTCCTTCTCCAGCTCATTTTCTAGATGAAGAAACTGAGTCAAACATGGTTAAGTGGATTGCTTAGGGTCACACAGCTAGAAAGTATTTGAGATCAGATTTGAATTCAGGAAGGTGAGTTTTCATGACTTCAGTACCTACCACTTTTCAAAGGCTGAAGAAAATAGAGATAGAAACTATCTAGAAGAATTGGTTTATCCAGAAGATTTCATAGTTTTGGGGAAGACCTTGGAGGATCGTAAGGAAAAACTAATGTAAGTATTATATTGTCCTGAATAAAACTGTCTAGAACTGACAATTGACAAATGAGGGGACTGAGAGGATTAGGATAACAAGTGATGGTGGGAAAGGAGTGAACCACACAAAGGACTCTATCTTGTGACTCAATTCTGGAACTATTCAGTCTCCTTTTTATTCAATTTTGGGTCTAGTCTAATTTCTGTATTGTGAGAGAATTTTATTAAATTTCAGGAATTATAAGAAAACTTTATTGCATACTTTGAACCTAACCCTAGCCCTATGTTGCTGAGAAACTGGACCAACTCTACCTACTGTTTAGAAACCTTTCACAAAGGACCCAAGTTACACTAACCAGAAACCTGGTCATGTATGAAGATAGATGCAATAGATCTCATAATTAGATATCTCAAACAACCCATGTGTCTTAACTGAAAACTGGTTGTGATCAATCAGCTGTTATTTTCATGCTCATTCCATTATTCACAGACAGTTATGATGGAAGGACACCTATTTTTCTGATTTCAGGAAATTTCACCTGTTGACTCTTCCCCTTCCAACTTGGAAATTCTTGAATCTTTACTCCACTGAGAAATTAGATGATCTAATATTGTATCCTGGTTAATTGTTTCCTTTCAATGAATTGTCCTTACTTGATTGTTTTTAATATATAAAAAGCTGTATGAATTAAAAGTCCAGTGCCAAAACTAGGGAAGTCAACAATTCCAATTTGTAGGGCAATTGGCTTATATTGCTTATATCAATGTGCTCTGAAGTTTGAACCTTTGTTTCCTCAGTCATTTCATCCTTCACCAGTCACAAAAGAATCAGTTCTTCAGAGCCTTTGGCAAGTATGTAAATTATAATGTTTCAACAGGAAATGTGCAATGATTCAGAGAAGATAATATGGTTTATCAGCAGGTCATATACAAATATTCTTTGAGAACTAAAGACTTTTCTAGGATTTTATTTCACTTGTTGGTAAAATAAAAGGACAAGAAAAGCCAAACCCTTTTTGTACTATTTGAAAATGATTGGTTCAAGAAGAATAAACAATATTTCAAGGATTTGACCAACTGTTTTATTCAAGTGTTGGAATCCTTACTAACTGCTAACTAATTAGAGTTGATCTAATCTTACAAGAAGATTTTGGCCAGAACCTGAAACAAGGTACTAAGTAGAACTAATTAATACAAGGCTTGTGTTCACACCTTTACTCATTGGAGTCCACAAGTATGCCAGCTTCACAAAGTACACTTTCTAACTTCAAGGGAGTCCACACCTCCCTTAAAGCTCTTTGGGCCAGAGAGCACTATGGGAGAAAACCCATAATCCCATTCTCTCAGAAGATTCACATATAAGGCGAGACAGCCATTCCAGAATACATTTTTTCCTCTTGGCTGGCTGGTCGCAGAAGAGAGTTCAGCTGGACTCGAGAGGAGCGACTCTGGTGGCAGAAGAAGGGTTTTCAGAGGATAAAGCTACGAGTGGAGAGTTCAGTGGACAACCAGATTCATCTTCATCTCACACCACTGTAGTTGGTGGCTGGGCTCCCCAGAAGGAGACAAGAGAGACATTCCATCTCTGTGTTGGTTGGAGGCTGAAGAAAGCAGAGGCAGAGGCTGAAGGCCAGAACCTTTGGATTTGGAGATATTCGAAGGGCTCTAAGCCTCTAAACCGGCTGTGCTTTGAGAAGAACAAGAACTCCAACATTTGAACTCATAACATTCAAGCACTAATGTTTATTTCCCAAGCAACTCAATTATGCTGCACACTGATATTAGAACAAAAAAATTGGCTTGGGGAAAGTCCTTTACCAAGGCAATGACGATCACAAAAATGGATCACATTTGCTAGTAGAAGATTTGTTGGCAATGATACTTGCTATCCTATGCACAAATTAGAATTCTTGTCTTTGAAAAAGATCATCATTGACAAATTCTGAGAGTACACTGTTGTTGTTGTCCAATCAGGTCAGTCCTGTACAACTTTTTGTGACCATATTTGGGATTTTCTTTGCAGAGAATCAGGACTGCTTTCCCATTTACTTCTCCAGTTCATTTTGCAGATGAGGAAACTAAGGTAAACAGGTTCACACAACTAGTATATGTCTGAGGCCACATTTGAACTCGGGTCTTGCCAATTCCAGGCCCGGCACCATATCCATTGGACAATCTAGCTGCCCCCACATACATAGAATTTAATTTGAAGCAAGAATCTGTGACTCTGGCCAGCACTAACTTGACTAGTGACCATAAGAGTTAGGTTGTGGTCATCTCTTATGACGGATAGTATGAAATTGTTGGGGAAAAGAACAGGCACCAGATTTATGGGGAAACTGTGGCTTGGCTCTTTTCTCTACTATGCTATTCCATTAAATGGTTTTGCTTTGACTTAATTGTGTCTTCTGGCTGATTAATAAAAGTGAACACATTGGTGAGAGCTTGTGAACTCATTTTTAAAATTTTTTTATTAAAGCTTTTTATTTTCAAAAGATATGCATGGATAATTTTTCAGCATTAACTCTTGCAAAACTTTGCATTCTAATGGAACTAAATTTTTAATGGATATGGAACCTGTGATATCTTTTATGAGGGCTCTAGACAAGACTGTTCAGTTGTTACACTGACACAACAATTTCCCCAATGGAGATTTCCCATTACTATTATATCTATACACAAGACCAGTGTGAAGTAACTGTACTAAGTTCTTAATTAGGTGCAGGAGGGAGTATACAGAGGCATCTTATCACCCAAGCATTAAAATGAGGTTGATGATCAAGTAACCTGTAAAACCAAGATAATTTTTCCCCAAGTCAAGTAGCCACTGGAAAGCTTCATTACATGCCTCAAGTTACATCACTTAGCAACAGCATTTCAAAAATTCAGCTTATCAGCATGATCACTAATAAGCTAGTAAGCTGCAAAACTAGATACATTTGCATTTCAAAATAAATGAGAATAAATGTCAGATTGTGTTTCAGAACATAGCCACTTTCCTTGTGCTAGCTGCATTGAATTTTAAAATTGCAATAATATCAGAGATATTTTTGATGCAAAATCTTCCTCAGTTTAATTTGTCCCAGTCTGTCCATATAAATGACTATTGTATGCCATACAGTAACATAAGTTTGCATTTGGTTTCCACAAAGACAAATTTTAGAAACAGACCCCTTATAGGAGGATCATAGTAGCACAAATAAAAACAATGTTGAAAGACTACAGAATTTTCATCAATTCCAAGACAATTCCAGAGGACTGATGTCAAAACAAGTCTTCCATCTCCTGGCAAAAAATAGTGGTAAAGGTAAGGAACGAAGCCTGCATTTTTCAGACTCAGAAAAAGGACAGATTTGTTTTGCTTATCTTTAAAAGGAAAAATGTGTGTGTGTCTGTGTGTCTGTGGGTGTGTGTCTGTGTCTGTGGGTGTGTGTATATGATACTGGAAAGTGACAATGATTTCTTTTTAAGGTATCAATAAAACAAAAACAAAAGAAAAGGAAAGGGATGCCTTTTTAATTTTAAAATAATTTTCCAGTGGAAAAAAAAGATGATATCTTACTTTTCCCAATGGAGATATCCCTTTACTCTTGTCATGTTCATACACACAACCACCTTGAATTGGCCATCCAAAAATTTCTAGCACCACAGAATTTAGAGCCTGAAAGGTCTTTGAATGCGATCTAGTTCAACTGCTTCACTCTATAGATAAGAAAACAAGTCTGCAGACGTTAAGCAGTTTGCTTCAGGTGACAAAAGCAATAAGTAAAAGACCTGGGATTTGAAACAAGTGAACTCTACATCTAATTTTCTTTCCATTTCTTAATAAGGCAGAGAATGATGCATGGAGGCATCTTATTACCCAAGCACTAAAATGAGTTTGATGATCAAATAACATATATAGAAGCCAATAAGATTTTCCCTCCCCCAAATTTAATTAGGCTTTCCATTAGCCCCTACTTCCTATGAAGGGTCAATAAAGTAATATTCATGAACTGTGAAAAGAGAAACACTTTTATTCTTGCCTAGCATGATTACTATGACTTTTTCCTTGTTCTCCATTGTCTTCTGGACTTTCTCAACAGCCCAGGGCAATGAAAAAATAATTAACCTATAACTGCCTGACTAAAGCATCTTTAGTAATTGATCTCCAATTGTAGCAACAGACAGAATGGGTTTTTGGAGTAAAAGTTACAAGTAAAATCAAGGTTTTGTGGAACTTCCCATGATGTTGTGGTGTTGGCTATTAGTTATGCAGTCATTTCAGTCATCTCTGACTCTTTGTGACCACACTTGGGGTTTCCTTGACCACCATACTGGAGTGACTTGCCATATTCTTCTCCAGATCATTTTACAGATGAGAAACTGAGGCAAACAGATTCAAGTGGTTTGCCTAGATTCACACAGCTGCTAAGTGTCTGAAGCCAGATGAGTCTTTCTGATACCACAGTCCCCACTCTATCCACTATACTATCTAATTGCCCCAGATTTAGCTTAGAGTTGAAAGGAACCTTAGAAGTCATCATATTCAGCCCCCTTTTTAGAGATGATGAAAATGAGACCTGGAAAGGCAAATTGACCTCTCTGTAGTCACATTTATTGAGATTTAAACCAACAGATCCAACTCTTACTCCATTGTTCCATCATTACTGAAAACCTGCAAATATGTTTTATTGAATTAGCCCAATGAGGCTGTAAGTCTCAACTCCAGGTTCATCCCTGTCCCACTGGAGCCTTGGACTACAAACCTGGAGCAACTCTGGGTACGTTTAAATTAGTTTTTACCTTATCACACTTAGATCCAAATTTCCACATACCTTCCATACCACCCCTTTTGTTATGTTGCTGTCCATATCCGTGTCCCCTCCAGTTCCCCTTTTATGTTTTAATTGTCCTTCACTAAAATGGAAGATCCTTGCTGGCAGGGACCACCTTTTTTTCACCTGTATCTCCAGTGTTTAGCATAATGCCCAGAGCATAATCAATGCTTCCTAATCTGTCATTCTCCTTATGAACTTTATGCCATCTCAGCACCCAAGTTTCACAAGGATGGTAGTGATCATATCCATCAATATATACTGAACTAACTAATTGACCCACATAAATGAACTAACTAGAATTTTCTTACCTGAAGTCAGGAATTTCTGATCCTACAAGATACTATTTAAGATCAGAAAGAGCTCTGGCAATCCCCCCCCCCCCCCAGCCAAAAGTATATTTGAACAAAGGTAGCTGTGTGTAGTATCTCTAAAATATATGTAGTTAACCATTCTGCATTCAAGAAGCTTTTCTCCACCTTAATATTGTGAGCCTTGAGGCTAACAAAAACACATTTTTTATGTCAAGCAGCTAGCTTCCAAGAAGTGAAAACTCAGGCCAGCAAAGGAACAGTACAAAAAAAAAAAAAAAAAAAAAAAAAAAAGAACCAGTTAGATGTGTGAAGAAGCCAGACAGGGCAAGGAAATATTGACTGTTTTCTTGTGTGATCAATCATCAAAAGCATGACAACAAATGCAAGGCTGTCTTCACCTAGTGCTCACAAAACTGAAAAAAAACTATTTCCTTAAGGGAGGAATTAGGTCCTCCCTCCCTGCCCCCATCTCCAAGGAAGAAAGCTATACTTGTTTGGTTATTGTAGGTGCACTCACCTCTTCCAGTGGCAAAAGAATTCACCTTGACCCATAACTTTTGTTCTCATCCGAAGCTTCTGGAAACATGGAATAGTTTTAAGGATGCCAAAGAATCCTGTTGTAAGAAGATGAAAGAATAGCTTATTTTGGACAAGTTTGTTGATGGAAAGTGCCAGGAAGAGATGGGGAAAATAATAAGAACCTTATTAAAGGGGGCATTCCTTGCTAATAAGTTGAACTATCAATACAAAACATCATGAAGATAGAAGGGGCTGAAGGATGAGAACCAGTTAAGTTACTAAAGTTCACAGGTGGTAAGTTTGGCTTCCCAAAGACCAAAAACCATGTATACATTCAAGTCCATGATGCAAAAATATTTATATTTAGATTATAATTTTAGGGCTAGAATTTAAATCCCAGAGATCTAGTGTCTTCATCTTATAAATGAGGAAACAAAAGCCCGTAAAGAGTGTTTTGAAAAAAGTCACATAAATTTTAAATAGCAGACCAGAGATTTAAACCCAGATCTATTGAGTTCAAATCTATCCATGGCATCATATTGTCAAATATCCATGTTTATAAAAATCTATCACATGCTTGGACTCAGAATAAAAGGCACATATGAGAGATTTATAAAATCATAGATAGGATTAAGAGTTGGAAGGAAAATAATCTAATCCCATGTCCTCATTTCATATAAACTAAGTAACAGAGAGCAAAAGTAAGTTGTATAAGGCCCTACAACTAAGTTATTAAAGCCTAAGATTCAAATCTAGGTTTTCTGACTCTGAATTTGGTGCTCTGACCATTTTACTTGTTGTTCTAAAGCTGTCTCTACAGCTTCTCTCAGGATATGTTCAGTTGTATCCAGAACTGAGAATCCCAGAGAAATAGATCCTGTTTCAAGCAGACTTCTCCCATGAATTTTCTAGGACTCAAACCTTTTACCTGCTCTATATGTCCAGAAGAGAACTCACTATCTTTCCCCCTAAATCTCCCTCTTCTCCAAACTTTCTGATTTTTTTATTGAAATAATCATCAATATCATTCTACCCAGTGTGTCTGGTCCTGACTTTACTCTCCCTCAAACCCCAAATCTAAGCTGTTGTCAAGTTTGTCTATTTTTACATCCACAAACTTTCTCACATACATCTTCTCATAGCCACTATTTTCCTGTAAATACTCACCACATCACACTTGATTTATTACAAATAACCTTCTAGTTGGTCTCCCTGCTTTCAGTATCTCCTCTTTCCTTTCTTTTGTCTATGATGGCTACCAATATAATAGCCCTAGCCATGTCATTTTCCTATTTAAATAACCTTCAATGCTGTCTATTGCTTCTGTAATAAGAATCAACAAGAATTTCTTAAGTGTTTACTATGTATATTTGTGTCATATTGTAGATACAAAGACACAACTGAGAGCCTCTGATCTCAAGGTATTTATATATTGAGGGGAAAAGCACAAATATATATACCTACATATGTATGTGTAGATATGCACATATATTCATATATAAACATTATATACACATATACTTATCTATATTCATACACACATAAAAATGTGTACAATATGAATACCAAATAGCTTGGAGAAGGGAGTATGTGGGGATGAAATGGAAAGGTTCAGTGGAGAGGGTAAAGCTTGAATTTAGTCTAGAAGGAACCTAGATGTTCCTTCAGTGGAGGGACTCTATTCTAGTCTGGGGGGACCATCTGGCTTTGAAGTTCTTGCATAATCTATCTCTAACCTACCTTTCCAGACTTAAATCAAACTACTTCCACATATTTAAGACCCAATAAGATAAAATAGGTAGATAGATAGATAGATAGATAGATAGATAACCTGGGAACCATTAATACTGTGGTTCAACATCCAGCCATTCTGGAGAGCAGTTTGGAACTATGTTCAAAAAGTTATCAAACTGTGCATATCCTTTGATCCAGCAGTGTTTCTACTGGGCTTATACCCCAAAGAGATACTAAAGAAAGAAAAGGGACCTGTATGTGCCAAAATGTTTGTGACAGCCCTGTTTGTAGTGGCTAGAAGCTGGAAAATGAAAGGATGCCCATCAATTGGAGAATGGTTGAGTAAATTGTGGTATATGAATGTTATGGAATATTATTGTTCTGTAAGAAATGACCAGCAGGATGAATACAGAGAGGCTTGGAGAGACTTACATGAACTGATGCTGAGTGAAATGAGCAGAACCAGGAGATCATTATATACCTCAATAACGATACTGTATGAGGATGTATTCTGATGGAAGTGGATCTCTTCGATAAAGAGAGCTTTAATTGATTAAAGATGGACAGAAGCAGCTACACCCAAAGAAAGAACACTGGGAAATGAATATAAACTGTTTGCATTTTTGTTTTTCTTCCCGGGTTGTTTATACCTTCTGAATTCAATTCTCCCTGTGCATCAAGAAAACTGTTCGGTTCTGCAGACATATATTGTATCTAGGATATACTGTAACCCATTCAACATGTAAAGGATTGCTTGCCATCTGGGGGAAGGGATGGAGGGAGGGAGGGGAAAAATCGGAACAGAAATGAATGCAAGGGATAATGCTGTAAAAAATTACCCTGGCATGCATTCTATCAATAAAAAGTTATTTAAATAAAAAAAAAATACTGTGGTTCAAATGGCCCTGGATAAAACATTTAATCTCTCTATGCTCCAGTTTCTTTTGAGGACTTTAAATTCAATTACAAAGAAGGTGCCAACCTATTATAGGAAAAGAGTTTCCTTATCTGAGGGTTCCCCTACCAGCAAAATCACAGATCTTATCTCTGTGCTCCTACACATAGTCCACATTCTGGGCAAATTGAGTATTAGTTATTCCCTTAACACAAAGGCCTCCAAAACTATTTCTATGAATCCTGATATTCTTTCAAGGCTCAGTTCAGGTGCTACCTTCTCTATAAGCCTTCCTATATCTTGTACCAACCTCACTCCAAGTTATTAGTAATCTCTCATTCCTCAAATTATTTTATATTTACTTACTTCATATCAACCCTATTAAAAATATAATCTTTTTGAGGAGAGGGATTATTTCATTTTGTTTTTGTCTCCCCGGCACTTACAATAGTCTTGTACATAAGTACTGTTTAATTAATGCTTGTTGAATGCTAATGTAATGTAGACCAGTAGTTCTCAAACTTTTTAGTCTCAAAAGTCCTTTATAGGACTGCCTGCCATGTGGGGGAGGAGGTAGAGGGAGGGAGGGGAAAAATCGGAACAGAAATGAGTGCAAGGGATAATACTGTAAAAAATTACCCTTTCATGGGTTCTATTAATAAAAAAGTTATTTAAAGAATTAAAAAAAGTCCTTTATATTTTTGAAAATTATTCAGGATTCTAAAGAGTTTTTATTAATGTTGATTATATCTAAATGTTGAGGTTCAAGAGACCCCCAAAAGGTTGGGATTGCAGACTGGTGTCATGAGGTATCTCAAAAGAATTTGCAAGCTTGAACCCATCTCTAAGTCAAGGGACAAATTTTATTATAATCATAATACCAATTGAAGGGGACTAAGTTCCAAAAGGATTTAGCAAAGAACCAGGAGCAAGAAGATCAACTTATGGGAAAAGACAGAGAGATCTGGTTCTTCGTGTCACTGACAGGATAATTTTATGGCTTAGAAATAGAACTGAGGAATGGTCTGGTATGTACCTCAATATTGGATTTATGGTTTAAAAGTGGGGTTGAGGAATAGTCTGGCATGCACCTCACCATCTGTCTCAGAAACCCCGTTATCACTGACCAACAACTGTTATCTGGCAGTCAGCAATGTTTCTAGGATTATATTATTCCTAAAGCCAGGAGACTATAGGATCCTTGACAAACATATTGTTAAAATAGCACTTCTAAAGTCTGGGGGACTCAGGATTACTGCTATATTTCTTGTAGAAGCTGCACCCTATCATAAATATCATATATAATTATGAAAATAGTTTTGGTCTCCCAGATCCCCTGAAAAGGTTTGGAGACTACATCTTGAAAATTGCTGAATTAGGCAGTTATCTTAGCCTCTGCTTCTTTTGTAGTGAGTGGAGTAGTAGTTACATATGTGAAAAGTTCCTGATTCAAGGACAATTGGAAATACAACTTATTTATCTTAGATAGAAATTACACTGTCTCCTAAGCAGACATGTCCTGTTCCCTGTACTGCTACTGTCAAATAAGAATAAAGTATTTTCAAGCTTGCTCTTAAAACATGACCCCCTGGTAAGAAACTGAGTGACCTTGTCTGTCTCTGGATAAACAAGAGTTATGTCCTTTCTGCACCCTATAACAAACCCTCTTTTCCTCCGTCCTTCCCAGCATCAGTTCCACTCCCATTTCTCCTTATATTGCAAATGTATCTCTCCTAGATTTGAATTGTATATCTTATTCTCTTATCACCAACTGTTTTCTGGTCTCAGAATATTCTGTACTTCTGTTTCCACTTTCTCCATCAGTTCTGTAATTAAGCTGCTTTATTGACAAAAGGAAATTTAAAGAAAAGAAAAAGGATAGTAAAGAGAAAAGAGAATGGCTTTATGCATAGAGATAGCTAGCTTCTTTCCCCTCCCTTCAAAGTTAAGTAAATTAAAGGCACCTTGAATCATTCAACAAAGAGAATAACATAACTGCTAAAGTCTCTCTATTCCTCAATTTTCTTGGGGACTAAAGACCTCATACAGACAAACCTGTAATGCAGATGGTTCACTGATCTACAGACAAGTAGCAGAAAGATTAAATTCTGGTGAGTTTATTTCTTGACACTTCTACTTATTTAACAGCCACTCTCAGTCCAAGGCATTTTGAAGATCAGGTTTTCTACATTGCCAGGGGCCAGAAACACCTGAAGACTTGAACTCACAGCAAAAAAGTAATGAGGAATGAGTCATATTCGTTTAGAGTTGACAAAATTCTTTATATATTTGCAATATGAAACTATTATCTGAGGAACTGTCTATAAAATTTCCTTCCAATTTTCTGTTTTTCTTCTTATCTTGGTGACATTTATTTGTACAAAAAAATTTTAAATTTAGTGTAATCGAATTATCCATTTTACAATTAACTTTTCTCTCTATTGCTTATTTGTAAATTGTTCAATTGTTGCCACATGGAGAAGGGGGAAGGAAAGGGAAAAAATTCCCATAATTTTATTATTTACTTAAAAAAGAATAGCAAGTTGTACATATAGATTTTCAGTTTCATGTGCAATCATCTTTTAAAAAATTATTATACTATGATATGGAAATGCTTGTTTTATTCCATAAAAATATAATAAATAAATGGAGGGGGGCAAGAAAAGCAACGGGGATCATGTTTACGCTAAGGGAGACAGCTGTTGTTTATTTTGGAGAAACAAGGTAAATGAAGATAAGCTCTTTCTGAAGTAATTGGAGGAAGGCAGGCCCATGAATCTTTATATTTATGAAAGAAATTTCAAATTATCAATAGCTGATTGAGTGTTAATACTTCCCTATCCTCGTGAGGAGCTGGGGGAAGTTAGGGAGCAGAGGTGGAGCCAGCTTATAAAAGCTACTTAAACGGGCCTGCCCAAAAGATCCCTTAACACTCCTGGAGAAGGAGAGATTGCCAAAAAAGAAAGTCTGTTTCTGATGCTGTATTTGTAAGTTTTTTTTTTTTTTTTTGTATTGTTTCACATTTAAGATTTATGGTTCGTGGTTTATGTTAGTAATATAGTTATGAGTTTCTTGCATTGTGCTATTTTTATAGAGAAAGGCTGTCAAATTGTGGGATGATATTTAGAGTACTATGTATTTCTTTTAGAGAGTAATTTCTTTTTTTTTTTTAATATTGTGACTTTATAATTTGAGGCAGAGTGCTTTTCTGGTTAAATACTGTGTTAAATACTTAAAAGAATACACATACGTTTGTGAAAGTTAGTATCTTGGAAAGCTTTGTGGTCATTGAAAAGCTTTGCAAGATTTTGTCATACGCCCTATTCACCAGACCTCCAGGCCTACCTAGATAGTTTGAGGGTCTGATGATACTAACTACAGGAGAACCCCCCACTCCAATAGATCTGATTTTGTGTAACATTAAATTTAAGTCCAGGGTTTCTTAAAAAAACAAAAAACAAAACAAACTCACTCTCCCCTCCTCAAAATCACAGGACTTCTTGTTCCTTTTAACCCCACTTTCCAAATAAGGGGATGAGTAGTCTTATCTGACAAGCTTTTTGCTACCTGTAATAAAATTGCTTACAACTCTCTAAAATCCTCTCCCTTTGTTCTAAGAAGTTGCTACTTAAAAAGTTCAGTTTCAGGTGTAAATCTTCTAACTTTGCTTCTTGATTTATTGATCTCCAGTCAAATGGCCCAATTGTACTCTAGGAAGATTTTAGGACCTCTAGGTTAAGAAGTTCTCCAAAAAAGACCCACATCTACTTGCTGTCAGTAAGTTACTTTGCTTTATCTTGTTTTCCTCAACTATAAAATGTTGAAAAGTCTATAATAATACCTTTTAACTCTTCAATTCTAGGTATCTAGAAACTTTTCTCTGAATAATGAAATGGGGGCTCCAGGACAAGGGAAGTGAAACTTTTAAACTTCAAGATATTAAGACCATAGTCTTGAGTGAGAAGTGCTTAAGTTCTTTCCCCTCCAGAGAACCCCCACTCAAAGTGAGGGATCATTTATCAATAGGATTATATTTTTCCAAGTACATGTAAAGATGTTTCCAACATTCATTTTTGTAAGATGCTATATTCCAGATTTTTCTCCCTTCCTTACTCTGTCCCCCTCCAAAATGGCAAACAATCTAATATAGGTTAAATATGTATAATCTTTCAAACATATTTTCATACTTTTCATGTTGTACAAGAAAAGTCAGACCAAAATGGGGAAAAACTGTGGAAAAGAACAAGTAAAGAAACAAACCAAAAAAAAAAAAAAATGAAAATACTATGCTTTGATCCACATTCAGTCTCAGTTGTTCTCTCTAGATGTCACTGACATTTTTCATCCTAAATCTATTGGAATTTTGAATCTCAGCATTGCTGAGAAGAGCAAAGTCCATCAGTTGACCATCACATAATCTTGCTGTTACTGTGTTTAGCATAGTTTTGGCTCTGTTCAGTGAGTGAGCATTTGTGAGCAAAACTATTTGCTCCTTTCAATTCCCCAGCCCAAGGAAAAGGGAATGTGTGAGTGAATATAGCATGGCTCTGACTGCTGACTGTTACTAGGAATAGATTGTGCCCTGTATTATGCCAGGAGAACCCTGGTGTTTTCATACCATAAAAGACCAGTCTTAAGTTTTTCCCCTCCCAAATTAATCTTCTTGACCAGTCGTCAGATGAACCTCATCCCTTAATGGAGAGAAACACTGAGTAGGGGAAAAAGTAAGGCTTTTCTGAATCCTCAGGAGGGGAAGGCATTATACTAAGCATTTTACAAACATTTTATTTCATCCTTCCAACAACTTTGTGAGGTAACCCCTTATCCCCATTTTACAGCTGAAGAAACTTAAGCAGACAAGATTTGCCCAGGTTCATATAGTTAGTAAATGTTTGAACTCTGGTCATCTAAGTTCTAGAAAGAAGCTCCTTTAATAAGTCTGATTCCCAGAGAGCAGCTTTCTGAAGAAACGGGAAAATCTTAGAGATTCTTTCCTTTCAAACAGAACAGTTGGTCAATCAGAACTATCAAGATTCTTCTGATTCTTGTTATATGCCTCCTTAAAGGCTCCGATTTTAATTTTTATTTCTCTACTTAAAATTTGTTATCTTTGATAATTAGATATATCAGTTCCCCTCTCCCCCTTTATAAAAAGATCAGGATTATATGTGGAAGTGACCTCAAAGCAGGGATAGAAAAAGCTACAATTCTAAATTATATAACTTTGTAGAACCTGAACTGTAGCCTGATCCCTAGGGCTCTCTGTTGGACTTGGGCAAATCCCTTCACCCATTGACTTCCATTTTCTCTCCTGGGAGTGGGGGAGAAGATGTGAAGGGGTTAGGGAAGGTGAACACCCTTTGGTTTGAGAGCTGAAAACCACTGGGCTTTTCTTTTTTGGAATTTCACTTTCCTCCATATGTGTGTGTTCTCCTTGTTCCTGAATGCCTTTGGGATAGACTACCTCCTTTTCCCAAGTTATTTTCCTCTCTCCCTCTCAGAAAGAAATCCCTTACAATGAGTAATCAATCACTTTTCTTCCCCACATCCCTCAAGAATAGAGCTCAGCTGAAGTAATCAAAGCATGATTCCAGTTCTATGCAATGTCAAGAATAGCCAATACTTCTTCCTTTCTCTGGTTTGCAAGTCTGGGTGCAATTTGAGCCATGCTATTCTTTGGTCATATACTATCTTTTGGAGGAAATTTGGGAAGGGAAAGGGGACAGACTAGAAGGAATAGGGATAGACCTTGTACTTCAAACCAGACCAGTTCCTTTAAGATCAAGATCTTCTGTTAGTATGGGTTGAAAGGGATCCCAGGTCTTGCCTGTTCAAAAATTTAACTTTCTACCTCTACACTAGTCATAATGCCTTGGTGAAAATCTAGAGAACTTTCCTCTTAAGGTCAAGGTAGTAGTTCTGAAGCCTGGAACAGCCAGGAGATGAGCATCCCCTTGATGTGACTTGTTCCTAAATCTTATCACTCAGATCCATGGGGTGGTTTATTAAAAAAAGAAAGAAAACATACCCTTCTTGCTATGGGAGGAAAATATAGTGATCTTAATGGACCAACTTGATATTGCCCCCTTCAAAGAAATAGGATTAAAAAAGAATATAGGTGAATAAACTTGAAATGCATAAAATATACTTACTCTTTTCATTTATTTATTGGCAAAGCAATTGGTGTTAAGTGACTTGTCCAGAGTGAGACAGCTAGGAAGTGTTGTGTCTAAGGCTAAATTTAAACTCTAGTCCTCCTGACTAGAAGGTCAATGCTCTATTAAGCAATTTAGCTGCTCTATGGTCAACTAACTTGTCTAGAATTAATCTTTTCTCAAAATATGATTTGAGGAAAAGACTATTGTAGATGTGTATTCCTTTCCTATACTAACACCTTTAGGGATGGATGCTATTTTTTCTTTCAGAGCAAAGGCTCATAGAATTGACCAATGCATGAAGTCTTGATGTCTGCTTCCTGGATGGACTAATTCTTACCTTCAGACTATGTCCGTGATTGGGAGTCATTTCCAAACTGGGAATCTTCTTACAGATGAAATGCTTAGAAGCTGCATGGCTGGTACAGATGGAAGTCTCAAGTTTCCATGAAGGGGAACTTGATCCCTAACTACTGGGCAGTTACTGCCCCCATGTGGAAGCCATCTTGTTTTAGAGGATCCTCTTGTCAAGAGTATAAATTATAATTTGATCAACAGACAACCTTGTAGCAAATAAAGGCAGAAAATGGACAAAATCTTCTCAGATGTTAAATAGAGCTTTATAATAAAAGCTTCTGAAACTATGCTGTGAGCAAGTTAATGGAGTCTTGGACACATCTGTTAAAGGAATTTACGGACAAAAAAATCTCTGAACTATTCTAAAATTCAAGGATCAACTCTAATCGTGATTTCTTAATCTATATAAATCCTGACTAGAGTTCCATTTTCCAAAAGGATGATGAGATCTTTGGGGACAATAAGGAAAAACAATATATATCCATGTTGTTGCTATCCCGACTGCTATATCTCTACTTCAAATCTTGGCCATTTTCCAACTGAACCCCCCCCCAAAAAAAAAAGGGCTGGGTCCAGCAGCTTTGACCAGAAAACTCTGATAGCTAACTTGGATATGAATTTTACTGGAATCTTTTTTTTTTTTAATAGATGGTACTGGCTAGACTATTCCATGTCTTCCTTCATATGAAGGACCATTAAAACTTTCCTAAATAGATAGCATTTATGCTTAAAGCTCTATATGAGAGGAGGGATTAGCCTCTTTCACACTTAGAGATTTTTGGTTTCTCACCTAAACAAGATGTCCTTTAACTCTAAATGAATACTAAAACCTTTCCCACAGTCCTTACATTTTTAAAGGTTCTTGTTCCAAGCAAGTGCTTGTTCCAAAGCAAGGAACACTTTAAACTTGTGTTTATATATTTTTTAAAAAATTGTCCTGATCAGCTGCCCTCATGTCTAAAGTCTCTAGACCAAAAAAAAAAAAAAGTCCCTCTGTTTGTTTCTTGACAGCAAACCTATCACCCAGGATGTGATGTCCTTCTCAATATCCAATACTGGAGGCTAAGATGGGGTGATGACTTGGACTAGGAGTTATAGGTGATAAAGTTGTCTAGATTAGAATTCTCTGGATTTGAAAAGATGATCATCCTGGACTTGTATTTTCTTTTTTCCCATACAGGGGAGTGAATTTGGGACTTGGTCTCTCCCTTCTTTAGAAACAGGTTCTGGGCTCTCCAGCCTTTACGAAGAAGTGGATCAGACCCAACAAAACTTAGTAGATGAGCCAGTATTCTCTTGGATGCTTTCCTTGCCTAGAGACAATAAAATGATAATGTTCTTCCAATGTACCCCACAGTGAACTCAAGTTGAAATAGAAAAAGAATTTGACATTTTACCTTCAGTCTTTCTCACTGGGCCTACTTCTAGTGGAACATTGACTAAAAATTAAATTTGGACAAACTGAACAAGGAGAGCAACTTGGATGATATCATAAAGAAAAAAATCTTGAATGATTTGAGGTCTATCAACTATGAAGATTCATGATGAAACATCGCCTGACTCTTGACAAGCAACATAGGATGCAGATTGAGACATTTTTTTTGGATATGGGCAATATGAGAATTTGTTTTGCTTGACTGTGCTTATTTGTTATAAGAGTTTTGTTTTTCCTTTTGTTCCTATGGCAGGGAGGAAGCAGGAGGAGAGACTAGTTACTGTTGAATGGGGGGGGGAGGGAAATGAATAATTTTAAGTGAATAATGTGCATTTACTGATAGAAATATTTATGAATTAAGAATGGATATCCTTAAATATTTTCCCTCTTTATTTCTGCTTTTTGGTGGCTTCCTTGGTCTCAAATCCCAACTAAAATCCTATTTTTATGAGAAGCCTTCTCTGATTTCCCCATAATGCAAGTACTTTACATCTGTTTCTCAGACTTATTTTGTATATCTTGTTTCTACTAGTTTGTCTTCTATTAGACTGTAAGCTACTTGAGAGGAAGGGCTAACTTGTTTTTTTGTCTGCCACATGATAAGCACTTAGTAAATGTTTATTGACCAATCCTAACAAAGCATTTGCCTAATGAAAATCTATCATCTTATACAGAATTTCTTTATTTTTATTCACAGCAATTCTTTGGTATTGTCAGTCCAGACCTGGCTATGTGAATTAGCTTTTCCAGTTTCATAAAGTGAATCTTTCTACTTAAAACTACTACTAAAAACTGCAGCTATTTTTTTCCTTCCCACCACCACTAGTTTTGGTTTACATACTCCTTCTGTTCCTCTGAAGCCAAGTAACTATATAACTGCTCTTAACTCTTGCCCTAATCACATTTAATTAATCTAGCTGTGGGAGTCAAAGTGGGAAAAATTTAGTTCATAATGAGCTCAGATCTATATGAGACAATAGAGCTAGAATCAACAAAGGGGGAGGGGGAAGCTAACTTCAACTTTATACCTGAAGTTTGAATAGTAAAAAAAAATTATATGTAGAGAATTATTACCTTTTAAGCCAACCTTGACCATTTGTTTTGGTGCTTTTTGTGAAATGCATCAGTCCCAAATCTTATATTTAAGAGCACTGTGAGTGTTTTATCATAGTTTGGATACAAACTCAGTCCCTTAGAGGCAACTGACCACATTTGTATGGCTCACTTTCTCCAATTTATTAAGTACCTATGTTTCAGCTACTGTGCCAAGAATACAAATACAAACCCAAAATATTCCCTGACTTCAAAAAGTTTATATTCTATTGTGGTAGGGAAGAATAACAATATTAACAAATAAGATTAAACCATTTTCTCCATTACCCACCCCCACCCCCATTTAAGTGAGGCTGAGATGCCGGGAAATTCACTCTCCCAGAGTTTTTGAAGTCAAATGGTAAGACAAAATTCAAGGCAATTATCATTGGCTCTGGATGCAGAGAATGACCTTGGCATCTTTGACCAAGCTCCAAAAACTTCAGTGCCTACTTCTGCCACCTCATGGACCTTGGAACAAGTTGTTAGCCTATTCTGCTAGAGAAAGTTCTCACATAATTGAGGTAACTTCCCTGCTCGGCAATAATTTTGAGGTCTTACCCTAACCTGATTTAACCCTTCTGACAGGATGATTTTACCAAAGAGTGGTCTCTGCAAGCTGCAAGCAGCTCCTTGGAGACCTGGGGTAGAGGGACCCTCATTCTAAGAGGACCCATGACAACATGATATGTGCATAAATTGGATTTAAATGAGGGAGAGTTGCACAAAGTAATCAGCCTTACTTTCTCCTCCAGAGTGAAAGTAGAGCTACAGGTGAGAACTGGGTAAAGATGGACACCAAATGTGGATGAGCAGACTTAAAAAGTTTTCCGCAAACCCATATATCAGAGGTGCTGGTATTCCCCGAATACCCCATATACTCAAGAATTGTAGCTATACTGAAGAAAGCAGAGGGCAGGACCCTGCCTGCTTTATGGTGAAGGTACAGGTACTTATGAAGTTATTAAGATAAAGACAACTACATAAACTCAAAAGTTAAAGGCTTCTTATCCTTTTTAAAATACAAACACCACAACAGAGCGCCACATACTTCTCAATTTTGCCTTGTTGATTAACTATAAATGTTTTGTTAGGACTTTTAGATTAATATGACTGACAATTATGAAAACTTCATCAGTCATTACAAATAGTTTCTTGTTGTAAGTAGACTAATTATGTGGAGGGAGAGAGAGGAAATAAGATCAAATGCTCGACATGTGAATTCAGAAGAGAAACATCAGGGTGGGCTGGTGTCTTGTTCACACAATTAATTGCTTACACAGCAAACTAAATATCCATACCTGCTGAATGATGTGCCAAATGGGATAGAACTTAAGTCTCAGTGGAAAATCAGAATCATACTATTCAAGAACAATTCGAAATAGTATAAGTATTAAGTCACATGGTACTGGCTAGAAATTATAATTTAAATACATATGGCCTCTGTCCTCAGATAAAATAAAAAATTAGAAAAGAGGTGACCTGATGTTAAACAAGTCTACTCCTTCTCAGAAGGTGGGATATCCACCATGTTGTGGATCATAAAGTCAGATCAAGAGCTGAAAATGACCACTAAGATTCCTTCAGTCCAACATCCTCATTTTACAGATAAGGAAAATGAGACCTAGAGAACTTGTGATTTATCTGATATCAAACACATTCCATGAGTCAGATTCAATGGGTTTCCATGATTTTTTTTTCCTGTTCATTAGAATTCCCCTATTTCAGTCTACCCTTGCAGAGCTTCTTTAGCCTGGGATTTGTGAACTTTGTAAAAATATTTTGATTGCTTGTTCAATATAATTTTCTTCATAATCTTAATGTGTTTTATACATTTAAGTTTTATTTTGAAAAGACATCCAAGAACTTGCCAGACTATCAACAAGATCCACAACACAAAAAGGATGACAAGTAATCTAAAGAACCATTAAGCAGGACATCATTATTTCTTGTGATTTTTTTTTCCTGTTCAATAAATCTCCTGTCAGTGAGAATTTTTTTTTAAATTATCATGGGCACCAGCTTTCTCTAGCTTTGTCACTGGGACAAAATACAATCTACTTCCAGCTTGGTAGAACCTGCAAGACCTTGTGCTCTACTATCCTAGTCTATGATAACCAAGAGGTTTTTTTTTCCTATACTAAAATGAGGTATCAGAGTAGGACTTCAGTAGAATGATAAATAAGGAATGCTTATTGGGAAGACTTTAAGTGGAACTGAATGAGATTTTACAAAGTAATCATATTTTAGGTTATTAAAACGTATACTTGATAGCTATTTTCATAATTTTGTCTTTCCTGGTATACTCATATTTAGCCTTTTATGATGGCATACATAATTCCAATATGAACAATGCAAAATAATAAAGTTATACTTGATATTCATTAGATAAATACTGAATATGTCTATCGAGTAATCAGTGCCACTGGAAAAGTCAAGAAATTAGGACAGATGATCAAGGAAAGAAGTATATAGATGTCATTAAAAAAAATATTATTACTGAGGATCTCCATAGTGCTAAAGAAAGGTCTGAATCAAATGTCAATGGTCTCCAAAGTGAGAAGTCTTCTGGTAGACCATGACATGACTTGAAGGGGTATATGATTAATCACTAAGAACCTTGGAAGACAAATCACTTCTTGCTTTCACTGAGAGCTAATTATAAAGCTTGTCACAAAACACACATCCAACATTTCAACATTCTTCTACCTTCCTGTGTTGTGCAATCTCTAAACCTTCTCCCTTCTAAGGCAGGTTCTTCGTAGATAATTAAAACCCAAACCAACTGCTACTCACAGAAGTTATAGAGGTAACATTAAGAAAATGTCATTTCTATCAAGTCTCCACTACCCAGATCATCTCTGGGACTGTGACCTTGGCAGACCGTTGAGTGGGAGTCACATTCCTTTTTATATAGGCTGGGGAAAATGTTACACAGGATGAACTGAATAGTTAGATTGTGATCTCAATTTCAAATATTGTTATTGCTCTCAAATCTACCCAAACTCTTCCAAAGCTTTCCTATTACTATAGAAAGCAGACCTTCCTTCAAGTCACTCAAGGTTGTTATTGTTTTTTATTAGTCTGTTCCTTTCTTTAAAAAATTTCACTTCTGAATTTTCTCCTTCCCTCCTGCCCTACCCATTTAAAACATAAGAAATATAATATCCATTATATATACAAAATCGTGCAAAACATTTCCACATTAGCCACATCATGGAAATGGGAGGAAGACTGGAGGAAAAGAGAATGAGAAAAATAAAGTGGGAAAAAATATGGTTCACTCTGTAATTGGGGAAAATCAGCTCTTTCCCTAGAGGTAGATAACATTTATCATCATAAGTCCTTTAGAATTATTGTGGATCGTCATATTGATCAGAATGGCTAAGTCTTTAGCAGTTGATTGTCATTGCTGTTACTATTACTGTGTCAAGGAGTATACACAGTTTTACAATCCTTTAACATAATTCCAAATTGTACTTTAGAAGGTTTGGACTAAACAGACCAAAATAGACTACCACTAGGTCTATATGAAATATATGGGGTGTTCAGGGAACTAGCACCTCTAGTGTGAGGTTCTCTTGGTGTTCCCTTTTTAGGACTTCTCCTGCACCTTTGAGGGTCAGCTTTACCCAACTCACCTGTGGCTCTAAAAAGTTGTACGGTGTGCAGCATCCATACTCCAGTAACACCCCAGTTATTTTTGGCAGATGGGCTAAATGAATTGGGTAACTAAAAGGCCTTAGATTTGTTAGTGATTTAGGGCAATGTCTACATCAATCATGAAATATTTTCCTGGAAAAGGGGGTGGATAAGAGCAATCTGTTCCAACAGTGAAGAAGGCAGTTGAAGCAGGTTTTGTGAAGCACTTAGAGCTGTATCAGCATTAAGTCATCAAGGTTATCCACTGTATCCTGAACTATTGCTAATTGTCTTGACTTTGATGACTCAGAAGAAGAAAATGAGAATGATGACTTTGGGTAACTCTGCTCTCACTTAAATATAGCTCATGTGGAAGTCAAGACATCACCCATGACGTTATTGTTTCTCTTTGGAAAATGAAGGATTAGCAACAATCACAGAGATCAAAAGAAAAGGATTTGTGTACAAAAATATTTAAAATACTTTTTTTTTCTCTGAAAAAGTGGAAAATTGAGGAGGTATCTATCAATTAGGGAATGGTTGAACAAGTTGTAATATATGATTTCATGGTCTGTATATTTATTGTTTATTGTCTTCTAAAGACAATGATGGGAGCAGCTAGATGATGCAGTGAATAGAGCCCCAGCCCTGGAGTCAGGAAGACATGAGTTCAAATCTGGTTTCAGACACTTAGCACTTCTTAGCTGTGACCCTGGACAAGTCACTTAACCCCAATTGCCTTGGGGGAAAAAAGAGAGGGGAAAATAAAAACAATGATGGAAGGCAAGCTAGTGTCCTACAGAGTCACTATAAATATAGTCCCTTAATTCCTTAGGGCAGAAATTGTTTAAATGTTGTCTTTGTGTCCCTAGTACTCAACACTATTGGCATATAGTAGGCATTTAAATATTTGTTGATTATTCTGCTCTGAAGTGTGGAAAGAATCTAGATGGCTGATTTTAAGATGACTTTTTCAAGTGACTACAATTCTGGGTTGGTGCTGTATCTGTTGAGCCACCTAGCTACCCCATGTATCTTTTCTCCAAAGGAAGAAATCAAGTTTTTGAAAGTGTTCCATGAATGTGGATTGTCACATTCTATTTTCTCCATTCACAGAAATCTGTTCGTCTAAGAAAGTTGTTATTTTTTGCTGTTTCATTAAGAGGTGATTAAATTACCAGACTACCAGTACATCAAATTTTTTTGTTTATTTATATGATCCCAAAGCACCTTGTAATTTATTCCACTGGATAGATTTATTTATGAGAAATCTATATTTTCTGGAAGTGACAGAATCTTATTTAATCTGCTAAATAAAAATACCAGGGCAAATTCTGAAACTTTAAAATTTTTTTTAACATTTTAATTATTGTATAAATAAATAGCATGCTCCTTCAAAATACAGTGGAAAGTTCAGAAAATGTGACACTGGAATAGTTAAGGAAAATCACTAAAAAATGGATAAGATTAACAATAGAGAAAAGTGATATGTGTGACAGTGTTGCCAATAAAACTAGAATATCTCTCAATTATCTGTTAAGGATAATAAAGTGAAATAACTTACATTTTGACTTAATTCATTATAATAGACAATGTCATAATAGAAAAGGTATGAGAATGAGGGAAGAAAAGTGAAGAATAAAAATTTGGCAGTGGTCTTCAACATTCTCCAATGAACTGATTCTAATGACTTGTGCTATGGGTCTAGAGATGGGTTATAGCATGGTAATGTAGAAAGAGTACTCTGTTTGGAGTCCAAGACTCTCAATTTATATTGGTCTAGTACATTAAACAAGTTACTCAACTTCCCTGGACCTCAGATCCCTCATCTATAAAATAAGGAGGTTTGATTATATGCCTTCATAGGTTCTTTTTAGTTCTAAATCCATGGTCCTAAAGGTGATTAGCTTGCCAGACTACCAGATTGCTAGAAATATTGCTTTAGTACATCAAATTTCTTTTTGGTCCAGTTATATAATCCCAAAGCATCCTGTTACCTTGTAATTTATTCCTCTGGATAGATTTATTTATGAGAAATATATATTTTCTAAAAATGGAAGAATTTTATTTAATCTGATAAATAAAAATACCAGGACAAATTTTGAAACTCTGAAAATTTTTTAATGTCTTATTGATGCTTATTATTTTTACATCAGTCATTTCTGAATATTCTCAAGCTCCTATGCAGTGATACATCCCTAGTAACAAAGAAAAACAATTAAGTAAAATTAACTGAGATGACTGTGTCTGACAGTGAATATAACATTTAGAACTCAGAATCCCTTACCTCTCCAGTAACAAGAAAGAGGTACATTTTTATTATCTCTTTTTTGTCCCAAGACTTGTCATTTTTCTAGACTTTGGCTTCCTTTCAGTGTTCTTTTCATTTAGATTCTTGTCACTTCTTTTATTATTATTATTAATTATCATTTTCCTGATTTACTTATTTCACACTGTATCAGTTTAAACTAGTCTTCCTGTTTTTCCAAATTCCTTGTGTGCATCATTTCCTATAAAGTAATAATATTCTATTATATTTTATATCTTAATTTTAAAAAAGTATTCTCTAGTGGAGGCAACCACTTTGGGTTTGGGTTTTTTTTTTTTTTTTGGCTTCCCTCAAATGTGGTGCTATGAACATGTGGATATATTTAGAACTTTTTTTCTGTCTTTGTATGGATCTCTGAGTCCAAAAAGGATATGAGCAATTTGGTCACTTCTCTTATTCCACTATAAAACTGATGGTTTGGGATTCTAGTTGAGATATGTTTATCAGAGGTTTTATTAATCTATAGGGAAATCAACTTATACCAGCTACCATTTGATGAGCTAATAAAATTAAGTTTCAGAACCTGCCAAACTAGAGACTAGAAACTCTCAGACCCTCATCTAGACACAGATAGCTTATCAGGTTTAGCCTAAGCAAGCTACCACCCTTATTTCTGCTCACATGCCATCTTAGCTGCTGCAGTTTGGGGTTTTGACCCAGTTTTATGATTTCATTACTGTAAACATCTGGTTTGGAAAGTCCTTCCATCAAAGCAGATCAGCAACTCTGCTATCATTTAGACTCATGTTTGCTTGAAGTCAATGAATGCTTGAATGATTTAGCCACTGTCATAAGTCAGCATATATCAGAGGGAGAATTTGAACTTGGGTCCATCTGCCCTACTGAACACTGCTTCACAGCTACAAGAGGATAGCTTAAAATTTTATTCTAGAAATCTGCATTCATGAGCTGTCAAGAAGTTTTTAAAAATCTGTTGATAGAAAGTATTTTTTTTCCTTGAACTCAAGATATCTGCCTGTGAACAGAGACAATGAATTTCCTTCAGGCTCTCACATCCATGTCCAGTCAGTAACTACCATGAAATATCTGGCCCACCGATTATTACTGAATAATTACATCATATATGAAGACTCTTTATGAATCCAAACTTAGCCTTATCTCTAAATGGAATAATAGTCAAATAGGAAAATGTTACATCTGCAATCTCCCAGGAGAGTAATTATAGATGAGATGTTAGACTGTATCATGCTCTCAATTATATTTTAGTCCCTGGGTCCCCCATAGACCCAAAGCACAGAATAGGAGTTACCCAGGAAAAGTGTGAGAATAAACAATCCAATGAATTTGGACAATGCAGATTGTCTTCAGACTTCCAGCAGAGTGTCTGAATCACAGTTTTAATTCTCAGTTTCATTTTGTCTATGTAAACAGGTGCAATTGCTTAACTCCAGGTAATTCCTAAATCTCATGGTGTTTATTCATCTAAACCATGAGAAAATTATCTAAAAAAATAACTGAACTCCATGGTAGAAGATGCTATTAAGATACTGTGCCAAGGAAGTTACTTTTTCACATGCTGAATAACTCGGAATTTCCTGAAGTGAAAGAAGCAATGGATTTAATACATAAAACAATAATGAAACATATGTCTCAAGATTTTATTTAAGTTTTGAAATTACTTAATGTTTTTCACCCTCCAGTATACCATATTTTGATTCACCAGAAGGAACAGATTGAATAAAGCAAAAATTCATTTGTTCTACTACTCTTTGCCAGCATTTCACCTGTGAGAAAATAATTCTGCAAATTTTTATTTAACAAACTTGCTAAGTCCAAAAGGGTTTTACAAACTTCAGTCAACCATATGTGTCAAATATGACTTTGGGAGTAAATTGAATATAAAACACCATGTGAGGTCCAAGAGAGAAGTGGAATTTCTAACTGAAGATGATAGTCATAGTCCATCAGTCAACAAACATTTATTAAGCTCAAAAGTAATACTGGATAAAGTAATACTGGAAAGAGGTTTAAAAAATAATGAAGATGTGTCATGGGATGGAAGCAGAGTCTTATATTAAATCTGGTTTAAACATCAATCTGTGATTTTTAAACAAATTCTAAAAAAAATTAATTAGATATATGGAATTTGGCAATTAACCAATTGAAATCATATCTCTAATATTTTAAATTTTGGACAAAAGAAATTACATCATGATAGATTTTTTTAAAATAAAAATATTTTATTTGTAGCATCTAAATCTGGAAGACACTGTACAGATTATATAACCCAATCCCCTCATCTTCCATCTGAAAAAGCTGATTAGTAGAGAGGCAGCTAGATATCATAGTAAATAGAATATTAGACCAGATACTTGATAGCTATGTGATTGAGAGGAAGTCTTTTAACTTCTGTTTGCCTCAGTTTCCTCATTTATAAAATGGGAATAACAATAGCATCTACCTCCCAGGGTTGTTGTAAAACTTAAACAGGATAATATTTGCAAAGCATTTTGCAAACCTAAAAGTGCAATATAAATGTTAGCTACTAGTCACACAAATAATGAATAGCAAAGACTGCATTTAAAATTGGTCTTCTATTTTCAGATCTCATATTTTTTTCCCAACATTATACTCTCTCTCTCCTTGAGCCACATTATAACTTCCCTGGGGTATTTATTTCTATCACATATGTGGTCATAAAGCAAATCTTAGTAAAGAACATAAAACTTAATATTTACATAGTGTCTTATAGAACTGTCACATATTATATATACTACCTCTATTGATCTTTCCTTCTTTTTTCATTTCTCCTTTGAATTAATTTAGTTCTTTTCAATTTCTGATTGCTTCTTCACCACATTTTTTCTTTTGGATCATCATTCAGATTATACCCACCAACTATTTATTCCTTGCACGTCATGGGGAGTCAGCATAAGAAATTAATTGGTAATTTTTGGAGAGATTTGCAGAAGCCCAGAGATAACATGCAAAAGCAACATACAATACAGAAAAGGTTTTTAAAATAAGAAATGCATAAAATATATGTATATGTTATATACATATCATACAATAATGAAATATATAATATCAACACAAATTTTATGATAAGGTACTGTGAACATTCTATAAAAGAAAAAGGAAAAAATTCAGACTTCTCTGGTACAAAGGAGGATGAAAAAAATTTGCAGATTTAATTTAATTTCTTATAAAAGAAAGCAGTCTCAATAAAACAATAATATTACTTTTTCTGGATACCTTCTTTTCAGTTCAAAGTAATTCTTCAATCTACAACATTTGAAAAGTTCCAGAAGACTCTCTCTCTTCATTATCTCACACAATACAACCTGAATTGTTTTTTGTTTTGTTTTGTTTTGTTTGCCTTGCCATACCAAAACCTCAGACCAAATCTCCTTTTTTATGACCTGGTCTTTAAAGGTTAGGGCAAATACCTCCAACATTTAACTACCTCTGTGACTACTTCCCTGGGCATTTCTTTCCTTTTCTTAAAAAATATTGCCTTTCAGCCAGGATGGAGAACACTTCCAACTCTGCATCTGCACTTCTATGACCCTCATCATATAAAGAAGAGTTGTTATTTATTCAGTGTGCAGAAACCAAAATGTCATTCGTTTTAAAACATCAACATAAACTGTTAAGAAAACCTGTTGTTCAATTTGAATTTAGGGTTCCATCACAGGCTAATTGTTTTAAATGTGTCAACCTTATAACTCCAAATAAGATAAAGGAAGCATAAGGCAGTCCAGTTAAAATTTTTCTATTAAATATCTAACTGTTGATTGAGATAATTAGAAGGAAACTTATATGCTGAGATTACCTTGGTGGATACAAAGAATTTTTTATTAAGCTAGGATCTCCAATGTCTTCTTTTTTATTTTTAAATAGAAGGGAAGAAGCATATGTTTTTATATTAAATTTTAAGAATAAGTTCTAAAAACCCTCGGTGGAAAATCATTGTGAATATTTAATGTAATATGTGCCTGAAGGGATAGTCCAAAAATAAGACTTGGAAGTGTTTACCTCTGTAGTCAAAATGTGCTTCAATTATCCACGGTTTCTTCAGCATGGGATAAGGATCATAACCCCTCAATACCGTTTTTCCCCTAGACCTGTGTCTTTATTGATATAGAGAATATATTGGAGAGGAAACCCCCCTCCCCTCCCAATTCAGATAGCAATTATTCCACAACTGATACTCTTGGTGAGCTGCCTAGGGTACCAAGAGGTTAAATAGACAGTTTATGCCAGAGATGGAATATGAACTCAGCTCTTCTTGACTCCAAGCCTTAGTCTTCATCCAATTTACCTCTTTGCTTTTTTTTCATGTATCTTATAATTTCCATAAGTTGCCATGGCTGAAAATTTCATTACCCTGAAGTCAATCTGATGATGATCTTCTCATAAAGTAGCTGGACTGGTTCTCTTGTGGTAAATATACACTGGGTTATCATTTAAAGCCTTTTGAACCTTCTATACATCAGCCTTCCTGATATAACATGATGAATCCCAAATCATCTCTATATCACAATGTAATATTACAGCTAGCTTCTATTTCTGAGGATATCCAACAGAAATTATACTTTGAGTAAAGAATCAGATTATGGAGCAACCCTGATAAATTGTGAAACTAGATACTGGATAGAAAAACATGTGTGACATAGAATTTTCACTATGCTGGTTCTATCTGGGAAAAACAGAGAATTTTTATGTACCATGTAAGAAAAATGTTTGTAGCAAAAAAGAAAGCAAATTTTTCCATTGCTCTTCTGATTATAGGATTTGACAAGTAGCTACTTAACCTAATGCTTCCATTATATTTAGGTGCTAGAGCCTAGAAAGGGGACTAGTTGAAAGATGTCTAAACAAGGATTTCTTAACTTTTTTGGGCCATGGACACCTTTGAAGATATGAATCATTTCTTAAAATAATGTTTTTAAATACATAAAAATACATAGGATTACAAACACAAATAACTATATTATGTTGTAATACAATAATCAAAATATTATTGCATCAACTATTCCCCCCTACCTTGACTCCTCAATGCAGCACCAAATACAAAGGCCTCCTGTGGGCCTCAGGCAATATCATTGCAACAAGCAGGTAAACAGCCAGGACCTACAGCCCCTGGTACAAGAAGCCTAAGACAGTGACCTTTTCACCCTGGGAGCAGAGTTCAAATTTAAAAGAAAAGAAAAAAAAGTTTCCTATTAAATATCCAACTGTTAATGGAGATAATTAGAAGGAAACTAATGTGCCCAGATTACCTTGGTGAATACAAAGACTTTTGCATTAAGCTAAAATCTCCAATGTCTTCTTTTGAAAATGAGCAAAAAAATTTTTAAATAATCTGGCCATAGAAAGTTATTATGGTGACAGGAAAGTCCAAGACATAAACTCAGAAGAAGATAACAATATCAAAACACCTAGGGACAAAAAATTAAAGAAAAATGGGAGGGGATTACAAACCCAAAAATAGCTCATAAAAGAGTTCAAAAAGGAGCTTAAAAATCATAAAAGAGAAGTAGAAGAAAAATTGTGAAAAGAAATGAGAGTAATGCAAGAAAATTATGAAAAAAAGCCAGCAACTTGGAAAAAGAAAACAATTGCTTAAAAAGTAGAATTAACCAAATGAGAAAAAAAGATAAAAAATCTAAAGATAACATGTTGCTCCCTAAAAAGAATAGAATTGTACTCCCTAAAAAGTCAGAATTCGGCAAATGGAAGCTAATGACTGAGAGACATCAAGATTCAATCAAATAAATTCAGAAGAATGAAAAGATAGAATAAAATATAAAAAACAAACCAAAAAAAAAAAAACTCATTGGAAAAGCAACTGACTGGAAAATAGATCCAGGAGAGACAATGTCAGAATCATTGGACTACCTGAAAGCCAAATCAAAAGCAGGATCTGGACAGCATCTTTCAAGAAATTACCTGAAAATGTCCCTGATATCCTAGAAACAAAAGATAAAATAGATATTGAAAGAACCCACCAATCACCATAGGAAAGAGATCCCAAAATAAAAACTCCAAAGAACATCATAGACAAATGATAGAAATATCACGTCAAGAAAAAATATTGTAATTGGCCAGAAAGAAACAAGTCACATATCAGAGAGCCATAATCAGGATTACCCAGGACTTGGTAGCTGCAATATTAAATAAGTGGAAGTCATGGAACATGATTTTCCAGAAGGCAAAGAAGCTAGAACTATAACCAAAAGTTACCTATCTAGCAAAGCATAATACTCCAAAAAGAAAAAAAATGCTCTTTCAATGAAATAAAAGGATTTCAACTATTTTCATAAGGAGAAGACAGAGTTGAACGAAAATTGTGATCTTCAATAGCAAGATCCAAGAGAAGACTAAAAAAGGAAAAAAGAAAAAGAAAGTATAAGAAATTAAATGGAGCTGAACTATTTACATCCCTATTTACTATTTACATGGGAAGATGATACTGATGATTCTTAAAAATCATATGACTAATAATACAGCTAAAAAGAATATATAGATAGAGAATATATATTTGTATATGTGTGTGTGTATATGCATATATATATGATGAATTTGATGGAATAAGAAATTTAAGTGATGAAAGAGGAAAATATTGGGCACTGAAGGAAAGGGAAGGTAGAATGGGGTAAAATATTTCACATGAAGAGGTGTGAAAAACATATTGGAGAGGAAGATGGGAGTGTAGGAAATGGGCATCAGCTGAAACTCTGATTAGTATTGGTTTAAAAATGGAACAATATATACAATCAGATAAAGATAGAAATCTATCTTACTTGAAGGGAAAGTTGAAGGAGAGATTAAATAAAAAGAGATTGGGGGAAACTAACAGAAGAGAGGGAAGGGTGAGAGAACTAAAAGACAGAAACAAAACACCATTGAGGAAGGAAAGGATAAAAGAAGGGAAAGTAAAAATAGGAGAAAATGGATGGAGGAAAATATACAGCTAGCAATTATAACTGTGAATGTGAATGTAAGTGAATAGCAGAGTGGATCAAAAACCAGAATCCTACAATATGTGGCTCACAAGAAACACAATTGAAGCATAGAATAAAGGTAAGGGACTGGAGCAGAATCTATTATGCTTTAGCTAAGAGAAGAAGGAGGAAGAAGGAAGAAGGGGAAAGAAGGAAGGAGAAAGAAGAGGAGAAAAAGAAAGGGGGGAGGAAAGGAGAAAGGAAGAAAGAAATAAAAGAGAAAGAAAGAAAGAGAGGGGGGAGGGAGGAAGGATGGAAGGAAGGAAGAAAAAGAGAAAGAGGGAAAGAGAAAGAAGGAGAAGGAAAGAGAAAGAAGGAAAGAGTGAGAGAAAGAAGGAAGACAAAGTAGGCGAAGAAGTTCATTAAGTGATATAGTATCTGAATTCTGAAGGATGAAGTTAAGTGAGTTATAGCCAAGAGATACAGAACATTATAAAATGTAAAATAAATAACTTTTATTATATTAAAAAGCTTTTGTACAAACAAAACCAATGCAATCAAGATTAGAAAAAAGAAGAAAATTGAAAAATAATCTTTGCAGAAAGTGTCTCTAATAAAGGCCTCATTTCTCAAATATAGAGAGAAATGAATCAAGCGTCTAAAAACACAAACCTTTTGATCCAGCAGTACCAATACTAGGTCTATAGTCCAAAGAAATCATTAAAAAGAGAAAAAGACCTATATGTACAAAAATATTTACAGCAGCTGTTTTCATGGTGGCAAAATATTAGAAATTAAAGGGATGCCATCAATTGGGGAATGGCTGAACAAGTTGTGGCATATGAATGTGATAGAATACTATTATGCAATAAGAAATGATGAATGAGCAATTTTGGAAAAACCTGAAAAGACTAATATGAACTGATACAAAGTGAAATGAGCACAACCAGGAAAACATTGTACATAATATATCAGCAACATCTTATGATGATCAACTATGAATGACTCAGCTCTTCTCAGCAACACAATGTTCCAAGAAATACAAAGGATTTGTGAAGGAAAATGTTCTCCATATCCACATAAAGAACTTATGGACTCTGAATGCAAATCAAAGCATACTTTTTTCCACTTATTTTATTCTTTTTTGTGTTTTTTTCCTTTTGATGTGTCTTCTAATATGGAAATATGTTTTACATGAAAGACAATGCACAACCTATATCAAATTGCCTACCATTTTAGGAAGAGGAGAGGGAAGAGGGAGGGAAAAAATTTTGGATTTCAAAATCTTATAAAAATGAATGCTATTTTTTCCCTTTTTGATCAGATCTTTCGTGTGCAGCATGACAATTGTGGAAATATTATAGAAGAATTGCACATGTTTAATGTATATTGGAATACTTGCTGTCTAGGGGAGAGAATTGGGGAAATGGAGAGAGAAAAAAATTGGAACACAAGGTTTTACAAGGGTGAATGTTGATAACTATACAGACATTTTGAAAATAAAAAAGCTTTATAAAAAGTAAATGCTATATTGTTTTGATATACAATTGGGGAAAAATAAAATACTGTTAAATTTTTTTAATGTTCAAGCAATACAGGTTAAGAATCTTTGGCAGGAAAACAAATTGAACAATGAATAAGCATTTGCTCAGTTTATCCTATGCTCTATACACTACTGTTTTTCCTTCTCCTACATCTACAAGTACACATGCTTAATACCCAAACCATCCTATCTCAGAGGGAAGAACTCAGTCCATTATATTTCAGTCAACAGAAGGAAAAAATATAATTTATCCAAAAACTAGGTCAGAGTCCTGCCCCATAAAGAAAGGAGAGAGAAATGGGAAAGAATAGAATGCTTTCAACACTGTGTAAATCAAATTTAACCTCTAAAGAAAGAATGGAATAAAACAACAAAATGCTTGCCACACAAAAATCACATAAGGTTAAAAAGATCATAGAATTTTCAGCTTGGGAGGGACCTTAAAATTTATCTACTCCAACATCTTAATTTCATTTATGAGGAAATAAAGGTGTTCAGAGACATTAATCAACTTACCCAAGGTCATATAGCAAATTAATGAGAATTATTCATTTATTCTTTCATTTGACAAACATCAAGTATTTGCTATGAAGGGAGCCCTATATGCTCTTCACTATTTAGAAGATACAAAATTAGATAAAACATGGCCCCTGTCCACCATGACTTTATAGTCTAATATTAATTTAAGACACATAAGACTATATGTAGGACAGAATGTCAAATGATAAATGCATTAAAGTGTTTTGAATTAGAGTATTATGTGGGTGCCATAGGAAAAGATCATTATTAACCACAAGAATTAGGGAAAGCTTCATAAACCAGGTATAATTTGCTTTGGACTTTAAAAGCTGGGTAGAAATTTAACAATAGAAGTAAAAGATGAGAGGAAATATCATGAATTGTTGGAATCAAAGACACAAAAGTGGAAATTTAGAATTTGGTTAGAGTAGAGTGAAGCAGAATATAGACCATGTTGATTGGATCATAGAGGAGAGAGAAATTAAATATTTTGTCAATTATTTCTGCTATGTGGGCCATAAATTCTGCTCTCACAGTTCTCATTTCCCTTTTAAATCACTCAGGAATAGTATGTTTTATTTTTATTTACTTTTCAGTATTTATTCATAGATGCTTAAACTTATTTGTTATATCTGGAGATCATATTTTCTTTTGCTGCTAATATCTTCCCATTGGTTTATATGCTCATATTCAAGGTCTTTGAGTTTTCTTCCTCCTGAGATTTTTCAATTTTCACTCTTCCCTTATTATCATCTATTACTCACTTTTTGACTCTCCTCTCTGAAGATAGGATCACTATCTTCCTCTAACACCCTTATCCTTTGGCCTTACCCCCAATATGGATTAATAATTAATAGTTATTTTTTTCCTAGAAAGTGATAAAGCTGTTCCTGGGACTTGATTGGTTTCAGGATATCAAGATTAAAAATTCATTTTCTTACCACTTCCTAGTAGCTTCTGTTGATGTAGTTTCTTTGTCAAGTAAGGACATTAAAATGCCCATTCACATGAAACCAGTGTCCTTCAGAAATCCCTATATCCCTATACCCCACTGACCAACACAGCCTCCGCTGTTAATAATTGCATTTCCTTATGGAGACATGCAGGGGTAGTCCTCCTCCCCCTAAGTACTAGAGTATCCTTGTTGAATATCCTCTCTTCTATAGCTAAGTAAACCTTCTTTTGTTAACTGTTGAATGATCTACATAGGCTTTATTTTCTTTCAACATTGAACCTGAACTAACAGGGTACCAGTCTTCATCAAAGCTTGAAAATTCTTTCTTCTGGACAGTCTCAGGACTGTTCCTTTGAATTGCTATCTTTTCCATAGAATTTTTTGCTCCCTTTCTAATATGTCTAATCCTGTCCCTAGCTTCCCACAGTACAAAAGGCAGACTTGCATGTAACTGCAGACCAATACCTTCAGCAAGAAATATTTGCTCCAAATGTGTGTACATTGTGTATATAGAGACCATATATAAAAGGTGACATTATAAACAGAGGAATGAGGAAGAAATGCATTTCCAATTATATTTGTAAGAGAAGAGTTCATGACTATACAAAAACAGAGGCTTATCGAAGATAAGACATATTTTTGATGACATAAAATAAAAAAATTGTGTGTAACTAAAATCTTGCAGCTAAAATTAAATGGAAAAATAATTCACTGGAAGATGGGGAACCTTTGTAGCAATTTTCTCTGATAAGAGTATTTCCAATAAAAAGAATTGATTCAAATTTATATGAGTCATTCAACAATTGATAAATAGTTAAGAACATTAACATTCAGTTCTCAAAAGAAGAAATTCAAGCCATCAACAGCCACTAATGTTGAAAGAAATTTAAATTAAAACCACCCAGGTTTCATTTCTCACCCATCAGTTTGGCAAAGATAATTTTCAAAAATTCCACTGTTGATGAGGCTGCAGAAAAGTGGGCATATTAGCACATTGTAGGAACTGTGATTTAATTTTAAAAAATTGTTCTGAAAAGTAATTTGGAATTGTGACTAAAAGACTAAAATGTGTATCCCACTGACCTAGGGATAGCTCTGCTAAGCCTATATATATCTTAAAGAGACCAAAGAAAGAAGAAAGGAACCATTTGCACAAAAATATCCATCAAAGCTGTTTCCAATGGCAAAAAAAAGAAAATTAAAGAAGTTTTCTCATCATTGGAGCAATGATTGAACAAATGATGGTATATAAATGGAATAGAACATTATTTTGCTCTAAGAAATGATAAAAGGTATTGGTTTGGACAAGTCTAAAATGACTTCTATAAATTGATAAAAAGTGAAGTGAATAAAACCAGGAGAAAAATTAACTTAACAAAATAGCAACACTGTAAAGACAATTCAGAAACATTAAAGTTTTTTGGTAAATACAGTGTCCAATGACAATTCTAAAACATTGAAAATGAAATATTATCCACCGTCTAACAGAGTGGTGATGGACTCAAGCTGCAGAATTAAACCTACATTTTGGCCATGGACAATGTAGAAATTTCTTTTGATTGAATTTTGTATATTTGTTACAATGATTTTGTTTTTCATTTTTCTTTTTCTTTTAAATGAGAATGGATGGGGGGCAGCGAGGTGGTGCAGTGCATAGAGCACCATCCTTGAAGTCTAAGTTCAAATCTAGACTCAGACACTTAACACTTTCTAGCTGTGTGATCCTGGGCAGTCACCCCAATTCGCCTCAGCAAACAAACAAACGAATGAATAAATAAATAAATGGGTGAATGAATGAAAGTTGGGGTTGGAAAAAGGAAAGGACCAGAAGTAGTAATTGTATCAATTGAAATAAGATTTTTTAATTTTTTTTTATAATTTTACTATAGTTTGTACAGTTTCTTCTATCTGTGCAAATGTATATTAAGAACAGTTACAAACAAATATAATTTTTCTTTGCAATAAAGAATTTTTATTTTACTATCTCTTACATATGCAAATACCTTGTATCAACTGATGCAGTTTGGTTCTTTAAGATACTTTTAAATTCTAGTCTTCCCCATGTAATTGAAAATTTAATATTTTAAATTTTTAAAAGTATAATGATATGATAACAGAATGTAGAGGACTAAAGGCAGAAGAGTTTGAATTCTACTTTGTAATAACAGCTCACCATTATGTAGAAAACTCATGTTGCAAAAATCTTTTTATACATTATCTCATTTGATCTATAGACGTTAGAAGCCACTAAAATTTTTTGAGCATAAGCAAGAGTGAATAAAAGGTAGACCATAAAGGGGGAAAGAATGGCAGTGGGAAGATCTGTTAGGAAACTATTGTAATAGTTTAGCTAGGTGACAGGGTGGCTGGGTGATGCAATGGATAGAGCATTGGTTCTGGAGTCAGAAAGATTTGAGTTCAAATCTGACATCAAACTATTAGCTATGTGACCCTGGGCAAATCCCTTAACCCTGTTTAACTCAGTTTCCTCACCTGTAAAATGAGCTGAAGAAGGAAATAGCAAGCCACTCCAGTATCTTTTCCAAGAAGACCCCCAAATGGAGTCACAAAGAGTCAGTTATAACCGAAGAACAAGAACAAGCTAGTTGGTAATGAGAAGTTGTTCTAGAGTGATAATTGTGGGAATAGAGAAGATAGATATGAGATATTTTAGCAGTGAAAACAATAACCTTAGTGTTACTGATTGGATATGAGAAGTGAAGAAGAGGAATCAACTTCAGTTTCAAACATGAGAGACTTGCACAAAATGAATAATAGTGCCAAAGACAAAATAAATGAAATCAAGAGAAAGAGGAAATTCAAGGAGAAAGATTCTCTTTTTAAAAACCTATTCATCATGATCTTTAGGCTCACTTCCATCTCAGATGGCCAGGATTACTATAATTCAGTTGCTTTTGTTGGAATATACTTTCCTTCTAAAGAAGATTCCCTCCCCAATGAAAATTAAAAGAATTTCAGCTTGGTAATGCCAGAGATATTAAATCAAATTGTTATGTTATAGGCTCTTTCTATCTCTATCCCTAGAGAAATTATGGTATACTACCAAAACCTCAGAATGATGTTTGACATATTAATAAGAAACTTCAGTCAAGGTGACCTAAAAATTCAGTCTCAGTTGACTGATTTGGCAAAAGCTAGTGGTGATGAGATCTCAAAGAAAGGCAGCAAGATTTTATATTCTAGGAGCAAAGACTAGCATATTTAATACTTGCTATTTTCAGACAGATAAGGACCACAGGGAAATGAATCTGCCTTCCTCACAGCCAAATATATTTAAAAACAGCCTTGCTGAAACTTGCTGAGGCTGCAACTCTGTTTGAGATGGGATTTTCGTCAACTCTTAGCAAAAAGCTTGATTAGCGCATATAAAATTGGCTTTCATTTTCTCTAGTTAAAAATAGTTCAAAGTAATGAGAAGAAAATAGCTTACAGTCCTGGACTCTTGTTTTATTGCACAGCTTTCCACTATGGCTCACATGAGAGTAAGATATTCAACAGTACTTAATGGCAGGGGATGCTAACACTTAGCTGGCAAGGGAAAAAAAATTTCAAAGAACAGAAGGAAAAGACAAGGGCAAGCCCTACTCAGAACAACAAAATGAGAAGCATCAAGTTAATATCCTGAAGATTCAGATTGGATCATAAGAAATTGTGAAAAATATTCCTGCTTCTAGACTGCAAAAGAAAATAGATTTTTATGCTGCCCTCACTATATCTTCAAAATTTCATCTCCTTGACCTCCAAGATTAGGCAGTATTCTGACAGCATTCTTTTATCACCTCCTTAAACCTTTTAGAGTCATCATCATTCATTAGACAAATACTTATTGAGTGCCTATTAGTGAGAGAATACTGATCTTGGATTAAATTTCAAATCTGCCCTTTGGGCAACAAATTCTCTAGGTCTTAAAGTTTCATTATTGATAAAATGCTTTGTTAGAAGATTGTAGTACAGGAGAAAAAAAAACTGTCAAAGGGTCTACAGTAGTGAAGTATCTTGTATAAGGTCACACAGCTAGTTAAGTATTGGAGGTTAAATTTGAACTTAGATCTTTTTGATTCCAGGCCCAATACTCTATCCACTGAACCAACTGCTGTGTACTGGAAGGCAGAGTATGGAATAAACCTGAAACACTGGGTGGAATCCAGATTGTAGTGGACCCTACTTGACAGGCTATTTCTTTTTTATCCTAAAGACACTAGGGGGTCAATAAAGATTTTTGAGCAGGAATTGACATTGTCAGACTGTGCTTTGAACATATTTGGCTCCAAATAACTTTATTTCTATTAAAAATCAAATCCATCCTCAAATAAGGAAAATTTGCTTCCATTGAGAATATTCAAAACAAAACTCAGGAAATTCTGAAAGTAATTCTCAAAGAGAAGGTCTGAAAATATTATAAGTAATGGAAACTTCATTGGAATGAATTTAAAGCCTCCTAAATATTTTGAAATTTTGAATATTTTGAAAGGTATAACACTCAGCTAGACAGGAACCTTTGGGTGCATTTATTTTAAAATTAGGCCCCTTTATAGTTGCACCACCCAAAATTAACTGGTTATTTTTACTTAATATGTTAAATTTCTTCTACAATATTATTTCCACATATACACTTTGTAATCGACTACAAGAGGCAACATGAAGGCAATGTATTACATTGGAAAGAATCCTGAATTTAGAGTCAGAAAAGCTTAGTTCAAATTCTTTTTTAGTAACTTACTCTTTATAATACCTTGGAGTCAGCAAAGCTTTCTTGTCCTTCTTTCCTCATTTATGAAATTGTGGTGGTGCAGGGGGAGAGTTACGTATATAATTAGCTTCCAAATGTTTCTAATAGGAAATTCAGATTTTTTGAGTTTGCTTTAGCAATAAGTTCTCAAAAATTGATTGAGGATTTTACATTTTCTTACTTTGAAGTATCTGTTTTAAGAAGACCTCATTTTCTAAGTCATGACTAAAGAGATTTTTAAAAAATATTCTTTTTTTAACCTGTTGACAGAATTGTCCACATCAGATAACAAAGTTTAGAGTTCAATATATAAAAACTGAAATTCTCTGTTTCAGAAGAATTTTGGATTCCTAATATGATATTCTTCTTTTAGCTCTGTTGTTAATAGAATCAGAACTGTAAGGTTTGAGCTGGTTTCACCAAATTTAGAAGGTTATACTGATTCTTATTACTGGCAGATTTCAGCAGAATTTTCTAGGAATCTCTACAAATGACTTGGAACCAAAGAAGCAGAGCCCCTTTCAGTGCTGTTCTGAGAATAAGATCTATTCCAGAATGTCCAAAAGAAGATTGTTTTCAAGGATCACATGACTGACTACATGGGACATCTGGGACTCAAGATGAAATGTGCTGATTAAACAGACATTGGGAGTGAGTTGCTTTGATTCAAAGAGGCCTAATGTTATTTAATATTGATGATCACTATTATAGATATTGTACTAAGCTATGCAAGAGGGTGATTCCCAGTGGTCTTTTCCTGGTACTATTAGCCAAAAGTCACAGCTCCACAAAACAAGAGTAGTAAATTGATTTGTTGCAAAAGAAAGGCACATGCATGTGGGAATACCTTATTCCAAGTAGAAAAGAACCCACATAATAGCAAAAAAGGAGAGGTCTTATGGGAGGAATGGAAGGCAATGGAAATTGCATGGTAGGAGGAAGAGAGCAGTAAGGGAGAGGGAATAAGAGGGAATAGGAGGATTTGGGACTCTCCAACCAAGTAGTAAGGATGCCTTACTTATCTGAAAGGGTCCCATCTGCACAAACAGTTTACTGGGGTAGACTGGTAGAAGCTAGATTTATAGCTAATTCAGCTTCAAGGGCATACTGTGAGTTGAGTTAAGGATGAAAGTAGCAAATTAAGTTAGCTCAAAAGGGGGCTTTATTCTAGAAAATAGAACAACTCAGAAAAAGGCAGAGGAGGGTCCTCCACATTATATAATTCTGATAATGAATATGTAAAAACTATAAATTTGTTCTGTAGATAAGTAATCCAAGGAGAGGTTCTCCCCACCAAAGGTCAAAGGGATGAAATGTAGGGATTGTATGAACCAAACTAACTCCATCTTGTAAAAGTGATTCCATTTTAAGACTATTGTATGAACCAAACTAACTCCATCTTGTAAAAGTGATTCCATTTTAAGACTTTTCTGCTTTGCCCCTCTCAACTCAACAGGAAAGTTCTAAAACTCACTCTCCCTTTCCCAATTTGGAAAATCCCTAATCTTTTCTCCAATAAAAAATCAGATTACCTAATCTTACATCCTAATTTATATGCTGTATGGTTTCTTATAATGTATAAAATTTGTACAAAATCTATATTCAAGTTCCAATACCTGTTGAAAGATCCTGGTCCCAATATGTTTTATGTCTACACACCTTGCCACTAAATTGATATGCCCAGAAGCTTTATTTATGACCCTCCCAGATCTAAATGTATGACCCGATGATCTAAATAATGAACATTATGTTTATAAAGTAATGTAGATAGTTTACCTATTAAAGAGATTAAATATCAGGTTCAATTTCCCATCTTTAGTATAATACGTCCAACTAATGGCTGATCCTATTCTTTAAAAGATTCAGAGAAAAGGAATTGGACAATAGAACTCTCCTACATTTAACTTCCACCTATTGATCTCATATTCTTTATTTTGTTATAAATGTTTCTTCATATATTTATTTGGCTACTATGTAGAACCTCAAGGAAAGGACAAGTAGAAATCACTTAAAATTTTAGGACATGAAGCATACCTTCTAGTCAATTTGACTCTTTACCATACTGTCAAAAATGAGATCTTATCTCTCATTCCCTGCCACTCTAAAAAATATCAACACCACATACCTCTTCCTCATAATCTATTCACTTCTCAAATGCGCTTGCAATCAAGATTCCAACCCATAACTCAACCAAAACTATTCTCTCAAAAGTTACCATTTATCTCTTTGTTCCAAAAATTATCCTTTTTGTTTATATTTCTGTTAAGCTTAATCAAAAGTGATAGGATATTGAAGTTTCCTGTCACTATTGTGTTTTGATCTATGATTCTTCAAGCTTACATAATGTCTACTTTATTAATTCAGAGCATTAAAGTTTAGAACAGATATTGATATATTTTCTATGGTTCTTTTCAACATATAGTAATTTCCTTGTTTATTCCCTTTTTAATTTTTTGAATGTTTGTTTTTGTTTTGTCTAATAGCATCATGGCAATTTCTACTTTAGGAGATTCATTTGATGCATACTAAGAATTTTACTATCCCCTCAGTTTTATTTTGTATATATCTTTGTTTTTTAAATGTTTCTTATAAGCAGCAGGTTGTAGGATTTTGTTTTCTTATCCAGTCTTTTACATTTTATTGGATTGTTTAAATCCATTCACATTTAAAATTATGAGTTAGGTACATATTTTCCTCCATCTGTCTCTAAAATTGTTTTCATTTCAAGTTAAGATTTTTTTCTTCTCTACTATAAACAGAGAAGTCTGTTCCTTCAGTTACATTTAATATCTTTGTAACTACTGCCTCTCTTTCCTTCACTCTTGATGCCTTCTTGTTTGTTTCTCCTTTCCCTTTAATGTTTTGCTTATTGGTCCTTTGTTCTCTAACTGCTTTTGCTTTATATATATATATTTCTTCCCCATCCTTTTTCCTCTTGGTTTGTCAGATAGATTCCCCCCTTCCTCTCTTCTCCTTCATCTAGACCTGTTCATGAGCTATAGGTTATTTTTTATTTCATTTTTTGTGTATCTTTCCAAAAAGTATTTCTCTCCCTCTTTATTATCTATCTTTTCTTTTTGTTTACTGTAGACCTTCAACATTCCATGAATGACTTCTAAAATTTTCCATTTGTTCTCTCTTTTTTTTCTTTATTCTTCATATAATCAGTTTTCTTGGTGTCCATTCTAGGTTTTCACTTTTAAATGAATGCTCTCTGCTATTGCCTTGAAGGGTTTACTACATGTATTCTCTTTTTCCATTACGTCCCACTATTAGAACAAAGTTAATTATTGCAGGGTTCAGAGAAGACTACCCCATGCTAGTGCTCCTATCCTAATCCCCAACTTCCCCCTGATCTCCACTTTTTCTTGTTAACTTTTTCCCCCCAGCATTTGTCTGGAAATCTCTTCCCTGGATCCATGTTCTTCCACTTCTCCAGATGCCAGTTGTCTCATAGGGGTTTCTAACTCCCCCTCTCACAGGACAGATAGATTTTTCAGGCAATAAATCCCCCAAATCTCATCCAAAGAAGATCTTCATTCCTCCCCCACTCCAAAGTTAGATTTTCTTCCTTTTCCTTCTTTCCCTCCTTTTCCTCTCCTTCCTTTATGACTATTTTCTTTCTGCGACCACATGATTTACATTGATCTCTATCCCACTACTTAATCCTCTCTATCTCTTGCTCCCCTCTCTCCCTTTTATGTATCTTCCCATGTTGAAATGTCCCATAGGTTCTGTCTATAATGTCTTCTGTCTGCTCCTTCACTATTACCTCTATCAGATGCCTGCTTACACCCCTATTTCCCTAACTACACTTAAAAAAGAAGTCTCTTCACTAGTTATTAATGTTTCTGTTCCTGCCTGTTGCATTCACTTTTCCTGCATTTCTGTTTGGATAATTGGAGAAACAATCTCTTCAGTTCTGATTTTCTTTCTCAAAGTGTTTCAAACTCTTCTTTATCATTGAACATCCTTCTTTTTCCTATATGATTAAGCTAAGATTTGCAGAAGAAATTGGGGCTACATCCTGACCTCCATTGCTCTTTGAAAGAAAGACATTGTTCCATTCCTTCAACCGTTTCCTTTTTTTTTAAAAGCTTTTTATTTTAAAAACACAATGCATAGTTTTCAGCCTTCACCCTTGCAAAACCTTGTGTTCCAAACTTTTTTTCTCTTCCTTCCTCCTTTCCTTTCCTTCCCTAGACAGCAAGTTATCCAACATATGTTAAACACATGCAATTCTTTTATACATATTTCCACAATTATCATGCTGCACAAGAAAGAGCAGATCAAAAGGGAAAAAATGAGAAAGAAAACAAATTGTAAGCAAATAACAACAAAAAAATGAAAATACTGTGTTGTGATCCACACTCAGTCCCCACAGTCCTCTCTCTGGGTGCAGAAGGCTCTCTCTATCACAAGATCATTATAACTGGTCTGAATCACCTCACTGTTGAAAAGAGCCACATCCATCAGTATTATATACTCTTGTTGCTGTGTATTGTGTTCTCTTGGTTCTACTCAATTCACTTAGCATTACTTCCTGTAAGTCTCCCCAGGCCTTCCTGAAATCATCTTGCTGATCATTTCTTATAATACAATAATATTCTGTAACATTCATAAACTATAACTTACTCAGTCATTCTCCAACTGATGGGCATCCACTCAATTTCCAGTTCCTTCCCACTACAAAAAGGACTGCTATAATCATTTTTTGCACATGCTTCATCCTTTTTCTAGTGAATATAAAATAGTTTTGTGCTATTCAGATGAACTTTCCTTTATATTTAAAAATCTGACTCTTAATAGCTTGCAAAACTTGTTTCTGAACTGAAATGTTAAATTTAACCACTTTGTCTTGGAGTTTGTGTCTGGGGGAGAGGAAGGGAGGGGGATTCTTACAACTAGAATTTCATTTTCTAAAAAGCTATTTTTTTTAATAAAATAAAATAGAGTGACATGTTCAATCATTGACCAGTTTGGAAGCCTGACACTAACCATATAGGCTACTATATGTATATTTTGCTTACTTTGCTGATTTTAAAGTAAATGATAAAATACTGTAGATTTATGGCATAATATATTGATGAAAAGCACATTATATCTAATATGCTCCATAAGTAACCTATTCAAGCTTCAAAAACCAATAAGTTATCAATTCATACATAAATCCCAGCACATATTTTAAAAAAATCAAATTCTTCTGAAGGATCAAATAAAGAATATTACTTTATCTTTTAAAAATGAATTTCATTTTCTACATTTAAAAGTACTGGACAGTTCTCTTCTGTTATTTCTTTCATTATGATATTAAGGTTTTTGTCCCATTGTCATCTTCTGGGAAACATATGATCCTTAGGCTATCTCAATAGATCCTATCTAAGAGCAGTATGTTTTACTTGCTTAGCAAGCATTTTTTAAACTGTTATTGGTTTTTTATTCTTTTTTCTTTAAGTTATCCTTAGCTTCATGCATTCATATTCCCAATCTATTGTTCTTTCTTTTGTTTCTTTGGTGAAGCTTTTGATCCCACATTTAAGTTTTTCTGTTCCACTCATTATTTTTACTTTGTAGAACATAAATTCTGGTTTCAAAATTCTGTTTATCTTTTAAACCACTCAGGAATGGTATATTACAGTTCCATGTTCTCCTCAAATTCTGTAAGGGTCTTTCATCTCATCAATTGTTTGATCATTTTCCTTTATTTTGCAAAATCTATTCATAGTTGCTTAAACATATTTACTAGATGGAAGCTATATTTTTTTCTGTTATTTCTGTTTTTCCTATTAATTTTTAAAAAATTTACATTCAAGGATTTTGAGCATTCCTTTTCCTGAAATCTTTGGTACTATCAATCTTTGTTTCTCCTGACTCTCTCCCTTCCATTTATGTTTTCCTTGGGGATTGTATCTCAAAACATCTCAGCCTCTTTTCGATTGGTTTGGTAGTCTATGTCTCTACCCCAGATAATTTTTGGGTGGCAAGATCTGGCCCCAGCTAGATTGCTCTCCCTCAGGAGATACACACATACATACACACACATAGTGTTGTATGTATCCTGGTACTCTGTCCTACTCCCTCATTCCTCTGACTCAACTTCAGTAACCTGTTTTCCCTAGCACCTACAATTCAGAGCTTTTTAATACTGATCCTTCCATGTTACTCCAGTTCTTCTTGAAAGATTGTGGTCGAAATGGCTGTAGAGCTCTGAACAAATTTTTGCAGTCTGGATCTGGAGTTCCAATGATAACTGGAAAGAGGGAGAGGAGACCAGGATGTAGGGGTGCATTGTGACATCAGCCTTTCTCATGTCCTTGGTTCTTTTTGTGTAGCCTTGCTCCCTGCAGCGTAGATGGAGGAGGGATGCTGAGTGACCTCAGGGTCAGTGAGCACCGTCCTAGATTTCGTTTTTTTGTTTTTACCCTTCTTTTGGACTTTAGATGTCCTAGACCTTGGAGGCAGCTGAAATTGCTTTATTTTTGGTGCATAATTTTAGTTTTGGAGAGATTTGAGAGGTTGTAGGGATCAGAGAAAATATCTCATATGTCATCTTGTTGATCTTGTGACCCAGACCTGTCTGTCAGTGATTTTTTAATGGATAAATCCAATAGCTTTTTAAAAATCTTTCTTGAGCTCTCCACAGCTCTTGATTCTGCTAACTTCTCTTCTTGGAAACTGTCCCATTCCTTGGTTTCTGTGATATAATTCCCTCCTGTTTCTCCTTCTACACGCCTGATAATTTCTTCTCATTTTCCTTTACCATCTATCTCTTGCTGCTAAGCATGTGTATCCCTAAAACTTCTGTCTTATGTGAACATTCTTCTCCTTTTCATTAAAAATATCATGTAGATTTCATAATGGATTTAGTTATCATTAGTATGTTGATAGCTTCCAATTCTACATGTCCATCATTAACCTTTCTTTTGAACTCTAATCCCATAAAACCACTGCCAGCTAGTCACTTCTACCTAAATGTCCCATCAGTATCTCATATTCAACATGTCTAAATAGAAACATTCTTGTATTTTAATTCATGGGTATTTTTCCCTTATCAAGGTTCTCTCTTCTTTGTCCAGTGGATTCAGCTGCAATTGCTTTACTGGCTCAAAATTCCTTTTTAAAAAATGTGTTTGTTTTTGGGATTGACAATATCTAATGGGGAGCAGATACATAGCACAGTAGATAGGTCACCAGCCCTGAAGTCAGGAGGACCTGAATTCAAATCCGGCCTCAGATACTCATTACTTCCTAACTATGTGAGCCTGGGCAATGTGAGGCAATTGCCACAACAACAACAACAACAACAACAACAACAACAACAATAATAATAATAATAAACATAAACCTAGTGAAAGTGACTGATCTGTTCTCTTTCTGGTCATACGGCCCTGTTGACTCCATATGGATCATATATCTTGGGTTTCTCTTAAATCTGTCTCAATTCTTACCTCCCTACTCCAATTTAAGTGACAATTACCTCTTATATTGATATACCTCTTGTATATATTACAAGACTGTAATAGACTCTTGATTGGTAATCCTACTTCCAGTCTCATCCCCTTCAGTCCCTGATCCTTCAAACTATCAAAATAATCTTTCTTTGGCATTGATCAAACTATGATATTTCCCTTGTAAAAAAAAATAGAATGAAAAAGCATAAAACCTTCAATGACTCTATTGCTTGTTTTAGTGCCTACAACATAATATACACTAAATAAAAATTTGTTTCCTTCCTTCCTTTATTCATTCCTTCTTTCTTTTGTTCCTTCCTTCCTCCTAAGGAAAAAAAAATGTAAATTCTTCAGCCTAGAATTTAAATAACTTCACAATCTGAGAAGTTCCCTTGCTTGGGAGAGTCTAAAAAAAATACAAAATCTAAGTTTCAAGGAACCAAAAATTCTATCTAAAATTCCACAAAGCTCAGTCCTCCATGTGATTTGCATGTTCAAGATATGCTGTGTGTGAACACAAACCATCTTTACAAAATTTAACTGAAATGTCATCAGATAGACATATTTAGCAGATTCTCTCCAAAAGATCTTTTGGTCCTTGGCCCCAAAATGTCCTTTGAGCTACTTGAGAATTCTGGCATCATGATTTTTAGAAATCTGATTGTTTGCCCTGCTTGGGATCAATGAAAATTAATACTTATAATTAGTTACCTCACTGTCATCCCAGATCAAACATAAAATAGTGATAATTAAACTATCAGATACTTCCTATATTATCAGATTCGTGAATTCTCTGGAATGTGGTAGAATAAAAGAAAAGTAGTTTGTAAATATGTTAGCCACACTCCCCTTGCTCTCAGAATCCAAATGTCAGGAGGAGAGGGAAATAGCTTGGCATGTATTTCATATAGCATAAAAACACAATATTTTGGCACTGGACCAGACCTTAGGGAATTCTGGTCCATTTCAAAGATGAGGAAGCCAAAATGCAGAAAGATTAAGTGACTTGTCTAATATCACATAGCTAGTCACTGGCAAAACAAGAACAAGAATCAAAGACCTGAATTCAAGTCTAACCTCAAGACACTTAACCAGCTGTGTGACTTAACCTATGTTTGCCTTAATTCTCTTAAGAAGAAAATGGCAAATCATTCCAATATCTTTACCAAGAAACCCTGATAAACAGTAAGGTCCACAGGATTACTAAGAGTCAGTCAGTCACAGCTAAATGATTGAAGAACAAAATTTCTGATTCCTATTTAGGGACTCTTTCCATTACATAACACTGTTTCCTTCAAGTTGATTTTAATAGGTTGTTAGAGATCTTCTATGTCAAAATGCCAACACACAGATAGGGGAAGGTATTTTTGATGTCTCTCCCCACTGTTCTGTCTTCCTAATCCCTTCCTTCCACAAGATACACTTGCAAACTTTTATTTATTTATTCTTGTCCTTTTTTTTTTTAGTCTAGTTCTTTGTGACCGCATTTGAAATTGTCATCACTTCTCCAACTCATTATACAGATGAAGAAACTGAGGCAAAAATGGTAAAATGGCTTGCCCAGGGTCACACAGCTAGTAAATGTCAGTCAGATATGCACTCAGTTTCTCCTACCTCCAAACCCAGTGCTCTATCACTGAACCATCTAACTGCCCTCACTTCTAATCTCTGAGATGTACATTATGATCTTGTAAAATAAGACAACTTGGTGTAGGGGAAAGAGTCATGAATTAGGAATCAAAAATTGTATTTTAGTCATGACTCAAGTACTTACAAACTATGTAATTTTAAGCAAATCACTTCAACTCCCCTGGGCCTCAAGTTTCCTTACTTTACTTAAATTTTTTTTTACTTTTTTTTACTTTTACTTTTTAAACTTTTCCTTACTTAAATGGAGGGTTTTAGATTTTAATGATCTGGGAGATCCCTTCTAAATGTTGATATGCAAAAGTGAGTTCTCCATTTTCTCATGCCTTAGAAATTTAGTCTAGCCTGCCCACTAGCGCTATGAAATTCCATCAAATACTGTTGTTCTGGTAGCAGAAGCAGGAATGAGACTTGAAGCAAGACCTCATTCTCCCCTCCCCCCAATCTTACACACACAAACACACACACACACACACACACACACACACACACACACACACACATTCTACCTTCCTCATCTCTGACAACTCATACACCAGTCTTGAGGAACCAACTATTAGTCACGGTGGCTGTAGAGATGCTGATATTAAGTCAGACATTGAATGGAACCCAGTAAGGACTGAAGGCTAGGGTCAGGCAAAGAAAAATGTGAGAGTAAGTGGAAAATGACAATGTAGGAGATAGAGACAAATGAATTCCAGAAGCAGAAAACTTTACCCTGGTGGATAGAAACCACTATCTAATCTGTTTTTATATAAATGTGGCCTGCCATACCAAAAAAGGGTATATAGTGCAGGATAAAATGAATAGTAGCATCAAGCCTCTTACCTCCTATAGAGGCCTCCTATTATCTGTTTCTGAATGTCTGGTCATGAAAAATCAACCTTTGCTGACTTATTGTTCTGTACACTTTTATTTGGGATTCTCATTCCCACTCCATATGGTTTTCAGCTGAACAATGAAATTGAGATTGTCTTAAATATTCCCAAATGATTTCCTACATGATGAGGAAAATCTTCTTTTAAAAAAGAAAGAAAGAAAGAAAATGTCGATAGGTAAGAAAAAGCTCACCACTATTAATCATCTATATTGGCTGCCATTAAATTAAAAAGCAGATTGGCTTAATGAATTTCCAAACTGCTTACAGATGGCTTAAATCTTTATTTGCTATCCCAACTGGTTCATCTGTAGATCTGTATTGCAAACTTGATATTTGAATTACAGTTTCAAAAGACCCTACAGGTCTTTTGACAGAGCTTTCTGTAGACCAAGCAATCAGGAAGTTATTTCTTGAGAAGTCAGAAGATCATATTGTCCTTGACTGTTAACCAGGTACAAAAGTGGGAATGGGAGAGAGCGGTCACACATCCCACTTTCTTCCCACTGACATCATATTTCTCAATCATTCATTCATCAAAGCAAAGCCACCTTGAAACCTGTCAGAGATTTAAGATGATATGTACAATGTGGTCCATCCTGAAAAAATGTCCTAACATTCAGGAACTGGGTGGAAATTCACCTTCATAATTTTATAAGCATAATTGCTAGAAGTCAAAAGCCCTTTTGGATTTAAAGAGATATGTCAACAAAGTATCAATTAAACCTAAAATATTAACCAAGTGTCACAAACATATCATGAAACGAATTCATGAACTCATATAGCACATTAACTTTGTGGATAATACATGATAATTTGTTCTATTACTCATGTGTGGCCACTTTATAATATGGATCAGTGGGAATCATTTCTTATTTCATGTGCTCAGCTAAAAGTGTTTATTCTTATCTCACTGAAGAGCATATACTCCAAGGAAACTAAAAACAGAAAGATGGCTTCCCTACATACCAAAATATTCATAGAATATTTTACTGAAGCAAACATACAAGATACACAATGTTCTTTTAAAAATTGTGTTTGTGTGTGTGTGTGTGTGTGTGTGTGTGTGCGCGCACACATGCAATAAGGACACTGGATTCAGGAATTTTCACTTCAGTGTGAAGGCCAGACAAACAGCTGAACAGGGGAAGATTGAAAAACTCTCTGCTTTAGCAGGATTCCAGGCCCAGTGGTACTGATCAGCCATGGTCTCAAGCTGTGGATGAAGTGGAGCAAGTATAGACCCCCTAAGTGTGATAGCAGAGGGACAGGGATCTCATTGGCTGTTGGAACTTGCAGGATAATGGAATCTCTGGTTTGGGATCTAGGGCAAAGGAATGAACTTAAGTTTGCAGGTATAGGCGAGATTCAGAGAGCAAGAGCATCTGTGATGACTATTATTGAGGACCCTAACCATTGCTCAGAGCCTGAGAGGAATGCCTGAGATCAGGCCTCCAGAGAGCGCTCAGACAATAACAGTACAAAAAACCTCAGGACTAGAACCTGACTTTGATTATAAGTTAATAATAATAACAACAACAAAAGCCATATCTAAGAAAAATATCAAATAATCATAAACTCAAAGAGAGATCTTGAAAGAGCTTCAAAAGAACTTTAAAAATCAAATAAAACAGGAGGAAAATTGAAGAAAAATAAGAATATAAGAAAATCAAGAAAATTATGAAAAGAAAGTCAACCAGTTGGAAAAAGAAATCCAAAACCTTAACAAAGAAAATAACTCTTAAAAATTAGAATTGGACAAGGAGGGCTAATGATATAAGACACCAAGAAATAATCAAATAAAAAAACAGAAGAGAACATGAAATATCTCATTAGAAAAACAACTGATCTGGAGATCAGACAAAGGAGAGACAATATCATAACTGCTGTACTACCTCAAAGTTATGATTTTTTTAAATTGAGTCTAGGTATGACATTTCAAGAAATTATTTTTAACTCTTTAATAATATGCTATTTTTTCTAATTACATGTAAAGACAATTTTTAACTTTCATCTTAAGAAAAATTTTGAGTTCCAAATTTTCTCCCTCTTTTCTACCCTCCCTAAAATGGTAAGCAATTAGATACAAGTTATATATGTATAATCATGTAAAACACATTTCAATACAAGTTGTGAACAATGAAAGGAAAAAAGGGAGGAAGAGGGAGGAAATTTCCTTTTTCTAAAAGAAACACACACATAAAATAAAGTAAAAATAGTTTCCTTCAATTTTGTAACTTATTTTATATAAACAAAACTAATGCAGACAAGATTAGAAGGAAAGTAATAAACTGGGAAAACATTTTTACATTTAAAGGTTCTGATAAAGGCCTCATTTGTAAAATACATAGAGAATTGCCTAAAATTTATAACAATTCAAGTCATTTTCCAATTGATAAATGGTCAAAGAATACGAACAGGTGATTTTCAGATGAAGAAATTAAAACCCTTTCTACTCATATGAAAAGGTACTCTAAGTCACTATTGATCAGAGAAATGCAAATTAAGACAACTCAGAGTTACCACTACACATCTCTCAGATTGATTAAAATAACAGGAAAAGATAATGATGAATGTTGGAAGGGATGTGGGAAAACTGGGACACTAATATATTGTTGGTGGAATTGTGATTGGATCCAAACATTCTGGAATCAATTTGGAACTATGTCCAAAGGGCTATCAAACTGTGCATACCCTTTAATCCAGCAGTGTTTCTACTGGGCTTATATCCCAAAGAAATTATAAAGGAGGGAAAGGAATCCACGTGTGCAAAAATGTTTGTGGCAGCCCTTTTTGTAGTGGCAAAAAACTGCAAACTGAGTGAATGCCCATCAGTTGGAGAATGGCCGAATAAGTTATGGTACATGAATGTTATGGAGTATTATTGTTCTATAAGAAATGATCAGCAGGATGATTTTTGAGAAGCCTGGAGAGACTTACATGAACTGATGCTAAGTGAAATAGCAGAACCAGGATTTCATTGTACATGGTAATGGCAAGATTATACAATGATCAATTCTGGTGGATGTGGCTCTTTTCAAAAAGAAGACAATGCAGGCTAATTCCAATGATCTTCTGATGATGAGATCCATCTATACCCAGAGAGAGGAAATGGGATGATCACAACTGAGAAGTGAGTGACCACAACACTGCATTTTCACTTCTTTTGTTGCTGTTTACTTAAATTTTATTTTCTTTCTCATTTTTTCCCTTTTTGATCTGATTCTTCTTGTGCACCAAGATAACTGTATAAATGTGTATGCCTATATTGAATTTACATATATTTTTACCATTTTTAACATATATAGGATTATTTGCAATCTAGGAGAGGGGGGGGAAGAAGGGAAAAGTGAACTACAAGGTTTATAAGGGTCAATGGTAAAAAAAAAAAAATTATCCTTGCATATAATTTGAAAATAAAAAGCTTCAATAAAAAAAAAAAAGAAATGATCAGCAGGATGATTGCAGAGAGGTCTGGAGAGACTGATGTTAAGTGAAATAAGAGATCATTGTACATGGCAACAAGAAGATTATACAATGATCAAATCTGATGGATGTGGCCTGATGTGATTCAGGCCAGTTCCAGTGATCTTGTGATGAAGAGAGCTGACTACACTCAGAGAAAGAACTGTGGGAACTGATGAATCACAACATAGCTTTTTCACTCTTTTTGTTGTTGTTTACTTGCATTTTATTTTCTTTCTATCTTTTTGCATTTTTTATCTGATTTTTTTTGTTCAGCAAGATAATTGTATAAATATGTATTTATATGCTTTATTTAACATATATTTTTACTGTGTTTAACATATATTGGATTACTCTAGGGGAAGGGGTGGGGAAAAGGGAGAGAAATTGGAGCACAGGATTTTGCAAGGGTCAATGTTGAAAAATTATTCATGCATGTGTTTTGAAAATAAAAAGCTTTAATAAAAAATAGTCAACATTTAAATAATAATAATAAAGAATTATTGGACTTCCATGAAAAAAGAGCCTAGGACAATGTCTTACAGCAAACCATCAAGGAAAACTGCCCTGATGTCCTAGAACCAGAGGGTAAAATAGCCACTGAAAGAATTCACCAATCACCTTCTGAAAGAGACCTCAAAAGGAAAACTCCAAGGAACATCATAGCTAAATTTCAGAGTTATCAAATCAAGGAGAAAATATTGCGAGCATCAGAAAGAAACAGTTCAAATACCAAGGAGTCACAATCAGGATTATCCAGGACCTAGCAGTTTCCACGTTAAAGGATCAAAGGGCCTGGAATATGATACTCTGAAGGGCAAAGGAACCTGGATTGCAGCCAAGAATCAACTATCCAGCAAAATTAATCATTATCTTTCAGGGAACTGTTGAAGACCTTAGCTTAAAAAGACTTAAGTTTCCCATTTCATCCAGAGCTATCTCCAGTTGCCCTGATCTATATCTGGCCACTGGACCCAAATGATTCTGGAGGGGACAGTAAGGAAGGTGACCTTGTATTATCTTCCCTTGCTTAAATCCAGTTCATTTGTATGGCTTCACCTCTCTGATGTCATGATTCTCTTCAAAAAGAAAGATAAACCTAAACTAATCTGCTTATTCAATGCCATCTTAATCAAATTACCAAAAAGTTATTTTACTGAACTAGAAAGATTAATTTAAAATTTTATTTAGGAGAACAAAAGGTAAAAATATCAAAGGAATTAATGAAAAATAATGTAAAGGAAGGAGATTTAGCAGTACCAGATTTTAAACTATAGTGTAAGGCAGTAATTTCTAAGAAATAGAAAGCTACATCAGTGCAACAGAAGAGAGATACAATCTTGTTATGATTCTTACAAGGTACTAAGACAGTGGAATTGATAGAGACAATAATTATCTAATTTAGCATGGTTCAGTATGATTGATCTGATCCTATCAGGAGATGTTATGGGCCAGAACTTGAAACAAGGTACTAAGTGGAATTGAGAAGACAATAGTTAAATCTAGTTTAGCGCTGATTTAATCCTATAATAAATAATGGTTTCCTAGTGATGTAATGATTGGAGTATACTCAGTGCACAGTATATAAGCAAGAAACTCTCAGGGCCAGACACAGAAGCCCACAAGTCCACTCTCAGAGGCAAAATCAGATTCATTCCAACTTCCATCTTTGTGCTGGCTAGAGGCATTGGGAGGACGAGAGGCTAAAGCTGGCAGAAACAAAGGACTAGCAGCAAGAACTCTCGGAACCAAGGAGAGAGAGAGGCCTCTAAGAAAGCTAACTGGGCCCAAGGAAGGAGACATTACTTGGAAAGAGACAATAAAGGATTTGGATTTTAACTCCTGGCTGCTTGGTGACTATTACTTTGAACTGAAAGGGAAGCTGCCTCCAGAAGCCCCCCAAGAAATCTGCTCCCAGGGAACATTATATTTTAGAGAAGAGCATTACACAATCTACAGTAGCAAATGATTATAGTGACATTGTGTTTAACAAATATAAAGAATCAAACTTCAGGGATAAAAATTCATTATTTGCAAAAAAAAAAAAAAAAGTTGTTGGGAAAGCTGAAAAGCAGTCTGGCAGAAATTGGGCATAGACCAATATCTTATACAACTTACTAAGATAAAGTCAAAATGGATACCTTACCTACATATAAAAGGAGAAAATTCAAGAATTTAATTTAAAGGACATTGAACATACTATCTACCAGACTTATGCAGAGGAGAGCAATTCATGAATAAATAAGAGATAGAATTGTGAGGTATAAAACAGACCATTTCAATTATATTAGGTTAAAAGTTCGTATAAATAAAACCATTATAGCCAATATTAGAAGAAAAATACAAAATTGGGAGAAAAATTTTATAGACAATTTCTCAGATAAAAGTTTCATATTTTAAATATATAAAGAACTTTGTGAAATTTATAAAAACACAAATCATTTGCCAATTGTTAATGGTCAAAGGATATGAACAGTTTTTCAAAGAAGAAATCAAAATATATATAGCCATATTAAAAAATCCTAAATCATTACTGATTAAAGAAATGCAAATTAAAACAACTTTGAAATATCATTTTATACCTATCAGATGACTTAAATGATAAAAGGGGAAAGGAGACATGAATAAACTGGGACATTAATTCACTATTGATGAACTGTAACCATTTTGGAGAACAATCTGGAATTATGTCTAATGTGTTATAAAAGTGATTATATCCTTTAACTCAGTAATTAGATCTGTTCTCAAGGTGATTAGAGAAAATTTTATATGTTCTAAAGTATTTATAGCAGTTCCCCTTTTGGTAGCAAAGAACTGAATATTGAAGGAATATCCTCCAATTGGAGAATGGCTAAACAAATTATAGTATATAATTTGTGATGGAATATGGCTATATCATGAGAAATGATGAGCTGATTGATTTTAGAAATGCATGCAAAGACTTGCATGAAATATTGAAAAGTGAAATGAGCAGAACTTATAAAATGTTATATACAATAACAATATTTTTCTAAGAATAAATTAGAACAACTTAATCATTTTGAGTATAATATATACTCCATTACAAAGATCCTATGAAAGAAGTTTCTATCCACCTCCAGAGAAAGAACTGATAAATAGAAGTATATAGAATATGGTTTTAGGTAGACAGGGAAGAATGGAGGAAAAAAAATTAAAAGTGCACATAGAACAAAAGAAAACTTGGAAGTATATAGAAAAGGGTAGCTTTGAAAATGATGTGTTATGTTTATTACATAGTTTTCATTTTTTAGTTTTTATTTGTTTTTTAATTTATGAAATAAAATAAGCATAGAATATTTTTAAAAGATGATTTTATTTGAAATTTAAAATCTATTATGTACAACTTGCTAGTACTTTTAAATATATAATAAAGCTATCATGTAAATTTCTTTCCCCCCCGTTTTCCCTCCCTCCTAAGATGGCTACTATTAGATTCAAATATAAATATAAAAGAAAGTTTTTCCCCAAAAAAGTAAATGGTATGAAATGTATATTTATGGTTGTTGAATCCTCTTTTTATGTATATATATTTATTTATGTTGTTTGTGGAAATGTCCCTCTTTTTTGTCTTTTTTTTTATTTGAGTTCCAAATCAATAAAAAAAAATTTAAGAAATAATGCATATAAGGCAATCAGAGAAATATGAGCAGACTTATGTTCTTTATTTAAAGTGAAATCACCAGAACCAAGAAAACACTATACACAGTGACTATACTATACACAGTAAAAGAACAATAAAACAAAGTGATATTATTATAATAACCAATCTTGTCTTCTAGAATGATAAGGAAATAAAGTTCCCTACCTTTGTTAGATTTAAGGACTATGGCTGTGGAATATTATTCTGACGAATAACAAAAGTCTTCTTTTGTGACCAAAAAATCTTTTCCATAAAGAAACATTGTAATAAATAAGAGTTATGATGCAATTCTATCTTTTATGTTAAAAAATGTTCTTATGCAGAAAGCCATTGATGCTATTGAAGATATTGTTGAGATGATATTCACAGGTACCAAGACAATGAGTGGATTTTCAGGAGTTAAAACTAAGTGACAAAAATATTCCATGAAAAATAGCTTGAATTTGTAGAGCACTTTGTAGCTTACAATTAACTTTCCTCACTACAATTAACTTTCGTGGACACTTTATAAACCCATTTTACAAATCAAGAAACTGAAGCTCAGAAAAGAAGTAAAACATGAAATTTAACATGGAAAAATGCAAACTAAGGACTACTTTTTAACTTGATTGACATGGGAGAAAAAAAAGTTTGACCCACACTATGACAAATATTTGAATCCTTTAGGAGATTATGTAGAAAAATAGCAATAAAATAAATTATGCTAATAACTTACCATTGCAATAAAATCAGTTTCTTATATCATATTGTAATCTTGCTTTTTTATCACTAGGACCCTTTCAAGTAGCAAATATCTAATCTTTCATAGCACTTAAGTGCTTCTTTGTTATCATTGAACATGTCATTCCCAATGGAAAACGACAGAGAAGCTGTTCATTCCACTAAATTTTAATGTAGTCTCCATATAATAAAACACAAAAGAAGGCAAAAAAAAATACATCATCTATGTGGGAACTAAGATCTAAATAATTATGAATTTGAGTACCTTTAATGATGCTTGAAATAGGGGTTGGAATTATATTGTTTGTATATAGTTATGTTAACCCATGCTATTTGCTATTAACCCAGTCCATTGCTATTAATATGTTGATGGATTTTGTTTTGGCATAGACATCTAAGTGATTTTCAAAAATAATAAAGCTTAAAGAGGCTCTTAAAATCTAAGAGTTAGAAGGGGGTAATGGAGGCCTTTCTATTACTTCTTTACAAGTGGTCATACAGCCTTTGCATTAAGAATTTCACTGAATGAAAAAGTGAGAGGGATCTCACTATTTCCTGCAGGTCAATCTACTTTGCAACAGATCTATTTTTGAGGAAGTTTTTTTTATTTTTTTAAACATAGAGCCAACTTACATTCAGTGCTTCTGGTTCTCCCCTCTTGGGCCAAATAGAATTGTCTAATCTCTTTTCTATATTACAACCCTTCAAATAGCTTAATTAAAAAAAAAAAAAAGCTGTCATGTTCTCCCTAACATTCTTTTCTTGAGACTAAGTAGCCCCACTTCTTTCAATTAGTAATTGTTTCTATCAATATACTTTGTATATTGTCTCTTGAATAGCTATCCAACTTGCCTATTCAAGAGGCAACACAGCACAGTGGAAAGTCACTGAGCTTGATATCACAGTTCCTGAGTTCAAATCCTGACTGTGCCATTTAATATTAACATGTTCTCTGGTTCTAATGCCCCCTTAATGCCTTCTTATGATTATGCTTCAGCTTGTCTATATGTTTCCTAAAATACTGTTCCTAGAACTAAACAGTGTTACAGATGTGCTCTAACCTAGGTGTGATAGAGAAGAACAATTTACTCCCTTATCTGACTCCATTGATATAAGCTAAGATAACATTAATTTAGCAGTTTTCCCCTTATTTCCAGTGTCATACTATTGATTCACATTGAACTTACAGTTTACTAAAATCCCTTTTCTTCGAGAAATGACCAGGTTTAACGAAGTCTTCCTGAATTTATGAAGTTACTTTATTCAACACAAGCAAAATAGTTTATATTTGCCCCTTTTAAAGTTTATCTTATTCCTTTTGGTTTGTTATTCTAACCTGATGAGCTCTTTTAAGATTTTCATCCACAGTATTGGCACACTCTTCTTATTTTGTCTCCTCTACAAGTTCTTTGACAAATGCATCATGTAGCCCTTTATCCAACTCATTGATAAAAATATTTAATCATACATACAAGGTCAAAGAGGATTACTAAGACATCTAACAAAGGGGTTTTCCTCTAGTTGGATCCCAACCCACTAATGATTCTTGGGACCAGCCTACAACTGTCCCTTTTATATCATAACTTTCCCAATAACAGTTTCACTATCTCATGAGTCAGCAAAAGAAATTACTGCAAATGGAAATTTGGGGGGAATTTTGTGGAGGTCATAATGTATATATGAAGACCACAGATGACATATACATAATAACCTATAACAAATATTTAATCCAAATTTTACAATAAGATACTGTAAATGCCCTGTAGAAGAAAAAAAAATCAGATTTCTGTGGTATGAAGAGAGAAACAAAAATTTTTTCACAGATTTTCCAGATTATATAGGCTCTGCACTCCCCAAAATGTGGAAGGGATAATGTCATGACTTAATTAGTACAAATCTACCTATCACTATTATTACAATATGAAAGACTTTGTCAAATGCTTGGTCAAATTGAAATTCTGTAGATGTTTTAATCTCTGTTGTTCTCTGGGGGTGAGGAGAAAAATGAATCTTAATTTACTGACAAAAAGAATCTAGCACCCAAGGAAAAAATATAATTGTCTAATGACAGCTACTCTTCTTGGTATATCTAGATGCAGCTAAATGGCAAAATGGCTCTAGAGCACTGGACTTGGAAGGCCAATGTTTGAATTTTGCCTCAGTTCTATGATCCTTGATAAGCCATTTAACCTTTATATGCTGAAATTTCCTCATCTGCAAAATGAGGAGATTGGACTCTGGCTTCTAAGGTCCCCTAAAATCAAAGTCTGTGATCTTATAATCTTAATACTTTGCTGCTGATCTTTATATATTTTTCTTTAATTCCTCAAATATTGTTGCTGAATATGGAAGGGGAGAATGAATCATAATTATTTAGCAGACTAGTCTACCAGCAGAGAAAATGAAAAACAATCATCTACCAACTTTGTCTGATGTTGATGTTGCCTCTCCAGATACTTTCCTGGAAGCTATATTCTCTGTTGAGTTATGTGCATTTATTCATTTAACAAATATTTATTGAACTCCTATCCACATTTATAAAAAGTTTCATTAAAAAGCATCTTAAATTGTTCATACAGACTATTAAGTATCTCATGTGTATTACACTCTATATGATTGTCTACCTTATCTCCCTTACAGAAAAAATAAGGCATAACAGAAAGGCATTGAACTTAAGAGGCAGTTCCTGAGTAAAATCCTGGATTTGCTACTTAATATTTGTGTTCCACTGGACAATTCATTTAATGTCTTTGGACCTCAGTTTCCATAAACATAAAATAAGACAGATGGGCCAAAGGACCTCTAAGTTTCCTTCCGGCTCTCGTTTATATTCTTACAATTCTAATATCTCTACTAGAATATCATAAAGATTTCAATAAATCTTAGTCATCATGCATTTATTAAGCACTTACTATGAATTGGGCTCTATGCTAAGCATTGCCCTTAAGGAGTTTCCATTCTAATGGGAGATAATGAAAGGGGCTCAAAAGAGTAGGGAATTGGGGGAGGAGATACCTAAGTAAGGGCTTGTAAACTAAGACTGGAGAATTAAGGATGGATAGTCTGGAATCTCCTCCAAAATGGAGGGAAGTTCCAGGAAGAACTCACTGATGAGAGAAAGAGGACACAGGAGTACAATCAGAAACGGCAGTTAAGTCTGGAAATGTTAGAGAGGACTCAAAGTCAAAAGTTTTAGCCTGAAAAAGAGTAGGGGAAGAGGAGGATTCCTTTTTTCCACCCTACTGAATACCCATAGCTGACAAACACTATTCTAGTGTGAATCTTGAAGCCAAAGAATAGGCAAAGTGTCAACCAACTAGTTAAGAGATACTCTTCAATGATACTCCCAGTTACTCAACATTGATTTCCTGGGATAAAATCAAGTCTGGTCTGAGTACACTCAACAGGCTGGTGGACAACACTTCAATCGCTCTCTGAATAAATTGATTAAGATCCATCTTCTTTTTTTGTTTTTTTTAAATTATAGTTTTATTGACAAAACATATGCATGAGTAATTTTTCAGCACCTTGCAAAACCTTCTGTTCTACCTTTCCCCCTCTTTTCCTCCCCTAGATGGTAGGTAGTTCCATACATGTTAAATATGTTAAAGTATATGTTAAGTACTATATATATATATATATACATATTTATACAGTTATCTGACTGCCCAAGAAAAATCAGATTTAGAAAGAAGGTAAAAAATAACCTGGGAAGAAAAACAAAAAGCAAGCAAACAATAACAGAAAGAGTGGAAATGCTATAATGTGTTCCACATTCATTTCCCAGTGTTCTTTCCCTGGGTGTAGTTGGTTCTGTTCATTACTGATAATTGAAACTGGTTTGGATCCTCTCATTGTTGAAGAGAGCCACTTCCATCAGAATTGATCCTCATACAGTATTGTTGTTGAAGTGTATAATGATCTCCTGGTTCTGCTCATTTCACTCAGCATCAGTTCATGTAAGTCTCTCTAAGTCTCTCTATATTCATCCTGCTGGTCATTTCTTACAGAACAATAATATTCCATAATATTCAAATACCACAATTTACTCAGCCATTCTCCAATTGATGGACATTTATTCAATTTCCAGTTTCTGGCCACTACAAAAAGGGCTGCCACAAACATTCTTGCACATACAGGTCCCTTTCTCTTTTTTAAAATTTCTTTGGGATATAAGCCCAGTAGTAACACTGCTGGGTCAACGGGTATGCACAGTTTGATAACTTTTTGAGTATAGTTCCAAATTGCTCTCCAGAATGGATGAGCCAACTATATAAATAATCTGCTGTGTTAATTTTTAATTCTGTAATAAAAAGAGCAAAGTGCCTCCTTGTTTCTGTAGTAGCCAACACAGTATCTAGCACCTAGTGACCCTTCATTTCTTGATTGGTTGCTGTGAAAATGTCTTTAAATGACTTAAAACATCCTCAAAATAAGAATTGGTATGCTGTGAGCATGATGACTTTCTTTACAGTCTAATTGGTGAACAATGAACTCTAAAAAGCCCCTGACTTTTCATGTGGTTGGTCTGATCTATATTCATGTATGTGTGTATATAGGAAGCATTAGCTTAGAGAATTGTTTGTATATCCTCACTAATTCCATGAATACTAATATGTCTTTTGCTTTTAATATTACATTTTACCCACTGAAGTCCTGGAAGTAACAGTCCGTATAGGAATATAAATACACACACACACACACATTTATACAGGTTTAATCAAAAGTATACACAGGCTTGAAAATTATTTAAAGCAAACCCCAAAAGGTTTTAGGGGGAGGCAGCACAGTAAGAAGTCTGGTTCTCTTTTGCATTCCTCACCTCATACATTGTATTTTCCAGACTAAAAACCTGTGAAATCATAGGATTATGAATTTGGAGTTGGAAGGAAATTTAGAGACCATTAGTCAAAACCCCTCATTTTACAGATGAGGGAACTGATATCAAAGCTAAGAGTTAAACCATATTCATAAATAACAATTATCATCAATATTCTCGACATCATCTACCCTGATGGACTGCTCAACACCCAGGTTACCTACCTCCAATGTTTCCTTATCTTTAGCAGACTTTGCCTCCATTCTACTCTAGCTGTCTAGTAAGGCAACTTCAATTGCTCCATCTCCAAGATTTCAAATTCAGACCTTATTCTCTAATAACCCTCTCTTTTTATCTCCTGACCTGTTGTTTACTTTCTTTAGGATCTCCTGTTCATTGATCTTTCCACATCCTCCTTCAGTCTTCTGGTTTTATTTGTCTCCCTACTATCCTATTCTTACTGGTGATAGGGCTCTATGGCAAACAATCTGGAGTCAGGTTATCCCCTGCGGAAAACAAGGAAGAGTACTGATATGATTCTCTCTTTAAATGGACCTATTGATTTTGATTAGACCTTCTGTTATCCTAAGAAGGCCCTGACTGAATTCCTTGTTCAATTCTTCCATTGACAAACCCTAGTTATTATATCCAATCACAAAGCTAAGTTATGATGTCAATCCCCAAGATCATTTCTCTCTTGTAAAAGAACTTAATTGTACCCTCACATCTTTGCTAACTTTCTGGCCTACCAAGAGCACAACCCCACATTTCTTTGAGGTTTGATTAGGAACTGCCCACCTTATGCCATCAAATTAACTTTGCCTGCCGTGTGGTGTGTTCCCCATGGTTAACTGTGAGTTCCACTAGGGAACTTAGCTCATATCTTTCCTTTTGTTAATGGCTAAAATCTTTGCCTCTTGATATGAAGATGGTCTAAGCCTACAAATTGTTTTGCAACACCTCACAACAGTTGTCTCAAATCCCTATATACTTTTGGAGTTAAATGCCTTCTCCTCAAGATCTGCTGGATGGTATGGTGAGAGTCCTGAAACCCCAATATATTTTGGAGGTTCATATCCCCATGCCCCATCACTCCATTGTATCTCAATCCCTTCTACCATATCCTCCTTATCAATTCACAACCTTTGTTGCTCTTCATTACATATTGTCTCAGAGACCAGTTGAGTTTTGTTATAAAAAAAGTAATGAAACTGTGAAGGCTAGACTACACTAGATTCAAGCTATTTCATCTCAGCCTGACTTGCTCAAGGCCAGCAATCATAAAATCTTGCACTAAAAAGGATTTTGAAATCATCTCTTCTTTTGTGCAAGTATGAGAAAAATGTTGGGGTTCTAGATGTTGATGTCATCTTTGAAAAAATTCAGAATCAAACCATCTCCAACTCAAGTATGAGCACTTATTGGGGTCACACACCCCGTGGACCTGCTTCAAAAAGGAGAGAACAGACTAGCATAGTAATATAATTAATAATGAGAAGGAAGAGTAAGAAAGACCAGGAGAACTGTGTAAAGTAGGGAAATTGGGCAATCTCAGATAAGACAGGGATGGGGAAATCTCTGATTAGATCCATCTCAGATCGGATATGCCTAGAAAAAGTCCTTTTGTCCTAGTGAACAGGATATTAAGACTGGGTCAGCAACTATATAAGCATGGAAAAAAGTAAAAGAAAAGGTCTTTTTTGTTCTAAAGAGAGTCAATAGTAGCAAAATATACTTGGAAAAAGGTAGATTCAGGATATTAGAGCTAAGGTAGCAGCTAAGATACCATCACTTTTATGAACTTCCTACCCTGTTCCTCACAACTATTCATTTTCATTCTCCTCAGTCCCTTTCTCCACTTTAAGATCATGCTTCTCAGGTTTTTCAGTATGAACTCTCTCACCTTTCCTCTTCAACTAGTCAACTTGTCTTCTCTTTAAACCTATTCCTTTCTTGTCTGAAATGGCCAACTTTATGCTAAAGGCTTATCTCTCTGCGTGTTCTGTCATTTTCACATTCACCTCTCTCACATCTTTAGTTGTCCTCTGTACATTGGTCTTTTTCTTTTCTGATTAAAAACATGTTCAGATCTTCCCAAATGCCTATCCCCATATCTCCTCTCTTTCAGTTAAATTCATTGCTCCACTTCTGCTCTGATTTCAATTCCTTGTAATCTGCACCTCTCCCCATTTTAGAGCTGAAATGATCTCCTAATGGTAAAGTCCAATCACTTTTTGTCATCTTTATTGACCCTTTCACAAGATTTGACATTGACCACTTCCTTGATGGCTATTCTTGTGATTGTTGAATCACAAAATTCACAATAATCTCCTAGTCTTCTCTAGCCAACCCTCCAGTCATTAAGCTGATTTTCCTTTCTGTTCCCTAAGCTTTAAGTCTCCCAAACTTCTAACCTTAATCAACACGCCCCCAATTCAAACTCATCACAGGACTACAGAAATAGAGAATAAAGAAAATTTAGAAGTTATCAGAACTAACCCTTTCATTCTATAGAAAATGAAGGCAAGAAAGGTTGTAACTTTCCCAGGGTCATATCCAAACCTCATTGCTTTACTTTATTTGCCCATTTCTATGGATGTAACTATCATTCTCTTAAGGCTTCCAACGTCAAAAACTTAAAAGCATCTTTAACTCTTGACCCCAAATCAATCCGTTGCTGATTTTATTTCACATATCTTTTACATCTGCCTCCTACTATTTCAAGCATCATCCCCTTGAAATATTCATCATTTGATAAATCCAAACAAAAAACAAACAAGAAACTATGGAAATGAATAAAATCTTAGAAAAATTAGATAGGACTGACCTTTGAAGAAAAATGAATGGGAACTGAAAAGAATATTTTTTCTCTGTAGCACATGGCATCTACATAAATATTGATCATGTATAAAGGCATAATGTAGTCAAATATAGTAAAGCAAAAATATTAAATATATCCTTTTCAGATCATAATGCAAAAAAGTTACATTCCATAAAGGGCAGTGGGAAGATGGATCAAAAATTAATTGAAAACTAAACCTAATCCTAAAGGATAACTAAGTCAAAGAACGAAATTAACAATAATTTCATTTAAAGAGAATGACAACAATGAAACAACATACCAAAATTTATGGGATACAACCAAAGCAGTAGTTAGAGGAAAATCTATTTTTCTAAATTCTTACACCAACAAAACAAAAAAGAAAAAGATCAATGAATTGGGTAGGCAATTAAAAAAAAAAAAAACACCAGGGAAAGAACAAATTAAACATCCCCAATTGAGCACCAATTGGAAATCCTGAAAACTAAAGGTGAGATTAATACAAGTGAAAGAACACTATTGCACTAATAAATAAAACTGAGAACTGGTTTTTACCAAAACAAACAAAAAATACTAAGATAAGTCTCTGTTAATTTGATTTTTTTAAAAGAAAACCAAAATGGAAGTATCAAAAATTAAAGGGACAAGTTCACCACCAATAAAGTAGAAATTAAAACAATTAGTAGGAGCTATTTCATCCAATTATATGCCAATAAATCTGACAACCTAAGTAATAAAAGTGAATATTTACAAAAATACAAATTCCCCAGACTATCAGAGGAAGAAATAGAATTCTTAACTAACTCCATTTTAGAACAATAGATGGAACAAGCTATTAATGAGTCCCCTAAGAAAAATCCCTAGAGCTAGATGGGTTTACAAGTAAAGTCTATCAACACTTAAAAGAAAAATTAATTCAAATACTATATAAATTTCTTGTGGGAGGGTGGGGAGTCATACCAAATTCCTTTTAGGATAGAAATATGGTGCTGATATCTAAAGAAGGAAGAGCTAAAACAAAAAAAGACAATTATGGACAAATTTCCCTAGTGAATAATAATGCTAACATTTTAAACAAAAAACAACCACGGAGATTTTAGCAATAAGATCATATATTATGACTAGGTGGGATTTATACCAGGAATTCAGGATTGGTTCAATATCAGGAAAATTATCAACATGCCTGACTTTATCAATAACAAAATCAACGGAAATCATATGATTATATCAACAGATTCTGAAAAAGTATCCATTCCTATTTAAAAAAAAAAAACATAATAAAGAGCATATATAAAGGGAGCATTCCTTAAAATAATAAGCAGTATCTATCTAAAACCATAAGCAAGCAATTATTTGTAATGGAAATAAGTTAGAAGCCTTCCCAATAAGGTCAGAGGTAAAGCAAGCATGCCCATTAACACCACTATTATTCAACATACATATTCAATATAATACTAGAAATGTTAGCTGTTAATAAGAGAAGAAAAAGAAGTTGAAGAAATTAGAATAAACAATAAATAACAAAATTATAACTCTTTACAAATGAGAATCTGTGAAAAACTACTTGAAACAATCAAAGCTGAAAGATATAAGCCCACATAAATCATCAGCATTTCCATGTGTGACCAAAATAAAACAAAACCCAGCAGCAAGAAATAAAGAGAAATTCTATTTTAAAATAACTATTATTAATAAAATAAAAAATGCCTGGGAGTCTTACCTGCCAAAAGAAACTGAGGAACTATATCAACACAATTATAAAACACTCACAAATAATGTCAAACCTAAATAATTGGAAAAAATATCAGATGCTCATGGGTAGCTAGAGACAATATAATGAAAATGACAATTCTACAATTAGTACTTATTCAATGTCATATCAATCAAACCACCAAAAATGTATTTGATAGAGCTAGAAAAAAAAAATTTATCTCGAAGACAAAAAAGGTCAAGTATACTGAAGAAATAAATGGAAAAAAAAAAAAAACAAAGGAAGGTAGCCTAACAATACTGGATATCAAACTATATTATAAAGTACTAATCATCAAAACTTTCTAGTTCTAGCTAAAAAATAGAGTGGTGGATCAGCAGAAGAGATTACGTACACAAGACCCAATGGTAGTTGACCATTGTAACTTGGCGTTTGATAAACCCAAAGATCCCCTCAGTTTCTGAAATAAGAACACTGGCAAAAACTGCTTGAAAAACTGGAAAACTAGCAAAAACTAGGGTTAGATCAACACTTCACACCATATAGGAAGGTAAGCTAAAAATGGATACATGATTTAGAAATAAAGGGTGATATCATAAGCAAATAAGAGCAAATAATAGGCTACCTATCATATCTAGGGAGAACTTTTTTTTATTATAGCTTTTTATTTATATATGCATGGGTAATTTTTCAGCATTGACCCTTGCAAAACTTTCTATTCCAACTTTTCCCTTCCTTCCCCCCATCCCCTCCCCTAGAAATTAAAAATTCTTTAGTACCACTTTATAATTCTCAGATTGACTAATATGACAAAAAGAGAAATAAATATTGGAGAGGATATGGGAAAAGTGACACTAATGCATTGTTTGGTAGTTATGAACTGCTTCAGTCATTCTGGAGAGCAATTTGGAACTATGATCAAAGAACAATCAAATTGTGTATATCCTTTGATCCAGCAATATCAATAGAGATTATAAAAAAGGAAAAAGGACCCACCTACACATGCAAAAATATTTATAGCAGCTCTTTTCATGGTAACAAAAACATTGGAAATTGAGGGGATGTCCCTCAATTGAGGAATGGCTGACCAAGTTGTAGCATAAACATAAGGGAATGCTATTGTACAATAAGAAACGGTGAATAGAAAGATTTCAGAAAAACTTGCAAAGACTTGTATGAAGTGATGCAAAGTGAAATGAGTAGAACCAGGAAAACATTAAATATAGTAGCAGCAATATCGTGTGATGATCAACTAAGAATAATTTCATTCTTCTCAACAACAGTAGTCCAAGATAATTGCAAAGTACTCAAATGGAAAATGCTATCCATATCAAATTGAAGCATATTTTTAAATTTACTTATTTTTTCATATTTTTCTCTTTTGATCTGTTACTTCTTTCACAACTTTGACTCCCATTAAAATGTTTTACATGATTGCATATATTAATTTATATCAAATTGCTTACTTCAAGTTTTTATAATAGATTTTTATTTTCAAAATATATGCAGAATTTTCAACATTTACCCTTGCCTTCTAAATTTTTCCCCCTCCCTTTCCCCTTTCTTCCTCTAGACAGCAAGTAATTCAATGTTAAACATGTGCAATTCTTATATATATATATATATGTATACACACACATATATATGTTTCCAAATTTATCATGTTGCACAGAAAAATGAGATCAAAAAGAAAAAAAAAATGCCAATGGGGGAAAAAAAACACTGCTATTTTAAATTGAGGAGGGAAAAGAGGGAGAAAAATTTGGAACTCAAAATCTTATAAAATTAATGCTATGATGTGAAAATATGTATAGAATTGTACATATACAAACTATATTGGATTGCTTGCTGGATGAGGAAGGGGGAAGAGGAAGGGAGGGAGAAAAATTTGGAACACAGTTTTGCAAGGGTGCATATTGAAATCTATCTTTGCATGTATTTTGAAAAAGAAAAAAATGCTAAAATAGATATACATATAATGGGGAGGGAGGGGAATGAAATGGTACTTAAAAAAGGAAAACCACATTAACAATTTAAAAAACAAAATCAGAAAGATGTCTCCAGTATTTTTTTCCCAAGATTTCAAAAAAAAAAAAATTAACTCGAGTTTGCTCTACATAATTACCTAGTTTTAAGCCTACTCAAAAATCATGTAAAACATTATATAGAGACTTATTGGAAAGAGAATATTCACTTTACTTTGCAAAATACAAATTGAAGACATAGAAATTTCAACTTCAGTTAATAAAAATATTTTAGACAATTCCCAACACTAGGACTCGGCTAAACTTTACCTCTACAATGTTCCAAAACAATTTAAGTTTCCAGCGTACACCAATGTTGTCAAACTCAAATAGAAACAGGGACCACTAAACTATATAAGGGATCCCTGTAGGGCCCACATTAACTTGATTTTAATATCTAACATTACCTCAAGAAAACAATGAATATTTCCCAATTACATTTTAATCTGCTTCTGTCTGCACTATTTCAAATCATGTGATCTACAGGTTGTATGTTTTATCACCTCTAGTATACATACCAACACATTATAATCATATTTAACTCTTATTAAGAGATCCATACTGAACTTTTAAGACATTATTTGTTATCACATGCATTTACTAAAACTACATGAAAACTTTCTGTAATTTGGATTCATCTGTTCAAATGATAGGACTGTTTGGCTTTGCTAGTGTTGAATATGAAAGACATAAGCCAGCCAATAAACATTTACTAAATGATAACCATGTGCCAGGCTCCATCCTAAATGCTGGAGATTACCATTCTCTCTCCCTCCCCCCCAAAATAATGCATTTTCAAGGAGCTCATAACCTAATGGGAGATAAAACTAAGCCCGAAGAAAGTTTAATAAGTCAATGAGAATATTTTGAGAACCAACATTATAATACATAATGATACAGATATTTGGTCACATACATTATTGATGCAGAAGTACAGAAAATGCCTTGCTGGCTAGAGTATGGGCATAAACTCTTGTATATAGAGGTACTAAAATGACATAGTAACTAGAGTTGGTCTTGGAATAAGGAAGCACTGCCCAGTGAACCTGCCTTAGATACCAATTAGTTGTGTGATCAACTGCAGCAACTTGACTTCTACAGCTTATAAAATGGAAATAATAGCATCAACCTCTTAGGATTGTTTTAAGCCTCAAAAAAGATAATATAAAATGCTCAGAAAAACTTAAAAGTATTATATATAAAATGGTAGCCATTAACATTCTAGTTATTTAATGGAATCAATGTAGTGTTCACATAACACTGCAGCCCATGGAAAGATTATATTCTTTTATTGTTTTCTTTTTTTCATACAGGTTCAGGTTCAACTTTCAATAATAAAATTCAATAAATTTGATTCCTTAATCATAAAAACTTGCTTTACACATTATTTACATGTTTCCAAAGTCTACAGCCATACAGAATATCACGAGGACTTAATTGGCTCTACACATGGTACCATCACACAGAACGGGAAGGGCTAACCAAAGGACATACATTCAAAGATCAAGTTGTAGATATACACAGTGTATTTGGCACTGTTCATAAAGTTAACATCTGCCTCCTAAAGATAGGAATTCTTAAACTTTAGTCATAATATGTAGTAATTTGCTATCAGAACCCAAAATAGCTCCCCAACTTCATAATTTGGTAATGGAGATTCTGTAAGAAATTGGTAACACAACAAGAATGCAACTAAATTCAAATATCCAACTTCCTGCTGTGCTCCAAGTTATTGCTAGCCATGAATGATTTAATTTGGATATTACCACTGCAGGGATTATAAAAAGAGTAATATTTAAATATCTTTAGTTGCCCAGAAAGATAAGTAACACTTTTCTTTGAATTTTCTATTTCCTTTTGGGAGCACAGACTGCACAACTTATTGGGATTTTGATGGGAATAACTATTAATTAAAAGTCAATGCTAGAAAAGAAAAAAAAAATGTAGTACAGTCCAGCTCACATTTATGAGATTTTGGATGTCGATATCTAAACTCAGAGCTTCAAGCCACCTCTTTAAGTCCTTCCCTCAAGGAATATACAAACTACTCAGGTCACAGCTTAATCCTTTATTTTAGATGCAAGACATACAATTCTTTAAGAAATGGAAGGAGTTTAAAAAAAAAAAAAGCAGGCTTGTAACTTTCTTCATATTTAAACTATACCATTTTAATGATCCATTGCATGTAATATTTGACTATTACTGTATCAACTTAATATGCAATGCACTGTTATATTAACTCCCTTCACTTAGGTATGTTCCCTTAAGTTTTTTTTTTTTGCTTTAAAATCAAATATAACATTTCCAGCTTATTTCTAAGTTAACAGAAATATTACAGTTATAATGAAGGCAAAAAAGTTTCAGCAGAACCTGGAACACAGCATTGGAATACTAAGCTACAGTTCACCAGCAAAGGATAAGTTAAGAGGTATGCTGTAACTTCAATCAAGACAAAACTTTCAGCAATAAATTAATATTTTAAAAACCCAGAGTGTTTCAACATATAAATAACATGAAGTGCAAAGTAATATCACTTGACCAAATTTCAGTTTTTAATGGATTTTATTTCAAGTGTATTTTCAAAATCATTTTTGGGGATTTTATTACCCATTGCTGAAATACATTTATTCTTCATAGCTTCAGAACTTGATGGACAATTACAGACCATGCTCTCTGAATCCAGTCTTCAACCACTACTTCACAGGCTTCTGAAACCTAAATTTTAAATAATGACCCTATTTCAAATGCCCAATTCCGATCCAAATATTGTACACTTGTAGACAGGTTCTCCCCAAAACTAATATAGCAAATCCGAACAGTGACTTATGCCTAATTTAAGAGCAGGAGTGAGGGAAGAGGCAATGATTAAATGCCTTAAAAAAGTGGATATTCATAGTTTTAAAAATAAAAATGGAACCAGAGCTATTTTCTCTCTCAAGAAAGGAAACAAAAACCCAAGCCCAATCATTTTGTAGACTTTGGTAATATTTAACTCCCTGCAGAGGCTACAATCCTTTAAAAAAAAATTAAAAATTCCAATTAATGCCATATAAAAATTCTTAAGCTCCATTCATAGGAACTTAAATATGCTACTCAAGGAAGGAAGAAGTCTGAAGATGTTGGATCACTTCTGGAGGAGATAACCAGCTGCCTTTGTTAACTTCCCTCACTTGTTTGCTATTCACAAATGGTTAGTTAGACACTTTTGGTCTAATATAAATACTTGGTTGCTGCTTAAAAACAAACTGCCCCCCAAAAATAAGAGACCAAAGCCGCTTTCCTTAGTCTCAAGGAACTTACTATCCCTTCATTTCACAAACTATTGTTGGACAACCACTTCCTTTTAGAAAACATTTTAGGAATTTTTCAATTTTTCATTTACAAAGTAGCAAAACATTTTTGTCCCTGATCTCCATGGTCCATACCATAAACAAGCACACAAGGTCAAGGGTTCTAAAGTGACCCAGCTGGTTCATGATGCAGCAAGGGACAGGAATGGACGGACATATGATGACAGATGAAAATCCCTCTTTGCTCCAAAAGTGCATGCTTATAACATGTGAGCAACGCGCCAAACTGTTAGGCTGGAGAGTTCCCAAACTTAGAATGCTTCCACTTAATAGAGAGAGTCAATACATTATTCTTAAAACTTAAAATTTTGGTCACTAGGAAAAAAAACCCCACCAAACCCTGCCTCTACCCTCCCTCCCTCAAAGTCCCCAAACAATAACCAAACAGCTTCAATCATCCCTCTTCTTCCCTCTCCACAAAAATAGAGAAGAGATTGAGGCTGAAGTTTTTGAGAAGCCTATATTTCAGACTTGGATAGTGTTATTTTCTCAAAGCTGCAGGTCCATTAGTTCCTTCTCCAACACTTCCCATTTATAAATTTACTTTCATACTCACAATCTCATGCACACACACACATACACGCACACACTCGCTCTCAAGTAAGACACTTTTTTGAGTTTGTTGATAAATTATGAGGAGGATTGTGAACTGGGTGTATACAGAATTGATCACAGGTGCTTGTAAACATCAGAATCCCTTGGGTCCTTTCCTCCAAAAGCTTGAATTCAAGCAGTGCAATCAACGATCATTTTCCCAAACGTTGCTCACAAGCTGCATACCGACGGAGGGCAGAGAAAAAGTCCTCATAACTGATGTTTAGGTGTGAAGGCAAAGAGCTGAGAAGGAAATATAGAAAATAAAAGTTAAAAGATGGCAGCAGTATTTAAAAAGCAAAAGACAAAACAACCATTGTAAGAGTGTATTAAAGAACATGTCAAGAGATCTATTGAGAAATAAAAGTAAATCAAAAAAGTAAATATATCAATAAATGGTTTTTAAGACAACTCTCGCATGCTAAAGTAACTGTACTGGTAGACTGTAAACCTCTTTACACATGTTTTTCCTCCTTAAATAAGACAAGCAAATTCTCTTTTTTATGGATTGACTACTTCAACTACAGATTTCCTAAGAACATAATTCTTGTTCAAGGCTAGGCACAAAGTGTTCAATATTTGCAATCTAAGAATAGGACAATCTACGAATAGTATGAGCATCAGTGCAGGTCTTAGTTATGGTCCCATGAGCAAGGTAAATTTTCATGTGGTTGGATACTGAAGCAGTTTGGCAAGGAACTAATAAATGGAAAGTGCTTTATATTCGAACTTTCTTTCTGAATTTTCCTTGAAAATAAAATGAAAATTCCTCACTAATGTCCCACTTATTTCACTAGAGCATGGAGGTGACTGTATTTTTTAAAACTCCACCAGTGGATCATAAGATCTAGAAGATGGAATGTCTTCATTGACAAACCCAGGGATCTGTTCAAGAACCAACCTAACTAAGTTTGAAGCAGTTTATTCCCAAGCGGTCCACCACAGGGTGATAAACTTTTTGATTAAAGAAAAAACTATCCTTTACATTTTGTCCAAAACTGAATTGTCCATCTTTCTTGCAAACTTAGCATCGCTCTCAATTTCCCAATGTAGTTTGTAGCATAATTTCCTCTATTAATGTCTTTTTGTTTTTTCCTGTCCTTCATCCTTTGTATAGAATCAGTCCCATCAATCCTTCCTTATTGAGGTTTCTAGAATTTGTCCCACCCCCATCCCAATTTTCACTGTACTTCTCAGCGTCCTCTCACATCAATTATTACAAAGCCTTTTTAACTTATTTCATCACACTTGCCACCCCCCCCAAAAAAAAAAAAAAACATTCTTTATACTATGCTTTCTCCTCCCTATTTTCCTGAAAGTATTTTTTTACTTTGTTATTTCCTGGTCTGAGAGGATTAATTACTAACCTGACTTTCAAGGTTTTCTAGGATCTAGCTACAATATCATCTATTGTATGACGACCTATAACATTATTTTGTCTATAAAAGAGACACAGGACTTGTGATTTCATTAATACAGAGAACTCTATCAATGAAGGCTGGCACTTTTCAATCTTAGAAAGTTTCCTAAAGTGTTGAGATGTTAAATGAGTTGAATCCAGGTTTTTGAGGCCAGATAACTATATCTTTGTCACACTGTTCCTTACTATTCTTTTTTTATATGTGCCTTTTCTTTATTAGGGCTGTAGCTACTTAAGAACACTTTGTTTTGCCCCACTGCATCTAGATGTACTAGGCTCAGAGTAAGTACTTCATAGTATATTTACTATTTTAAACTCGAATGAGCACACTAATTACTTACATAATCTCAGTCAATCTGATGTGCCAGGGAAGATATCCTAATGTGCTGTCCACAGGACCAAACTTCAATACTAAATCGGGGTCAGGGAAACCATTCAAACCTTTGAAATAAAGAAATACATATGAAATAAACATGAATTATTTATTTCAAGCATACAAAAAAAGATTTCATAGTATACTTATTATAAGGTTTTGTCACACATCTTTATTTGGATTATTTAAAATTTTTCCACTCAAGGAAAATAGGAACAAAGTGAAGAAGTACACTTTAACATATGATTTCTGTCTCAATGCAGAAAATGATTATTATTTGTAAGACTACCCATCTAAAACAATCTGCTTGATTAGCAGAGGCAACAATGACAACTGAAATCATGTCCACAAAAATGTCTTAAAATATAGTGTTACTATCCAATGGGGCCAACGGGCAGGGGTGAAATGTGGAGAAATTATGTTTATTGTTTGTGGGATAAAGAAATGTATATAGAGGGGTATTACCAACAAGTAAAGCAAGAGCCTATAATGGACCTACTTGTTTTTGTGTATAAGGAAATACACATAGGGGCTGCTTCTCCAACTGATTTAGTGTAGTCTCTATCCTTTTCTAGTCTATAGTTTACAAACTTTTGTCGTGAGGAAACGTTAAAGACTTCCTTCCAGAACCTTAACCTGCAAAGTCAAAGCCTAAAAGTTCTTTCATCTTAGTAAAGATTCAGTCCTTAGTGATTCTTTTCACTTTACTAAAATTTCTTCCTTTTAGAAACTATTTGTTAATCTCTTTAGTTACTATATTCACTAACATAATTGTTATTTTTAAAAGAAAAAACACCAAAGCTTTATAGATAATTCTAGCAGGATAAAAATGGAGGCTTTATTTCCCTCATCCAGACTTTTGACAAACTAATCTGAAAGTTTCAGACCTAGCTTTCAGAGTTGCCAAATACATAAGACAAAATTTTAATTATTCCTAATTCTGATCCATGTTAGGTTGTTTGTTGTTGTTTGTTCTTTTTTGGGGGAGAAAGAGAGGTCATCAAGAGGAGGTTTTAGGAGAAAATGACCTAATATAAATTCACAACAATTTCATTAACCAAATTCCCAATTAATGTCTGTCCATCTACCTAGTTTTTTCTTTACCCAGTACACATTACTGAGAATCTCATCTTATTAGCTTATTTTTATTCCAACAACCCTTTGAGTGATTTCTAGATACTAGTTTCATCCAAATTTCCTTTTAGCTAATAACCTTGCTTTTTAGGTAGGTTCTTACCTCTAGCACATTCACTTTAGTTATATAATATAATAAAGTTTTCATCAGTTTGGTTGATTAATAACAGTCTTTCTCTCAGAAAGAGTGAATTAGTGCATAATATTTGGAAATGAACTATGTGACATTTTAACAGAGATAAATTAGATATATCAAACCTGTGGTAAAATTCATTATCTGTGAAATCAACTAACCTCAAATGGAAAATAACTGAGTTTTTTGGTGATCCTGAAGATGTATTAGAAAATAATTCTCATTAAGCAGAAATCTTGTTCTAAAAAGTGGCAGGACAGGGAAACAAACACAAAGATCCCCTACCCTTTAACTTTTATGTTTAGGATTGATATTAGTTCTCCATGGGAGACCTCACTTTTAGGAAATAAAGTCCCCCATGGCCAAGTCTTCACCTTCCTTTTTCATTCAGCCTTTTGTCAAACTAATTTTGAGAGAGGAAAAGGGTAGTTTGCTTCTAAGATGCCTAGTTTGCCTCTAACAAAATCTTTTTCTTCCTAATTTTGATCCATGTTTGGAGGAAACAAGGAGGAAATTAACCTATTATTCATTCATTCAATAAAAAGTGTATACAGGACACTTAAATACTGAGAAAGGTACAAAGATTAAATAGTCTTTGTCCTCAAAGACAGGAATTGTCTTTGAAATTGTCTATTACAATCTAATAAACATGCTTTTAAAACATGCATACAACTAACACATATAGTGTTAAAAACAATGAAAGCAATTTTCCAAACTTTATACTTTGCATGAACAAAGGAAATAATTTCAGATTTGAATATTAGCATTAACAATGTCTCTGCCAAAGTTTTATCCATAATAAACTTAAATTGAGAAAACTGTTACTAAGGGACATTTCTCTATGGATTGCTACCTAAATTAAGGAAAAAACCAATTAATCCACTTACCACTAACTTACATAAATTAGTCAAAAGGTTATAATATGGAGATAATTTTCCTTTCATTTATAACCAGAATTATTAGTTATTTGATAATTAACCTTTTACTGCTTATGTGCATTCTTGAAATAAGATATTTTAGGCCAGATTAAAAACAATCTGTTTGATTGACAGGCTCTGTATTGCTAACAGTATGACCATATATTAAAACTAAAAGTTTATATAATTATAAATAAATGGAATTGTTAATTCTACAAATAACCCTCTGAAGTTTAGGTGATTTATTGTACTTTTTCTACATAATCTCCACCTAACACAATAGCAGGTTATGGGCATAAATCAGTAAGGGCCACCCTATTACCTATTAGGTTTGAGAATGACTACTGGAAAGAAATTACAGAGATATAACTTCAAATGATCATTGATTAAATCACTCATAGACTTACTTTTTTTTTTTAAGTATAAAATTTTAAGATTATAAATGATCTCAGCATTAAGCTCTGGATTCAGTCTTCAGAAATAAACAGATTTGCTGACTTTCATCTACTTATGTAAGGATAAAAAAAGTTCTAGCATTGATTTTATTTTACTTATGAATTATAATACATTTATTTATTGTTTATTGCTTTTATTCATTAACAAGTGGTGTTCTATGATTTATGTACATTCTGCACACTGTATACCTTGTAGAGGAGATTCCTCTACAGACAATTTTTATTAAGTGGATTCTGAAATCCCCTCCAACTCTGATACTTTAAACTTCAGTGTTTTTCCTTAATAGGATCCAATAATTCCATCTACTCTAAAATAGCTAAGCAATCACCTAATTATTAAAATAAATTACCTTGAGAAGATCTATTATCATCAAAACTGCTTAGATTCTTCCTATGTCATTGGTCTCAATCTTCAGGAAACTATATGCCTTAATTAATGCCACAGATAGGCTTTAGCACCTTTAAAGCTGATTTAAAATATAGCCTGATCATTTTTCATGAGAAACCTTGCTCTTCCAAGTTATAGACTTTTAAACTAATTGTTCAAAATCTTACACCAGTTTTCTTCAAGAGATTATTGTAAAATCAGACCTCTCATTCTACCACTCTACAGGTAAAATTAAGCTGCTTTTATGCAAAATTTTTCCACTACTGATTATCATAAAATTACTATTTTAATTTAAAAAAGAAAAAATAGCCTAAGATTTTGCAGGGTTCACTGATTCATCATCAGCTTTCAAATCCTAAAAAGGAACAAAGTGTACAATCTCTGTATGAACCACAGATTATTAATCTCATGCTTCTTCAAAGCATCTATCTAAAATGATACCAACAGAAATTAATGAGAGGAAGGAGTACAGTATTATGACAGATGAAACTGTGATTTTAAAACATTCATATTAAGGTGTCCTAACTCTTCTTCTTTGTAACTGAGACAGTTTACCTTAGCATTCGTCTACTTCAAAACTCACTGAATACAATTTGATGAATTTTGACAAGAAAAAAAATGCTTCAGCCCTTGATCCTTGCTCAGCACTAATCACTCTTGGCTGGCCATGGCTGCTGCTATTTCCCTCAGCTGTGGACAGTTCTTCTCCAGCAAAGACAGTGGTACACAGGACTGTCAAACTGGCGACCAGGATGCTGAGGTTGTGGCCTTCAGCAGGCAGGCCACAAGGCAGTTCCTTCAGGATGATGTGGTTGCACTACATGGTCTCCCAGCTCCCAAAACAGTAGTATAGGAAAGGGCATAGAGCATCCTGTGAGCCCAGCAGGAGAAGCAGCAGTAACAGGAGCAATGTCGGTAGCTCAAGCAAGAAGGAAGTAGACAATGACCCAGGACTCCTGGGCAATGGAGGGCACAGCACCACAGCCTCTATCTCCAAATCCAGTCCCTCTCCCTATTCCCCCAAGAAAGCTTGGACTACAGAGAGTGGGGGTAAAAATATAAAGATCTTGGTTCCTCTCAAAAAGCAAGTTAGGTCAAGAAGGGAGCAGCCCAACTGGTCTGGGCTGGGCTGGCTTGTTTTTCAACAGATAGAAGCTTCAACTGTCCTTCTGAGGAATTCTGATGAGTTGCAATGATTAAGCTTTAGACTGAAAATGTACTCCTAATGGGAAAAATTCATAGTACTAGCCTTTTCACCACTCTTCTTGCAATTAACAATGAGTACTGACTGAGGTAACACTACTTACCCAAATCCTAAAATATTTAACATTTTATTAATAACCTGGAGAAAGGCACCAATAGCATGTTGGTCAAATTGACAGGTGAGAGTACAATTGAGAGGGCAGATGTGGATCTAAACCAGCTCTGTCACTATTTGCTACACCACCTTGGGCTATTCTCTTCACCTTTCTGCATTTGTTTTATTATCTATATCTAAGGTTCTCTTCTGCTAAATCTATATAATCCAATGACAAAAAAGTTGGGGAGGATAATTAACACAATGGATGAACAAGCCGGGATTCGAAAAGAAAGAAACAGTGCAGGAAACTCAGCTACATCTAATGAGGAAGTATGATTCACATTTTTAAAAGGACTGTCATTAAATAATTGCTGCAGTCTTTTACTGCATATGAAACCCATTTCCTCCTTTCTTCAATAACTTCCAACTCTTGAGACATATTCATTTCTGCTCATTTAACCCCTCTAGGTGACAGCAATATCAACAATGACACTTCTTTATAGTCTCCTTGACTTAAAGTTTTCATACATTCTTTAACTCTACAGAACTCCATTTCCACCCACCTCAAACACATTCTGGAATTTATCATCACAAATAAATGCTTGGCAGGATGAATACAGAGAGGACTGGCGAGACTTACATGAACTGATGCTGAGTGAAATGAGCAGAACCAGGAGATCATTATATACCTCAACAATGATACTGTTTGAGGATGTATTCTGATGGAAGTGGACCTCTTTGATAAAGAGAGCCTTAATTGATCAAAGATGGACAGAAGCAGCTACACCCAGAGAAAGAACACTGGAAATGAATATAAACTGCTTGCATTTATGTTTTTCCTCCTAGGTTATTTATACCTTCTGAATTCAATTCTCCCTGTGCAACAAGAAAACTGTTCAGTTCTGCACACATATATTGTATCTAGGATATACTGCAACCCATTCAACATGTAAAGGACTCTTGCCATCTGGGGGAAGGGGTGGAGGGAGGGAGGGGAAAAATCGGAACAGAAATGAATGCAAGGGATAATGCTGTAAAAAATTACCCTGGCATGCGTTCTATCAATAAAAAATTATTTAAAAAAATAAATAAATAAATAAATAAATAAATGCTTGGCTCCTAAGTCAGCATTTTCCTTCCCTCAAAATCAAAATATCCTCTACTAACGTATCTTTATATTACTGGGTTCTCTGACCAGGCATTAAATAATCAGTAACATCTCAACAAGAAATAAGATTCTTAACATAATCTTGTGTATACTATGTACAACATTAAATGATCTCATTGGAGCAATTAGGAACTATGCCCCAAAAGCTATAAAATCATGCATACCCTTTGACCAAGCAATACCACTACTAGATCTGTACTCCCAAAGAGATTTTATAAATAAAAAGAAAAAGGAAAAGGACCTAAATGTACAAAACTAGCAATTCTTTTAATGGTGGAAAAGTATGGCTGAACAAATTGCTGCAGATGATTGTGATGAAATACCACAATACTATACTGAATGATTTTCCTCTCAAAAAAAATCTGGAAAGATTTATATAAATTGATGCAAAGTGAAATAAAAAGAACTAGGAGAACATTGTACACAATGTGATGATCTACTATGAATAATTTATTTATTTTCAGATAAATATAATGATCTTAAACAATTCTGAAGGATTTAAACATACTGTTTATCTCTAGAGAATGAACTGTGAAGCCTGAATGTGACAGAAGTTATACTTTACTTAATTTTTCATAATTTTATTTTGTCTGTGTTTTCTTTCACAGCATGTCCTACATGGAAATGTGTTTTATATGACTACACATGTATAACCGATGTTGAAATTACTTGCCTTCTCAATAAGAATAGAAGAAAACTTGAAACTCAAAATTTGAAAAAGGAATGTTTTAAATTTTTTACATGTAATTTAAGAAAAAAAATATTAAAATAAAATTGTTTTTAAATGATCTCACTGGTGTTAAGTATTCTCCCTCCAAAAATATAAATCACAACATATATACATGCCATCTCATCCTATGGAACTTTTATCCATATCCTCCCATAAATTCTTTACACCAAACATGATAGACACTCTTACTAATTCTTTTCATATGGTCTATCAAAAGAAAATGTTTGTCCATCAATTAGTTACTGCTCTTATCACATCTAGACTGCATTCCTTCAGGTAATAGATGTTTCTGGTGATATCCTTTAAACTGCCTCCTTCCCTTATGCAAGTCTCAGCTATTGATTTCCATGGTCCTTTCAGTGATCCTACTTTAATTCTTTGGAAGCTATGGTATGCCATGACACATTGCCACACACCATCACTAGTATTTAAAACAAGAATCAACTCCATGGAAAATTTTGATGTTAAAAGCTGTAAATTTCTCAAACACAATTATAATTCATCAACAGTTTTTAACATAAAATATACTAGTGGATTAGCTTTATAGCCTGCGCATTTAACTGCATATTGTAGTCTATCAAACATTCTTTATTTGTTTTTTCTTGTGTGAATAATTAGGCCAAACCATTTTCAATAAATATGGATCTCACACTGAAGACATAATACCTTGAGGCTTAATCAATGACACAAACAGAAGCACTGGAAAATAGCCCCATCTACAAAAAATCCTTTGCCATTTAGACTCCCCTAGACATCTTCCATCACAGTAGCAAATATCTTTGATAAGCTCACATCTCCTTGCTCCACATTTTATTGATAAAATTATTATAGATTATATATAATCAATATAAAGAAAAGATCAAAAATAAGATCTGTTGTTATATCTTTAAAAGATTCTTACAAAACTTTAGCATGTACATGTACTCGTTAGCACCTTACTGGAGGAGAGCATTTAAAGTAGCATTTTGGTCTTCTCAATTAATTGCTTTTTTTTTTTTTTAATTTTAAGAAAGTAAACAAATTGATGAAGTTATGGACTGATCCAACAATTCTGGAAAGCAATTTGGAACTATGCCCAAAAGGCTATGAAACTGTGAATACCCTTTGATCTAACAATGTCTCTACTGGCTCTATATCCCAAAGAGAACACAAAAGGGGAAAAAAGACCCAAATGTGCAAAAAATGTTTGTAGTGGCAAGGAACTGCAAACTAAATGGATGCCCATCAGTATGATATGAAGGCAATGGAATATTATTGTTCTATAAGAAAAGGCTTTCAGAAAAGCTGGGAAAGACTTATATGAGCTGATGCCGAGTGGAGTGAGCAGAAGCAAGAAAATATTCCATACAGTAATAATAAGATTATGTGATGATAAACTGTCATCTTCTTGGCTCTTTTCAACAATGAAGTGATTCAAGGCAATTTCAATAGATTGGGATGGAAAGTGCCATTCACATCCAGAGAGAGAACTAGAGACTGAATGTGTATCAAAGCAGAGTATTTTCACCTTTTTGCTGTTATTTGCTTCTTGTTGTTGTTTTTTTACTTATTCCTGTTTTTACCCCCTTTTGACCTGATTTTTCTTGCATAGCCTGATAAATATAGAAATATATTTAGAAGAATTGCACGTTTAATTAACCTCTATCAGACTGCTTGCTGTTTTGGGGAAGGGAACAGTGGGAGAGGGAGAGAAAAAAATTTGGAATTGCAAAGTTAATGTTGAGAACTCTCCCACTCACAGACACTAATACAGAAATGATAAGCTGTACCAAAAGTTCAACTTGGATATGATGGAAGGAATTCTAAAAAGCAAAGTCAAATTTATAATCAGGTGGACACAGACTCTGGAATGAGAACATATGAATGAGCTCAAATTCTTACTGCTGCTTCTAACGTTGGGGGGGGGGGGGGGGAAGCGTTCAGTTTACTTATATCAAATGGCTGCTTGAATTAGATACTTCCATCTCTAAAATCCTAATTTAGACTTATTAAATATTCTTCCTAAGTAACTGAAATGTTAACATTTGTTTTTTTTTTTTAAGTGTGAGACTAAATAATAATAATAATCATGAAAACATATATAAAATTCCCATTTTAAGGAGGGGGGGATTATAAGAAGAAACCTAAGCTTTTTTTTCTTTATTAGCAATGCATCATCCTCCTTCAAAAATCAAAGTCAGTATTTGTCATTAGTCCAATCTAAAAGAATTGCCTAAATATAATCCACTCAATTTTTAATACTAACACACACTTAAAATTTATAACCCATACTTAAATTTACCAACAATTGCTTTTTCATTTTGGAGTTTACTTTTAGTTATTACTATTTTTCATATTGTACATTTGTCCATTGCAATTTTTAAAAAATATAATTCATTAACTTACTAAGTAAATTGTCTAAAACATTCACATCCATATCTGTTGATCTCTTTTGCTGCTGAGCCACTAACTGGCAGAAGTCTCGAGCAGCTCTAACAATATCTTCTTTTCCATCTTCTGGAGACAGCACCTTCACTGATGATTGGCAATTTAAAACTGGCAGAAAAAAAAAGTAAGTAAAATATAATATACCATCTTTTAAAGTTATGTGAAAAACAGGAAAATTGTTTTAAAAATGCAAACTTTAGATCCAAATTTTTCAAAAGGTAAAAATACTTTTATTTTATACAAGGGTGCACTAAAGTTACCATACTCAAAAAATAAACACACATATAGCTGTGCACATACATGTACACACATATACAACTGCATGTGTGTGTGTTAGATTTACAGTATTACTTTCTTTACAAAATCTTTAGGCTTCACATTAAGTTTGGATGGAATTAATGTGGAAAAAGTAAGAAACCTAATTGTAGGGAGTAACATTTTTCACAATAAAATGTCAGCAGCTATAACCTGATTGCAAACCTTTGCACAATGTGGTATTTAAAGTTATGGGAAAGTGAGGGGAGGGGAAGCGGAGGGGGGGAGAAGAAGACATGAATGACAAGAGAAAATGACTACCAAATCTGATAAAATTAGACACATTTTTAGACAAAGTATATATGTGCATATTTTATGTACATTTTTACCCACATAACTACCTTGATCTTCTTTGTCATTACTATTCACAAACTCTGGTGAGTATTTTGGACAATCTAGGCCCAGGAGTTCTTGTTGCTGTTTTAAAATTTCATCCATCAGTCTGGAATTATTTCTTTTGAAAATACCTACAAAAAAAAAAAAAAAATACATATCAGAACTGGGTTCCTTTTTCCTTTTCCAAAAACAATGTATGTTTGTTGTGAAAACATCAGAGTGGTATGAGAATTCATGATAAAACAGCAAAGGCCAGTTTAAACTAGAATCACTGAAATCAGTATTAAAATCAAACCTAATTACTACCAGATTCTGGTTTCGACAGGAAACCCCCCTACAAAATGACCCACACTCTTAAAATAGAACATAAACATAATGGACATGAATTCAAGAGAAAAAAATAAAATAATTATCCTTTTTTCTTGTATGTATGCTATAATAATAGTAATGATAATATATGATAATTACAAAATTCCTTCATACATCATTTGAATCATATCTCTCAACTTTAAGAATTCATTATTTTACACTATTAACATAAAAAATCGAATAAGGATTTCCAAGGTCCCTTCGTGTCATTTCTATGACAACAAATTATGTGTGTAAAATAATGTGCATGTTATTTTACATATATATACACACACACATACACACATATTATATATAATATATGTAGTATATAAAATAAAATGAAATACATATAACATATGTAAAGTAAATCACATGCAAAATAATAATCAAAGGACATTGTCATTGCTAACGATCCTAAAAGAAGTCCACTAAAATTTATATACCCTTTACTTTTTAATTTGCTGTACCTGAAGACTTTAACTCAGGCCTAAAAATTCAAAAGAAAGACAAAATGATGACAATGCTAATGGGTAGCATTTATATAGTGCTTTAAGGTTTGCAAAGAGCTTTCCAAATATGTTATCCTAACATTTTATGCTCATTATTTTATTTTCATTTTATCTTAACTACTCTAGGAGATGAGTGCTATTATGTCTAATATATAGAGACATGCCCAGGCCTACATAATTATTAAGTGTCAGAGGCAGAATGTGAACTTAGGTCTCCTTGACTCCAGGTCCAGCAAACATTCTATCCACCATGCCATCTAAGTGCCAAAATAAAAAAACAATAACTATGTGCTTAAAAAAAAAGATTTACTCATCTGATTTTTATATATTTTCAGTGTCATAAATGACAATTTCCTATAATCCACTGTTGTCTTTGGCCTTTATCAAAAAATATTTACTAAGTGCCTTCAATGGATTTGGAAAATTACCTAGCAGCTAGAAATGAATAGAGAAATTATAGAGAGGTAATCAAGGGGATCAAGGTTGCATAATATATATACAGCAGGGAATCCCAAAAATCTACATGTAGTTTTAGCTTTTTTAATATTCTGTATTTTATCTCCAATTTTTAGTCACTTTGCAAGTTTACTTAATGAATATTATGAATTCTGGAAAGAAAAAAAAAGTGGCATTTCGCTTTTTGTTTCCTAACACTCCATTCTGTAGTTTTCCTACTCTTTGACCATGAATCAAATGCAGATAAACCTTGGGCTTCAGTTTTTCCATCATACTAATACACAAATGCCATCTAGTGGCTAAAATGAGTAATTAGAGTCGAGGGGCAGAACTACAGACCCATTTTTTCAATAGGTTTCAGAGAATTCAGGGATTTCCTAATTTTGTTAAAAGGGGAAAAGGAATTAGATACTTTTCCAAAGTACTTTCTAAATGAACTGATTGATTCACAAAAATATTTCAAATAGGCCTCTGACTGACTAATTTAATGAAAGGATAGTTGGAGGCAGAAAGATGGCTTCTAGGAAATGATGATGAAATAGCAAGATTAATTAAAGACATTATGCTTGAGGTCTGACACTTGTAAAAATTTGCATAATTTCCTCCAGGCATTACAATTTAAATACTGCATTATACTTAGCTTGATAAACTGGGATTATACTCAAGAGATGACTAAATTTTAAAAGAGTTTGTTCCCATACAAATACCTAACTTTTGATTCTCTTTCCCTCTGATTTTTTTCTTTGGTTTTTCTTGTATTCAATCAAGTTTTATGAAGAGGAATTTGTTATGATCTTAAATTATGGTCAAATTTCATTTTTACAGACTAGGTTTGTATTAAGACCAATTTAGAAATAATAGATCGAAAAGAGAAAAGACAAAAATACCCTGTGAATTATAATGAAAATTGTAAATATAATTTAAAGAAAAATCCATGCCAATATTATTCCTTTATTATAAAATACCCTAAAAATTTTAATGTAGTTTTAAGTTACTAAGGTTTAAAAAAAACAAACATATAACATTTATTAAAAATAGGTTGCAAAAGATAACTGTATAAATGTGTATATATATTGGATTTAACATATTTAACATGTATTGGATTACCTGCCATCTAGGGAAGGGGGTAAAAGGGAAGGAGGGGAAAATTTGGAACAAGATTTTGCAAGGGTCAATGCTGAAAAAAATTACCCATGCATATGTTTTGTAAATAAAAAGATATAATAATAATAAAGATTAAATTACAATTTAAAAGCAAAAAAAATTTAACTTAAAAAAATAGACAGCAAATAAAATACAATTTTTTATACATATATATTCACATTTTATCTGAAAGCCCAATCATGAGCATTATAATATAATAGAATAAAATAAGATCTTAGTAAAAAGTATGGTTTATACATACATATAGTATTATAACTCATATAGATATTTATATGTTTGATTTTTATGTTTTAACTTTTTTGATATTGGGAATAGTTTGTTCAAAGTTCTTAATTTTTTTTAGATTAAAAATAGTACTAAATTTTTAATCACTGTTAGGCTATTCAAGATGTTTGGGAGGGATTTGCTTTTTCTAATTTTTCAGATGGGAAAAGCATACAAATCCTTCACAAACATTTTAAAACTATTTACTTTCTTACGTCACATTAAACAGATGAAATGGTGAAAGCACACTTTCAAATGAACTAAAAGCTTTAATAGTTTAAAATTGCACTAAGACTTGTGCTGTGCCTTATGTTTCACTAAGATATATGTATGTGTGTGTATATATATATGTTTTAAAATGAAACGTGACTTAGAAATAGAACTTGTTTGCAAGGGCTTGTGTAGGTCAATGTAGATATGAATACTTTTCTGTCTCTATATGACTTAGTAGCCAACAGTCATGGTTACAGTTTCTTTGGCCAAAAATCTCATTAAATTAGAGTGATAATAATCCTCTACAATCTTAATTATACTGGTATTTAAACAGACATAGCAAATAGTAAGGCCTCTAAACCAAAGCCTTTCCAGCTTAAAGGAAATTGCTAGATTATCTTTGCCAAAATGGCTGACCAAACTGGAAGCAGATCCCTCAACTCCCACCCATTGCCATCATATATTCTCATACTGAATAAGGATCAAGAAATACAAGGAGAAGATACATTAAGTGCCTTCTTCTAAACCAAAATTACACACAAAAAAAACCCAGAAGTCCAAACCTATAAGAAATGGAGCCAATACCCCAAAGAAATACTAAATAAGGGAAAGGGACCTGTATGTGCCAAAATGTTTGTGGCAGCCTTGTTTGTAATGGCTAGAAGCTGGAAAATGAATGGATGCCCATCAATTAGAGAATGATTGGGTAAATTGTGGTATATGAATGTTATAGAATATTATTGTTCTTTAAGAAATGACCAGCAGGATGAATACAGAGAGGGTTGGAGAGACTTATATGAACTGATGCTAAGTGAAATGAGCAGAACCAGGAGATCATTGTATACCTTAACAACGATACTGTATGAAGATGTATTCTGAGGGAAGTGGATTTCTTCAACAAAGAGAAGATTTAATTCAGTTCCAATTGATCAATGATGGACAGAAGCAGCTACACCCAAGGAAAGAGCACTGGGAAATGAATGCAAACTGTTTGCATTTTTGTTTTTCTTCCCGGGTTATTTTTACCTTCTGAATCCAATTCTTCCTGTGCAACAAGAGAACTGTTTGGTTCTGCACACATATATTGTAGCTAGGATATACTGTGACATATTTAACATGTATAGGACTGCTTGCCATCTGGAGGGAGGGGAAAAGTCAGAACAGAAGTGAGTGCAAGGGATAACATTGTAAACCCAGGCATGGGTTTTGTCAATAAAAATTTATAATTATTAAAAAAAAAAAAAAAAAGGAAATGGAGCCAAGCCACTCAAGCAAAGCCTTTGTCAAGGTTAACAGGACAAAGGCTCTATGGCTTAAGACAACAGTATCAACTAGTTCTTCTCTGAGAAAGTCCCAAGATAGGGACCCAAGTAAAGAATAGACTGGTGATCCAACACTGATTTGGACAATTCAAACTCTAAAGCTCTGATATTCCTAACATGGTTTTAACCTGCCAAAGAAGTAGGGCTCTAAATCCCCAAAATTCATAAGGATCTAACCTAGAGAAAGTGATAGTCTGCTCAGGAATCTAAGAGATCCAGGGCAATATTAAGAAAAGCCAACAGAACCTGAAGTGGCTCAGAGTCCCAATTCAGGATTAAAGTATATTAAATTTAAAACTACTTAGGGAAAAATCAAAGAAAACAATGAACAGCATGAAAGAATTATTGCAAATCAAGAAATCCTCAAAAATTATAACTCCATTAACAACTGCAGAGAGACTCAAAGAGATATTCCACAAGAAAATATAAGTACCTAGATGAAGAGATTTAAAAAATCATACTTAAGAAAAAGGATAATTGGCTTAGAAGAGATAAACTTTACTCAAATACTACCTGAAAACTACAACAGACCTAAGAGAGATCAATAACTCCATAAAACAGCAAGAATGTTAGAAATAAAATCAAAAAAAGAAAAGTGTAAGATATCTAATACAAACAAGTTACCTAGAAAATAGGTCAAAAAGAGCTAATTTAAAAATCCTCAGACACCCTAAAACTATGATAGTGGTTGCTAGAAGGCACAGAGGGCCGAGATCAGGATTTGACCCAAGAAGACTTCAAATCTGGCCTCAGAAAACAAGTCACTCAACTTTTTGCCTCAGTTTCCTCAACTGTAAAATAGGAATAATAATAGCACCTATCCCTCAGGACTGTTGTGAAGATCAAATGAGAAAACTGTAAAGTACTAGTACACAATATGTGCCATACAAATGGTAATTATCATTACTATCATTATTTCAATAAATCATACATGAAAACTGCTTATATTTACTAGAACCAAAGAACAAAATAAAGACAATCCACAAATCACTAGCTTAAAAAAAAAAAAAAAAATCTAAGATAAGAACCCTAAGAAGTCCTAGCAAAAAATCTAAAACTCCCATATCAAAGAAAAAAATAAGTGTATGGAAAGAATCCTTACTTAAGAAGCAAGGAACTCCAATCAAAATGACACAAAACTGGTTTTACTACAGAGATCTCAAAAGACAATATTCCAAAGGGCAAAAGAGATAATCTTATAATGAAGAACAGTTAACCTATAAAGCTGAATATAATCTTATAGAGGGAGAAAAAACGAACCATTCATGGTTCATGCCAACAAAATGTCTGGAGTGGAAGAGGAAAGAATTGCCTCCTTAGAACCTTCAAGTCTTCAAAGGACACTGAGAGATTCTAGAGATGGATTGTTTCTGTTCCAAGGTTTCAAAGAGAAAAAAGAAAAAATGAAACAAAGAAAAAAAGAAAAATGAAAAAATGGAAAAAGGAGTGGAATTTGCTACTTCTCAAAATTGGGATGTATAAAAAAACAAAAATGTAAAGAAGGAGTGGAGGTAAACATGGAATATATATCATTCACCTCAAACAATGGTGAATCAGACATACTCATAGGCAAATAGTCCGATGTAGAAAAACATCAAACTTGACTGGGAAACAAGCAAGGGAGAAGAGGTTAAGAGGAAAGATAATACGGAAAGGAAATAGTCATAAGCAAAGGAACCTTCTGGATTCCTGAAGGAGGAATAAAGAAGTTAAGGGGCTGGAGGGTAGAGACAGAGAACCTGAGAAGGAAAGAAAAAGAATTTAAGGACATGCCTCACATTAAATGTTAAGAAAACTGGGAAATGGCTAAACAAATTTCCCTGTATAAATATAATAGAATATTACTGTGCCCTAAGAAATGAAGAGAGATTAATTTCTGATAATCCTGAATGCTATAAACTCATATGGAGAGAAGCGAGAAGAATCAAAAGAATAATTTTTACAGACATAATAAGCAAAACAACTTTGAAAGATAAGTCTGACCAATAAAATGATCCCCGAAGAATCTATGAGAAAGCAAGACACCTACATTCTAACAGAGATGTACAAGACTAGGTGAAAAAAGAAACATAAATTTTTGGATATGTTTTATTTGAATATGCTAATTTAGAAGGGTTTTTTGTTCTTTCTCTAGCTTTTTAATTGGGAGTGGGACTATTAGCAGTAGTGATGAAAAAAGATTATTATCAATTGGAGAATGGTTGAGTAAATTGTGGTATATGAATGTTATGGAATATTATTGTTCTGTAAGGAATGACCAGCAGGATGAATACAGAGAGGACTGGCGAGACTTACATGAACTGATGCTAAGTGAACTGAGCAGAACCAGGAGATTATTATATACCTCAACAACAAAACTGTTTGAGGATGTATTCTGATGGAAGTAGATCTTTTTGATAAAGAGAGCTAATTCAGTTTCAACTGATCAAGGATGGACAGAAGCAGCTACACCTAAAGAAAGAACACTGGGAAATGAATATAAACTGCTTGCATTTTTGTTTTTCTTCCCAGGTTATTTATAACTTCTGAATCCAATTCTCCCTGTGTAACAAGAAAATTGTTTGGTTCTGCACACATATACTGTATCTAGGATATACTGTAACCTATTTAACATATAAAGGACTGCTTGCCATCTGGGGGAGGGGGTAGAGGGAGGGAGGGGAAAAATAGGAACAGAAGTGAGTACAAGGGATAATGCTGTAAAAAATTACCCTGGCATGGGTTCTGTCAATAAAAAGTTATTAAAAAAAAAAAAAAGATTATTATAAAGAGAACAGAACATGTATACAATCAGGCAGGACAGTTTTGAAAGTGCGAAATTTATTATGTACTCTAAGAAAAATGCAAACTCTATAAAATATAGATTCAGTTTCAAAATGGAATCCTTTTTTTAATATTCTGCTGTGTGCTGTATGAAAATGTGTTTAATTAAGTTCGGAGTAAAAAAAAATTTTTAAAGGAAAATAAACTTCCAGATCTTGTTCTATTAACTTTAAAGAATCTAAGTTATTTCCATTTCATTAAAAGTTCTGGTATTAAAAGACCAGAGCCAAAAAAAACAAAAAAACAATATATACATACACACACACACACACACATACATACACACACACAAACCCTAGTGCTAATATATTTGTTGATACTTAATAAATATTTACATTTTTTTAAGAGTAGTTAAAAGGGTAGTGGAAAGAACACTGGTCTAAGAATCACAAGACAATCTCTTCAGCAAACCATTTTAATCTCTCTGAGCTTATCCACTGGCTTCTCCTTCATTAATTATCAATAAAGGCTTGTGCCATATTATGTTCAGTAGGCATTTCTACCATACTAACATTTATACTTAGAGACTGACTCAATCAATAAGGGATGAAACCAACTCCTTCCTCAATCCAAATTTTTTTTTAAGTATTTTTCTTTTAAATTAGGCTTTTTTAAAAGAATTGTTTCTCTACCCACATATGGAGACCTCAAAGGAAATTCACCACATCATTTTCTACAGATATTTTGGTGACTTTATCTTTAGAAAATCATCATTCTGCATGAAGAAATCAACTCAAAAAAATCATATCTTCTCAAATTATCTCCCTTTGACTCTTCATTTTTTAGTTTCTTTCACGTATTCCTTTCCCACCCCCGTGGATTGTAAGCTACTTGAGAGCAGGGGTTACACTTATGCCTTTTTTTGTATGCCCAGGCTTGGTATAGTCTTAGTAAATGATTACTGACTCTGACTCTGAGAAGCATAGTCAACAACAATTAAAAAAAAAAAATTCAGAGTAAATCTCAAATCTGATTAGTATTCTGTAATATAGCTTTTTAAAATGTAATTAAGCATTAAGTTGACATAATTAGGTTAAGTATATATTTAGTCTCTCTTAAAATGTGTAATTACAAATTTTTATTGTGTTCTCTTTCCTTTTTCACAAACATCTCTCTCAAATGTCTGTAGATATTATGAATGGAAAGGGAAAGAAGAGAATTAATGGAAAGAAGATCAATAGACATAAGTAAGCTAATAAAACAAAAAAATGGGAAAACAAAGACTTCTATTGTTTATTTTTCAGTTCTATATTCAAAAGTACTACAGAATAGTTTTAAAAGCCACAGTTCTATGTGTTATCCACAAATGATAAAAGAAAAAAAAAGTTTTTTAATGATATTTTATATTAAGAAAGGACTCTTTAAATATTACACTTAAAATTCCCAAATGTTTTACACAACTTTTTGAATCTCCAAACTCTGCAAGACTGAGAAATATTTGCTGGGTTTTTACAGACAAGGAAACTAAAGTTCAGAAAGGTCTGCCAACTCACAGAAAGTAGTAGTGATCGAACTGGAATCTGAACCAAACTAACAACAAAATTATACATTCCCTCTCTAACTCTCTCTCTCCAAGGAATCACAAGGGACCAATCTCTAAGCAAGCAGATCATCAATATAAAAAGTAAATAACTAAGTAAGAACAGAATTAGCATTTGTGGTCACCATTAAGTATTAGTTAATTAAAAATCTCAAATAAGATTACCTTGATATTGTAAATATCCAATTATCCATCAATAAAAATACCCTTCAAAGAATGCTTTAAAAAAATACACTAAAATTTTTAAAGCATCTGACTAAATTACCCAGTGACTCATCATCATCCCTCTATCTATTTAAAAATCCAATTAAAGATCTATTTGGAAAAATATTTGGGGAAGGAAAAAGAACAACCTCCTTTGGTTATGAAATTATTTAAATTAGCAAGATTATAATCAATAATACTATCATTAAAATCACACATAATCAAGAGATCTATTACAAAACAAATTTTATATGCCAATAAACAGTTTTATTGGGGCACATGTTTATGGGAGCCAGCTTGAGTATAATATTTCAAGTGGAATTAGCTTGCTGAAAAAGAGAATATGGGAACAGATTTAAAGAAAGTATGATATTTTAAACCAAGAGTTAGAAGGCAAAATTTATTTTTTAAAATGAATTCTGCCATCTAATAGCTGCCAATTCAGCAATTCACTGAGATTTGTTTTCTCTGCTTATAAGATAGATACCTGTCCTAACTACTTTACACAATTATAACAACAAAATTAAATAATCTGATAAGGATACCTGTAGAAAGACCTATTGCTTTTAGTAGATTAAACTAGATAATGATTCTTCTAACTATGATTCTATAAAATATGTGAAAGTTTGGGAAGTATAAAGGGAAGGACTTAAAAAGTGTATGTGTTCTCTCTGGCTGGGACTGTGAAATTTATTTAATATATATGTGTGTATACACATGCTTACATGTATATACATATACATGTTTCTACATGTGTGTATGCATGCATGTGTGCATAATACAAGCACAGCTTTAGAACCTTACTACCTAAAAGTATAGTATAGTAAGCTTTTTGTAGTGGCTAGAAACTGGAAATTGAATGGATGCCCATCAATTGGAGAATGGCTGAGTAAATTATGATATATGAATGTTATGGAATATTATTGTTCTGTAAGAACATGACTAGCAGGATGAATACAGAAGACTTACATGAACTGATGCTGAGTGAAATGAGCAGAACCAGGAGATCATTATACACTTCAATAACAATATTATATGAGGATCAATTCTGATGGAAGTGGCTATCTTCAACAACGAGAGGATCCAAATCAGTTCCAAATGATCAGTAATGAACAAAACCAGCTACACCCAGCGAAAGAATACTGGGAAATGAATGTGAACCATAACATAGCATTTACTCTTTCTGTTAGTTTGCTTGCATTTTTGTTTTTCTTGTGTAGCAAGACAACTGTATAAATATGTATACATATATTGTATTTAACATATACTTTAACATATGTATGGGACGACCTGCCATCTAGGAGATGGGGTGGAGGGAAGGAGGGGAAAAGTTGAAACAGAAGTTTTTGAAGGGTGAATGCAGAAAAATTACCCATGCATATGTTTTGTCAATAAAGCTATAATTGAAAAAAATAAAAATAAAAAACAATTAAGTTGCGATTACACACAGTAAGAAAAATGAAGCACCGAGAAGGATGGATGATTTTTATAACTAAACCAACCCAAATAAACAAAATTTACTCATAGCCAGTTTATAGCACCCAAAAAGTTCAGCTACTATGATAGCTAAATGTGATGACGAGGTTCCAACAACAGTGTCCCTCTACAGACTTTTAAAGCTCATTTTACAGGAAGTGACACAAAACCAAACTTGACTACTAAGGTTTTAGCACCAAAAAGTCATTTAAGCTTGCCTGATGGTCATGCATAGGCAGTTTCTGAAAGGTTCCTACTATTTATGTGTGAATCTGTAATATCTGACATATAGCAGCCTTAACCACTCATTAGGACCTCAGGATCTATCAACATTCTGATGATTCTTGCAAATAAAAATACTCCAACTTCTGTAGAAGTAAAAACTTACCTATACAAGGGAAGATAGAAAACATTGTGAGTAAACAAAAATAGAACAGCAAGTATCTTGAGGCTATATTCAACTTAAGTAAATAGATTTTGAATATCAGAAGAGATACAAAATAGATCAAAATATAATTTTTATCAAAGAATGGAGCTCAAGCACCATATAAGCTTTTCTGACCTTGGCCCAGCTGCTTCACCCTATTTCTCTCTTCAATTCCCTCTACTATATTTTTACCTTGTATTTATTTTCTATTATTACTTATGCATATATTGCAAGTTTCTTGAAGCAAGAACTATCATTTTAAATTTGTATCTCTAGTTCTTCCTGTATCCTTGAATTGACCTTTTAACCTCCAATTTAATCCTATGAACTTAACTCTCACCACTCTTTACTAGACAAATATTCCATTCCAATCAAATCACCTTGTTTGCTCTCCTTTGAACAAAGCATGTATCCTTCAATCCATATGTTCTTGCTCAAACCCATCCCTCTACCTGAACATTCTCTCTTTACCTTGCAACATCCTATCCATCCTTCAAGGTTTAGCTTACCTCCTGTGAAGAAGTTATTCTTGACCATCCCAGCCCATCCACCAGTGATCTTTCAATCTTTTAACTATGTCAGTAATTATCTATACAATTTGTGTGGTATTAATCTTTTAACAATATTTGTGTGATCTCTCATGTTTTAATATGTTAATACACTAACTTAATCTTCTCCAAATTTTCTCATCAGTTACCTCATTTGGGTATTTAATTATTATTTCTAAGCAAATGACTCCTAAATCTATCTGTTCTGAGCTCCAGGTCTGCATCTCCAAAGGCCTGCTACTTCAACCTGGATATCCTGTACACATTTCAAACTCAGCATATGTATCCTAAATTGAAGTAATTATCTTTCCTCTAAAACTCACTCTTCTTCCAAATCTATTCCATTAAGGGATACCATTATTCTTTCAGTTGCCAAAATCTTGTGTTTCTACCTCCACATCATTATAGCATCCATCTCCCACCCTATTCATTTATATGACACTGCTCTAGTTCAGACCATTATCGCCTCGGAGCTGGTCTCCCAAGTCATATCTTTCTCTCCACTTCAATATACCCATCTGCTGATGATTTTCCTAAAGGGCAGACTAATGTCTGACTGAGGAATGAATAACGTTATTGTCGTACTCAACCTTTTCAACCTGCCCTCAACCTACATTTCCCACCTGATTCCCCTTTTTTCACTTATACTTCATCTCCCCATTCCAAACACTGGAAAAGTACTATCATAACCTTACCTCCACCCCTTCTAACACTTTGTACAACTTTTTCTTGACCCTCCTCCAGCTGCTGATAGCCATCCAGTAACATAAATTTACCTCGTATTTATTTTACACACACACACACACACACACACACACACACACACACACACACACACGTTATATCTCCCCAAAAGGAAGCAAACTTCTTGATGGCAGGGAATAGTTCATTTTTTCAATGTCCCCCAGCATCTAGAAAATAGAAATCCTTAATAGATGCTTGACTGATTATTGATGAGTGCTCTCATTTTTCAAATTTTAAGTTATCAATATAAGAATGAATAGAAAAAGATTAAATGAAATGAATTTGTACAAATTACTTGAGCAAAGATCTTCATTTACTCAGGGTTTCATTACAAAATCTTACTAATGATCAAACTTGCGGTGAAATGTTCTACTGCTTAGAATAGTTACAAAGTAAAAATAAAAAGTTTACTTCTTATAATTAGAGAAAGATCAGATTTTATTCCAGTAAAGTTAGGCAAAAAATATTCTAACTCTATAGTTTGAAAATGTTTCTGAAAGTCTCCTTGTTTTCTTTATAAGTGATCTCACTCCTTCTGTCTTTTCCCCACCATTTTTAAAAATAAAAATGACAGGATACTTTAGTATCACATGAGCAATTCAATAGCAATGGGAAGTTGTCAGAACAAGGAAGTGTTTGCAGCTCTGTCTCTGAAGCTATGATTTCAATCACTTTACTAGAGAAGGTACCTTTTTCAACGAATATTAACTAGACATATGTAATCCCAGTTATTTATTTTAAAAGAGCTTAAGACACTTACCTAATTTCTACTTTTGCTTTACATAATATTCTTGAAATATGTTAAATTTCTCTGTCCCTAAAAATCATGCAGTTTTTACTGCAATGGGTTCAATTATTTCTATAAAATGACTAATCACTAAGAATTTTTTGTTTCATCCTACTTGTTGCTGTATATTATGCCAATGAAAAGAAATTATTCTAATAAACCATAAAATGTATTCTCTAAATACAAAGATAAGGAAAACACATCATCAGTCACACTAGTGACCCTCTCTGAAAATCAAACTATACCTATATCTATTAATCTGGCAGACAAATGGGTCAAAGACAGACTCAAGGATAATATAACTTTTATACATGGAAATCTCTCTATGTGGCACCTCAAAGCCAATAAGTCCAAAACCAAAATCTCCCCTAACACCTCCCTCCTCCTCCTAACTTCCCTATTTTTACCAAAGAAGAAGGAAAATGAAATAAGCACTATGTGCTGGGTACTGTGTTGAACACTTTTCAATTATTATCTCATTTGAACCTTATAACCACATTGGGAGATGGGGGTGATGGTATTGTTTATCCTCATTTTACAGTAGAAGAAACCGAGGCAAAACAAAGTGAAGTGACTTGTCTAGGGTAACACATGTTCCTCCAACCATTAAGTTACATCCATTATTTTCTTGAAACTCATGATTTTCCCCCCTCTCTTTCACTTCCTAAAGCCAGTCAATTGTCCTTATATCTGTCCTCTCCTCTCTAGTTAATCACTGTCACTGACTTAAACTATTGTAATTATCTAATGAGTCTTCCTTTCCCACTCATTTAAACTTTGCCAAAGTAACTCCCATACACATACATATGTGTTTGTCCCATAATTCCTCTCAAAACCTCTCAATAATTCCCCATTGCCTCATAACAAAGTTTAAACTCCTCAGACCAGGTGTCTTAGACATTCCATATTTTCATCCGCATTCAATCAATGGAGTGCCTACTATGTCTAAACTGTGCTAGTCCTGGGGGGAAGAGAGAATGCTTACAAATGACAAGGTCCTGTCTTGAAAAGATGAGAGAATCAGATAAACAACAGCCCAAAATATTACAAAAACTCATGAGAGTTACAAAACCAAGTACTTTATGAGCTCTGGGTACAGAAGGTCATGTTCCTCCTGGGATCCCAATACCAGTATCCTTTCTCTACCCGTGTTCCATGTTTTTCTGCCTCATAATTACTCATAATTTTGCCTTCATGCTCTCTCCCACTGAAAAAACAATAGCTAAGATTTATAAAACATTTACTATATTGCCTGGCATTTATCAATTATTATCTCTTTTGTTCTTCCTGCCAACCTCAGGAGGCAGGTGCTATTATTATCCCCATTTTACAGATGAATAAAGTGAGGCAAACAGGGTGACTTACCCAGGGGCAAAGAGCTAGTAACTATCTGGTCTCCAGGCCCAGCATTCTCTCCACTACCATGCCACTCAGCTGTCCTCTTTTAACATCATCATTATATCACTTTAAGGTTTTTCAAAACCCTTTACAAGTTGTCTTACTCTTCATAATAACTCTGTAATTTACTATTATTCCCATTTACAAATAAGGAAACTAAGGCTGAGAGAGACTAAATTGCTCAGGGTCACAAGTTTAGTAAATGTCTGAGGTTCTAGTTTGAACTTAAATCTTCCTGACGCTTAAGTCCAACACTAGGCACTCTACCAGCTGAAGCCTTTCTTGAGCTCTGCAGTTAGTAATAATTCTTCACCCCCCCAAATCACACACATTACTTGGTCTGGCCTCTACAATAAGTGAATTTAAAAAAAAAAATTATTAATGCTTACTCTTAAATCATGGTGTTTATCTCTGTGGCAAGAAAAGTAAAAAGAGCAATACAAAAAGCAGAATGGGCTGCTAGGGGAAGCAGTTAAGTTCTCTTTATTTCTTCACAGAGAAGCTGCATGAGCCCCCACTTGAGATCTTTTATGTGGTACTTCTGATCAGGAACCAGATGGAGTCTGAGGTTTTTTTTTTTTTTCCTACCTAAGATTCTGTGCTCTTTTGACTCCAAATCTAACACTTTTTAAAACAAAAAATGTTAAAATAAAATACCACTAAACTTTATAGAATAGTTATGTTATGTAATAAATGCCCATGACAAATCTAGAACATTTCAAGAAACATTTCTGCTTAAAGAGATCTCATTCTAATAGAGACAAAATGTTTCAACTACAGCAGATAGTAAAGGCCAGTGATCTCAAGCTGCAGCAGCAGAACACATTGTATCAAATTAGTATCATTTCCACAAAACTCATTTCTTACTGGGCTGAACTACTTTAGTATGTCTCCTCTATGCCCTAGGAAGTGCATAATGGGATGACTTCGTCACCCTGTGAACATCTCAGTAGCCTTGATTCTCTGTCTCATCACTACCCTCTGCCTCTCTCATGCAAGGGAGAGACCATGAACTCTGCTCCAAGCCCAAGCTCATCTTACCTGGCTGCACGACTTAGGGGCTTCTTTGACTAACTTTTCTGTGACTCTACTGCAGTGGATACCTTCTTCCCAAACCTTCTTCCCTGGCTTTTTCAACTTCCATCTGTTTAATGATACTAAGCTTCTTGATGGCAGGAACTGTCTTTTTGTAGAGGAAGGGGAGAAGGAAGAGGATTAGGGGGATGGTATCTTCAGCATTCAGTGCCTGGAACATGGCAGATTCTTAATAAATGTTTATTCATTAATGACTAATTTTTTATTGGTCACTAATAACACTATTTCTAATTTTGAACTATTTGACAGCCCGACGTCTTTGGTGGTAAGAATGTTTTTCACCTGCGTTTTTTAGTACCTATGGCTGCAGAGAAAGAAGGAGGTTTTAAGATCCCACACTGAGGCAGTTCACAGGATTATAAATATAAAGCTAAAAGGAATATTAAAGTCATGTAGCTCAGTCCTCTCAATTTGTTGATAAGGAAACAGGCCCAGAGGAAAGAAGGTACTAGCCAAGGTCATACAGTTGGTGATAGTTTTAGAGGTGGTACTTAAACACAAGTCTGTGACTCCAGAGCCAATGTTCTTTCCATTATTATGCTGCTTTTTTTTTCAAGGTTGCATCTCCACAAGGGCTACTTCTCTGAATGAAGGTTTCAGAACCAGACTGGAAACAAAGATAGTGATGGGGAGTTGAAGGAAATGGAAGGGGGCAGAGAGGAAGGGAATTAGGGGAAGAATGGAGAGATCTTGTATCCAAGGCTCTTGGGAATAAATTGCTGCAATTCTATAATTGCTACTGGTAGTTGGAAGGACATCAGGGATGAAGCATTCTTTTCTTCACAGAGGAAGTAGCAGAAGAGGCTGGACTAGAACTATGGCTGGTAGCCAGGTGAAACAACACTATTCTTAGAGCTCTTAGGCACATGTCTCGATTGTTATCATCAGGGTCTTCCAGGTAAGGAAGTAGCAGTTATTGATAAGTGATGGTAGCAGTGGAAGGAATGGTAGAAGCCTCTGAAACCCTGTGAAGAAGAACTGAGGATGGGCTAGAGGCAGGGCCAGGGCCAAAAGTGAGTGTGATGCCATTCTCAGGATACCCATCGTGTATCCTTTTGTATTGTGGTTATCTGTGTCTGTACTTTATCCCTGATAGATTGTGAGCTGCATGACAACAATTCCCATTTAGTAGTATTTGTGTCTCCTGCTGTGCCTAGCATACTGCTCTTCATAAATGTTTACTGAAATAAATTTTATTTTTGATTTACTATTACTCTAACTGCTCCATTCAAACTACAACACACTACCTAAGATATTGATTTGTAACTCACATGGACTATTTTAATCGCTATTTAATTGGTTTTTGTATTTTATCTATCCCTTCTCCAATTCATTTTCTACTCTTTCAAAATCCTTTCTGATTCTGTCATCAAGACCTTCCAATATCTAGTCCCTATCCATATCCTTATAATTTACACTGAAATTAGCAGTCACCAGGGCAGATTTAATCTTTTCGAAAAGTACCTTTCATTGTCCCTTTTCCCACCCCCACCCCCAAAATTTATATGGCTCCCTAGTAACTAAAGACTTCAAACTTCTCAACTGCTCAAGCATTCAAGGTCTTGTGTTACCTGGGCCAAATTTTGTATTACAATGCGATGATAATAACAACGCATAGCTAGCATTTAAGTATTGCTTTAAGGTTTGCAAAACAATTTACAAATGTTATTTCATTTTATCCTCAAAACAACCTAGGGATACAGGTGCTATTATGTCCATTTATTAAACTGAGGTGGATGGAAGTTAAGTGAGTTGCCTAAGCTCACAGCTAGTAAATTTCTAAAATATTTTTCTAACTTCAGGTCCATCCACTGTGTCACCCAGCTGCCTGATCCTACTATTTCTCTTCACCCTTCATTCAAACTGATCTTTCAGTTTCCGGATTCTTCAGAAAGTAGGCTTCGATTGCCCATTAATCCTCTCTCAGCCAAGCCAAAGCCTGCCCATCCTTTCCCTCACTTCAATTTCTAGGATTATGGAGCATAGTCAGAGTAATAATGACTTAGCGCTGTCAGTCAACTTTCCATAGCGTAAGTCTTGTATCCACCAGACTGAAATATACAGAACAGAAACTGTGACTTATACTTCCTTGTATTTCCCCATCTTGTACTCAAGTACACTTTTAACCTTGCTTGGCTGCTTTTCCTACTTCTCCTCTGACAAAACCTAGCGAGTTTTAGGGGGCTATGCCTTCAGTGTACAGAGGTAAGACTAGCAAGTTGTCACTTTCACACCCATTCCCTACTGACTGTGCACAGCACTTCACACCTGGAGAACACCCCAGAACTCCCTAGCTTGGGGTCCGTCTGTCCTAGAAACGGAACTGAATCTGCAGTCAGCAGACTAGAGTTCCGATTTCGGCTGTACCCTTTAGGAGCAGTGTGACCACGTCCTGACAGTCCCTTCGTCTTTCCCAACCTCGGTTTTCTCACCTGTAAAAGGAGGTTTAATCATACGCGATCTACTACGCATGATCACTGGGAAGAGGTCACTCAGAAAACCTTCAAGAGCTACGGGATTGTGAAGGGTTCGCCTCCGAGGAAAGCTGAGGCAGACTCCAGTCCGAACCGGGCCGTCCACAAAGGCCCAGGGAGAAGACTGACAATCCCTGTGCTTTGCCCACACCCAATTCCGAAGCTGCTCTTCCGCCGCGGGTTTGGGGAGAAGGTCCCTGAGCCCGAGGCCAGGGGATGCCTCCTCTTTCCTCAGCCCCGCACCTATCCCACTCCCACCGGCCGGGCCTCACCTTGGTGGTCGTAGACGCTGATGTAGGAGATGCCCACGGCCATACACCACACCACGAGGCTTGCAATGTCCGAAAAACTGGGCTCCTCCTCCTCGGTGACCACCAAGCCCATGTGCACCGGCAATTTCTCCAGCGACTTGCCGTCCGAGCGCCAGCGGAGACGGGGGTGGGTGGCGGCAGAGGCCGCGCCGGGCGCCCCGCGACCGTGGGCATGGTGGTGGTAATAGTGATGGTGATGGTGGTGATGGTGGTGGTTCCTGCCCGCCGTTGGGGGCTTGCGAAAAGTAAATCCGAGCGGCGCTAGGACCGCGGAGGAGGCGACGCGGCACCACCGCCGCCAGATCCAGTTCCAGGTGCCGAAGCGGACGCGGAGCCAAGACGCGAGCGTGCGGTGGAGGCAGAGCAGCGCGTGCAGCACGCGCCACACCAGCTCGTACAGACCGGTCATGCTCGCGAAACTCGGGGCCCGTCAGCCGCCGCTGCCCCGGGCCCTCCTCCCGCTCTCGCTACCACCGCTGCGGCCGCCACACCTGCGGCGCGAGTGCCACTTATCCTCACCGGCCGCGGGCATGAGCCATCTCCGGATGTCCCCCCCTCCCCCCCTCGCCCGAGCCCCTAGCTACTGCCAACACCTCACCTCGCCCCCGCCGCCATCTTCCCCCTCCACCTCCTCCCGCTTATTGCCCCACCTCTGCTGATACATGGAAGGCGCTGATTGGTCCGGGTCGAGCTCTGACGCGACTTCTGGGTCGGAGGGCGGAGGATGTGGCAAGAGCCCGAGGCGGAGAGAAGGCAGGCGCGCACAAGCTGGCGAGCACGGCCCCAGCTGGGAAACAGAGCAGCGCCCCCTGGACGTTTGGAGGTCGAGGAGCAAGCGGGAGAGAGTGCTGGGGAGAGAGGAAGAGCGGAGGAAACGTGTCCCTTTTCTCTGGCGCGCTTCTTAAATGTACCGAGTAGAACAAACCCGCTTGCATTTTGTTCTGATGTGTAACTCAAGAACTGCTCATGCTTTCGAGCCGGCCCCACTCTGCCCTTCCAAAAGTTTGGGAGGTGACCCAGGGACTTATACTTAATTGCCAATCTGAATATCGGTTGGCTGCCACCCTTAGCGTCCCTATGGTGATAGGATTTTAATTATTCACTTTAACCTCATTAAAGTGGGCAGGGTGCTGTGTCACAAGGTCAAAAGTCGTTGTGAATTACTAGAAGAGATGATGAAAGCAGAACATTTTACAAAGCCTGAAGCACTAAAAAGAAGCAGCGTGAAAGGTGGTCTATTATCTAGTCCAAACTTATTTTATAGAAGTGGTAAAATGAGATCTAGGAAAATGACCTATCCCTGCCAACAGAGAATTTAGATAAGGTAAAGCCTTCTGATTCCAGATTGTGTCTTCTTTCCACTGTTAGACTTCGGAAGCTTTCCCCTATTTAGCCCAATGATTAAACCAGCATTTCCTAAGAACTAGGTTTGTTGTTTTTTCAGTTGTTCAATTGTGTTGGACTCTTCGTGATCCTATGGACAACAGCTTCAAACCTGTTGGTGAATGACCGAGTTGTCTGCCCCACGAATGGGAAGATCAGCCCCCATGGAATGGACAAATGAGAAAGGCAGCAGAAGTTCGACATTAAGTATGTCAGTGTCTTCCATTGCTCCCCAGCCGGCAGTCATTGCCAGTCTCATTCTGTCTTGCCTCCCGACTTGACAAAGTCTGGAAAAGAAAATGAAACTAACAACTCTGAGCAGTTGTACCTTAATTAAATCAAATTCATATATTGGATTACTAACTCTGGGATGGTGGGGAAGTGGGAAGGAGAAAAATTTGGAACACCTGGTTTTGCGAGGGTGAATGTTGAAAATTATCTTTGCATATATTTTGAAAAATAAAAAGTAATATTAAAAAAAAATTTTCATGAGCTGGTCAAGAGGTCACTGTTCTTCAGAAACAAAGAATTAACAACTAAGGACAGAAAGGAGAAAGATTACTGTTGTTCAGTCATGTCCAACTCTTCATGACCCTTTAATAAAGAAACTGGGGTGGTTTGCAATTTCCTTCTCCAGCTCACTTTACAGTGTCTGATGCCACATTTGAATTTATGAAGATAAGGTTTTCCTGACTGCAGGCCCAGCACTCTATCCATATCACTACCACCCTGAAAAGTGAGAGTTGTATATCTTTAAAATCTACTCTGAATCTTTTATTTCTTTAACAGAGCCCCTAAAATCCAAAGAGATGAAGTGATTTGCCTAAGATCAGAGAGGAATTAATTTGAAATCTTTCAGCCAAACTCCAATCCTGAGTTTCTGACTTTAAGATAAGCACTCAAGAGTTTCAGTTTTTCACGAGTAAATAACAGGGTTAAAGTAGATGACCCTAAAGGTTCCCTCCAGCTCTAACTCTAGGATCTGATAATTCAGAATGGAGATTTTCAGTTAGTTCTGGATATAAAACCAGAATGAGATTAAACTGAGATTGACAAATTAGAGATTGGTGACAATGGTTTCAAATTGTACATAAGACTTAATTTCTTTAAATTTTCTACATTTGTCATGTGTAAAAATACTGTCCTTTAAAATTTGGTGGGGTTTTGTTATTTGAGGGTTTTTTTAATGATACATTTAGAGTCAGGAGGATTCTGTGGAATCTCAGATGGAAAGGAATCTCAGACTTTATCTAGTTCCATACTAGAAATAACCATGTATAAGATCTCCATGAAGACTGAAAGAAAAGAACTCATTGCTTCACATGACAGCCCATTCTACTTTTGTATTGCCCTAAATAACAAAGTTTTTAGTTACATGAAACCAAAATCTACCTTTTTTTTGCATTTCTACACATTGTCTTTAGTAGCCTTGTATAATCAAAGAAAATGAGTCTCCCACATGACAGATCTTCAAATATTTGAAAGCAAATCTTATATGCCATCCTGCCCCTTACACCATTTTCTTTTCTGTATGCATCCTCAGTTCTTTCAACAATTCTTTTAAAGTTATGATTGACTTCCTCTGCATTCTCTTAAGTTTAGCAATATCCTTTCCCAAAATGTAGCACTTAGAACTGAACATACTACTCTGGATGGTCTGACCAGGACAGCAAAGTATATATACTTTGTATTTTAAATGCTGCCTAAGATCACATTAGGTTTTCTACTACCATGTCACACATTTACAATTGCATTTACAATTCTCTAACACCCCCTGATCTGTTCATTTATGAGCATTTTCTAGCCATATTTCTTCCATATTATACTTGTGAAGACAATTTTTGAACTCTGTTGTAGGACTTTATCCTTATTGGGTTTAATCAGATTAGAATAGGCTATATTTCGGTCGATATTTTTTGGATCCTGGTACCCAATGTTTTAGCTATCCCTAAAAGCATTGTTTCACCTGCAGATTTATTTTGTAAGTGAGCTATCCATGGATATATCTAATTCATTGAGAGCCTCAATTTGAATTCTGGCTCTACTGCCTACAACCTGTATAAACTCAAGAAAACTAGTACATACTACAAACAACTATGATCCTGTTCCCACAACTGCAAAATGAAGATGTTAACCTAAATAATCACTTAGGCCTTTCCAGCTCTATATACTCCTATAGTCCATATCGCCTGACCCCAAATCCTGTGTAATTTACACTATATCTCACAAAATACTTGAAATATACTTACATAGAGGATTTTGCTGTTCAGTGGTATCTAACACTTCATGATGTCATTTGGGATTTTCTTTGACAAAAATACTGGAGCAGTTTGCCATTTCCTTCTCTAGCTCATTTTATAGGTGGAAAAAATGAGGAAAACAGGATTAAGTATTTGCCCACAGTCACATACCTAATAAGATTCTGAGGCCAGATTTGAACTCAGAAAGATGAAGATGAAACCATTCCAAGTTTTATATTTAACACACTAATATAATTTCAGTGGGATAGCAAAACTTAATAAGAATGCTAATGAACATCAGTGTTCAATATCTTCCCATTATGAGGAGTTGGGGTTTTTCCAAGGGCGAGGGAAGTAAGAAAAAAAAGCTATAGGGGGAAAGGATGGTTAGAGACAGGGGCATAAAAAAAAAAAGTGTGAGTGTTAGCTAACTCTACTCTCTCTGTCCTTCAGGTCTAACATCCCCACCCATTTCCCAGTTCTCTCTACTGCCATTCAAATAGAATCTAAGGATTTTAATTTAATATTTTTTGTTTCAAAAAAGAGGGCTCTATTTACTGCTGGAGAAGTTTCAGTAAGGAACAACAATTGCAGCTTTAAAGACAGAAATAAAAGTATGTGTACAAGTGGAGTTGTGCAGAGATAATATTTTTCTTCATTTACTTTTCAAAATGTGTGGAGGGGAATCATTGTGGAAGAAAATGAGCTGTGACAGAAGATAATAAGCAAATAAGTCCACCTTATCCCCACCTCTGATAGCCTCTTCCTTTTCAAAAGACATTTATCTGTATCCCAAAGAGATCATAAAAAAGGGAAAAGGACCCACGTGTGCAAAAATGTTTGTAGTAGACTTTTTTATAGTGGCAAAGAACTGGAAATGGAGTGGACACCCATCAGTTGGGGAAAGGCTGATAAGTTATAGGATATGAATATAATGGAATATTATTGTTCTAAAAGATACAATCAGCAGGATGATTTCAGAAAGGCCTGGAGAGACTTACAGGAACTGATGCTAAGTGAAGTGAGTAGAATCAAGAGAACATTGTACACAGCGACAACAAGACTATATGATTGATGATGATCAATCAAGAGTTGGCTCTTTTCAACAATGGGTTTTTCAGGGCAATTCCAATAGACTTGTTGATGGAGAGGACTATGGGGACTAAATGGGGATCATAACACAGTATTTTTACATTTTTGTTGTTGACGTTTACTTGCTTTTTTTCTTTTGATTTTTCTTGTGCAGCATGATAAATGTAGAAATATGTTTAGAAAAATTGTACATGTTTAACTGAATTACTGGCTGTCTAGGGTAGAGAGATGGGAGGAAGAAAAATTTAGAACATAAGGTTTTCCAAGAATGAATGCTGAAAACTGTCTTTGCACGTATTTTGAAAAAAAAAAAAAGATATTAAATACTTTTTTAAAGACATTTACCAAAAGCAATTTCTGTGGTTTAAGGAAAAAAACTACTTAGAGCAAGTCCCTGCCTTCTTGTATCATGACTATTGCTTTGCATAGTGGTTTAAAGTTAATAAAATATTTAAAATGCATTTTGTAATTTGATTTTAACCATAATCCTGTGAAGTAGGTAGTGTAAATGTTATAATCCCAACTTACTAGATAACAAAACTAATGCTCTTCCAACCCACTGTACCTAACAATTAGTGTTTAATAAATGTCAGCTGATTGACTAGTGAGTGACAGAAGCAAGATTTGAATTCTTGTCTTTTTACTCAGAATTCAGTCTTCCTGCTACATCAGAATTATCTCCTTTAAAAAATGAATAATATTTTATATTAATTTGGCATTTCACAGTTTACAAAGAACTTTCATTTATATTGCTATCTCTGCACAACACCCCTTTGAGTTTGGAAGACAGGTATTATTATCTCACTATTATCACCATTTTAATGGATGAAGATTAGGCAGATTTGGTAATTAGATCATTGGTAATTTGGGAAAAGGCAGTTTCAGTTGAGTGATTAATTACAAAACCAGATTACTAAAGTAATTAGGTGTAATAAAAGAAAGGAAATAAAGATACTGATTCTATATAACTTTTTCAAAGTATTTGACTAAAAAGAAGAAGAGAGATATAAGACAATGACCAAGATGAGGTGAGATCTTTCAAGACAATTGTGAAAATCGAGTAAGTCTTCATTAACTTCAGAGTTTGCATAGGCCTGAAGGACTTTGAAGATTGGGTCAAGGGCATACCTAAGTCCCCTTTCTGTTATCCTCCTATGACATCAGTTTCTCCCGATTTCAGTCAAATATGGGCAACTATGTACTTATTTGTCAAGTTCAATTTCTTGGGTAGTTCTCTCGTTTAGAATGTAAGATCCTCAGGCAATGGGGATGAGGGTCAGTGGTGGGAAGGGATATTTGCGTTAGGGATTAAAAGTGGTAACCTTGCCCCAGAAGGTGCTTCCTCCCTTCCATTGTCTGCTCCACTAGTGGAACGCCTTTCTCGGGAGAATGTATAATAAACTTTGCTTTGCTTCTAGAGATTTCTCCAGCTTTTTTATTAAACCATACAACATTAATTTGAGAGGATGATGATGTCTGGTGAATGGAGAACACTTGGGTTTCTGTCTTTGACTTATCTTCCTCCTATAGAATCTGTGTTTTAAGGTCTGAGTTCTCTTATAAGTTTGTTTCCCTCAAAATTTGAATGTTTGCTAGTCTGAGTCACTTTAAATTACACTTGTAACTGATAGCATGCACCTATAAGATATTTGGTTGGGTTAAGGGATCCAGGCCAAGACTGGGGGATGGTTTTTCTAGGAACCATTCTTAACACCAAGTGCACCCATCATTTAAGTAGCAACTTGTTTTTAAACGCTTACATTATAGAATGTGGTCTGAGGTTGACAAAGAAGACAATGGTTAGGGAAAGGAGCAAAGGTTAAGAAAGATCAGAATGATTATTTTTTTAATATGCAATTCTAATTACATCTTCTCACATGCAATTGTGCAAACCTTTGGGTCAAAAACAGACCTAAAGTTCCCATCTTAGTTTGTAAAAGGCCCGCGTGCTATAATATTGTTCCCTTTTCCACACCTAAAAAATAGATACAAAGATACTATAAAGACATATTGTTTCCAAGTGGCAAAGGAATATAAACTGTAGCAAGATCTCAAAAATATAGGAATACCAGATTATTTGTCTTGTCTCCTGAGGAACCTATACAAGGATCAAGACACAGAACCGAAAGTGGAAAAACAGAACTGAATATGGAAAAACAACTGAACGTAGAAAAACTACTTGGTTTGGTATTGGGAAAGGAGCATGACAAGGGTGTATATTGTCACTTTATTTATTTAAATTTACATGCAGAATATACTTAACATTTAAAAAAAAAAAAAAAGGAAAAGAAAAAACCTTGAAATCATGGAATCGGATCCCATATTTCCTGGCAAATAGAGGGAGAAAAAAATGGAAGCAATGTCAGATTTGATATGTAGGGGATCAAAAGTCACTGTGGATGGTATCTGCAGTCGTGAAATTAAAAAACATTGCTTTCAAGGAAAACTATGACAAAGCTTGATAGCATATTATCTTGCTGACAAAAATCCGTACCATCAATGCTTTGGTTTTTCCAATTTTCATGTATGACTATGAGTTGGACTATAAGGAAAACTGAGGGTCTTAGAAGAGGTGCTTTCTTTTTTTTTTTAATTTTATTTTCTTGTGCAGCATGATATTTATGGAAATACATATAGAGAAATTGCACATATTTTGCAATATATTGGAATCACTTGCCGACTGGGAGGAAAGAGAAAGAAAAAAATAGAACACAGGGTTTTGTAGGGTGAATGTTGAAAATTATCCATTTATATATTTTGAAAATAAAAAGCTATAATTTTAAAAAAATTCTTGTTTTATTCTTATTTTTTTATTTTTCTACAATTACATATAGAAACAATTTTTAACATTCATTTTTAAAACTTTGAGTTCCAGATTTCTTCCCATTCTCCCTTCCCACCCCACCCCCTTAATTGAGAATGTGAGCAATTCAATATAGATTATGCTTGTGTACTCTTGTAAAACTTTTCCATAATAGTCATGTTATGAAAGAAAATAAAAGGGAAAAAACAAAGGAAAAAAATCTCAAGGAAAATAAGAACGGAAAAAAAAAAAAGTATGCTTCATTTCCATTCAGATACCATCAGTTCTTTCTCTGAATATGGATAGTATTTTTCATCATAAGTCCTTCAGAATTGTCTTGGATCATTGTATTGCCAAGAATACTTACATCATTCATAGTTGATCATCTTATAATATTTCTATTATTTTGCACATATTCCATTTCATTTTGTGTCAGCTCATGGAGGTCTTTCAAGGTTTTTCTGAGAGCATTCTGCTCATCATTTTTTTAAATAATAGATTTATTATTTTTTTTTTCAAAATATATGCAAAGATAGTTTTCAAAACCTTGTGTTCCAAATTTTTCTCCCTTCCTCTCCACCTCTCCCTTTCCCCAGACAGCAAGTAATCCAATATAGGTTAAACATGTGCAATTCTTCTAAATATATTTGTACATTTATCATACTACACAGGAAAAATCAGATCAAAAGGGGAAAAATAAGAAAGAAAAAAAACAAGCAAGCAAATCACAACAACAAAGGTTAAAATACTATGTTATGCTCCAATTCAGTCCCCATAGTCCATTCTCTGCATTGTGCTCTTCCTTTCTTATAGTACAATAATATTCCAACATGATTACATACAACAATTTATTCATCCATTATCCAATTGATGGGTATCCCCTCAATTTCCAATCCTTTGCCCCCCAAAAATAACTTCTATAAATATTTTTTTATACATATGAGTCCTTTCCTTTTTTTTTTTTTAACCTCTTTTGGAATACAGATCTAGTAGTGGTATTACTAGGTCAAAGGCTATGCATGGTTTTATATGCTTTGGGCATAGTTCCAAATTGCTCTACAAAATAGTTGAATAATTTCACAACTCCACCAATAGTGCCTTAATGTCACCTTTTCTCACATTCCCTATAACATTTGTCATTTTCCTTTCCTATCTTATTAACCAGTCTAATAGGTATGTATAATAGAGTAGTACTTCAGAATTGTTTTAATTTGTATTTCCAATCAATAGTAAGAGAATCTTTAAAAATATAGCTATAGATAGCTGTGATTATTTCATCTAAAAACTTTTTATTATTTATCAATTGGGAAATGGCTTTTATTTTGATAAATTTGACTTAGTTCTCTATATGTTTAAGAAATAAGATCTTTATTAGAGAAACTTGCTTAATTTTTTTTCACAATTACTACTGCTAACTGTATTTCCCTCGTGTTTATTCTATTCTCTTATCTCCATTCAACCTTTCTTTCCTCAAAAGTATTTTGCTTCTGACTTCCCTCTCCCCTAAAGTACCCTTTCTTCTATCATCACCACCCTTTCTCTTATATACTTCCTCTCCCACTTTTCTGTAGGGTAAGACAGATTTCCATTCCCAATTTAGTGTGTATATTGTTTCCTCTTTCAGTCAATTCTTATGAGAGTAAGGTTCATTCATTCCCCCATAACTCCCATCTTCCCTTTCATTGTAAAAGCTTTCCCCCCTCTTTTCTGTGATAATTTACCCCTTTCTTTCCTTTTCCCTTTCTCCCAATATATTCTTCTCTCATCTTTTGGATATCATCCCTTCACATTCAACTAACAGCTGTACCCTCTATTTATACTTCTTCTAAATAATAATGACAAAATTCTTATGAGTTACAAATATCATCTTCCCATGTAGAAATGCAAATAGTCCAACCTCATTAAGTTCCTTATGATTTCTCTTTCATGATTACCTTTTTATGCTTCTCTAGAGTCTTACATATGAAAGTCAGATTTCCTATTCACCTCTGGTCTTTTAATAAAAAATGCTTTAAAATCTTTTATTTCATTGAATATCCATTTTTTTCCCCTGAAGGATTATACAAAGTTTTCCTGAGTAGGTGATGCTTCATTGTAATCCTAGCTCCTTTGTCTTCTGCAATATCACATGCCAAGCCTTCTGATCCTTTAGAAAGAAGCTGTTAAATCTTGTGCTACCCTGATTCTTGTTCTATGATACTTGAATTATTGCTTTATGACTGCTTGCAATATTTTCTCTTTTCCCTGGAAAGTCTGTATTTTGGTTATAATATTCCTGGGAATTTTCACTTGGGGATCTCTCTCAAAAGATGATTATTAGATTCTTTCAATTTCTATATTACCTTCTTGTTTCAGAATATGAGGGCAGTTTTCTATGAGTTTCTTGAAAGATGATGTCCAAGCTCTCTCTCTTTTTTTTTTAATCATGGTCTTCAGGTAGTCCTATAATTTTTAAATTATTTCTCTTGGTTATTTTCCTAATCAGTTGTTTTTCTAATAAGATTTTTCACATTGTTTTCTATTTTTTTCATTCTTTTGATTTTGTTTTATTGTTTCTTCATTTCTCATAAAGCCATAAATTTCTATTTGCTCACATCTGATTTTTAAGGAATAATTTTTTTTTGATAATAGCTTTTTGTTTTCAAAAAATGCAAAGATAGTTTTCAACATTCACCCTTGCAAAATCTTGTTTTCTCTCTCCCTTCCTTCTATCTCTTCCTCTAGACAACAAGCATTCCAATATAGGTTAAACATGTGCAATTCTTCTAAACATATATCAACATCTATCATGCTGCACAAGAAAAATCAGATAAAAAGGGAAAAAATGAGAAAGAAAAAAAAAAAAAAACCAAGCAAACAACAACAAAAAAAAGATTAGAATAGATAGTGTGTTGTGATCCACATTCAGTCCCTATAGTCCTCTTTTTGGATACAGATGGCTTTCTCCATCACAGATCTATTGGAAATGGTCTGAATCACTTCATTATTGAAAAGAGCCAAGTCCACCTGCCATCTAGGGTAGGGGGCAAGAGGAAGGAGGGGAAAAATTGGAACAGAAGGTTTTGTAAGGGTCAGTGTTGAAAAATTTCCCATGCATATATTTTGTAGATAAAAAGCTATAATAATAAACAAACAAAAAAGAAAAATATCAAGTCCATCAGAGTTGATCATAATCTTATTGTTTCTGTACAATGTTCTTTTGTTCATTTAGCATCAGTTCATATAAGTCTCCCCAGGCCTTTCTGAAATCATTCTTCCAATCATTTCTTATAGAATAGTAATATTCCATTATATTCATATATCATAATTTATTCAACTATAATTGGGGCATCCACTCAGTTTTTAGTTCCTTGCCTCAACAAAAAGAGCTGCTACAAACATTTTTGTCCATGTGGATCCTTTTTCCTTTTTTATGATCTTTTTGGGATACAGACTCAGTAGAGACACTGTTGGGTCAAAGTGTATATACAGTTTCATAGACTTTGGGGCATAGTTCGAAATTGCTCTCAAGAATGGTTGGTTCAGTTCACAACTCCACCAGCAATGAATTAGTATGCCAGTTTTCTCACATCCCCTCCAACATTTATCATTATCTTTAAATAATAATTTTTTCAGATATTTTATGCCTCTTTTCCCATTTGTCCAATTCTACTTTTAAAGGAGTTGTTTCTTTAGTGGATTTTTTTTCCCATTTGGACAATTCTGCTTTTTAAAGCATTCTTCTCTTCATTAGCTTTTTATACTTCCTTTATAACTATATTATAATTAATTTGATTTTTAAGGTGTTATTTCTGTATTTTGCTGGTTTCCTTAACCAAGCTATTGGCTTGTTTCTCTTGCAATTACTGCTGAGGCAGAGGCTGTGCTGACCTGAGCTAGATTCTGCTTCACTCTCACCCAAGTATGACAAACCTTTCCTACTGACCTTCTAAGCTGTCTTTGGTGTCTGTGGTCTGAGGGGTCTAGAAACTACTCCTGCTGTCACTGATTCAGTCAGTTTCTGGTTGACACCTGTTTCTGATTGACTGGGGCTGGGTTGGTTGTTCTGTGCTAGATTGAGCTCCACTCTCACCCTTGGAGCAACAGTCCTTTTTCTGTCGACCTTCTATGTTGTCCTTATCTGGAAAATTGTTTCACTCTCTTTTTGTGGGTTCTGCTGCTCTGTACTTTGTTTAGAAGGATTTGGAGGAGAGCTTGAGAAAGTCTGTGACTTTATTCTGCCATCTTGGCTCCACCTCAGAATAGAGGCTTTCAAATTGTGATGCTGACAAAGACTTTTGAGAGTTCAGTCAAATCAATCAATATTTAAAGAAATTTATTTGACTATTCATTGGAGGGACAAATACTGAAGCTGAAGCTTAAATACTTTGACCACAGAATGAGGAGACAGGACTTCTCAGGAAAGAACCTGATGCTGGAAAAGATTGAAGGTAAAAGGAGAAGGGGATGAAAAAGGATGAGATGGATAGATAGTGTCATGGAAGCAATATGAGCTTTGACAAACTTTAGGAGATAGTGGAATACAGAAGGGTCTGATATGCTATGGTCCATGAGGTCAGGAAGAGTTGCACATAATTGAAAGACTGAACAACTATAATGACAAGTTGAATTCTATAGAAAAGCCATATCTTTCTATCAACATTCCTTTTTCTATTTCCATTATAACTACCCTAATTTAAGTATATATGGACTATTGCTTCCTGGGCTCCTAATTAATATCTCTGCAATTTCACTCTCTTACTATCTTCCACATGGCAAAATCGATATTCCTAAAGTGTAGGTCTGATTGTAGAATTCTCCAGCTTAAGAAACTTTTGTGATTCCCTGCTATTTCTAAGATAAAATTTTTGACACAAACACACATACACACACACACACACACACACACACACGCACACACATACATTTAGATGTGAGAGAGTTAAGAGAATCAAAGACAACTTCAAGGTTTTGAGCCTGAAAGACAGATATTCTTAATGCCATTAAAAGAAATAAGTAAAATGGATAAATCAGAGAAAAAGACGAATAGTACCATTTAGGATATTGTACTGTCAAGCTTCAAAAATCAACAGGACTTTCAAGCAGTGCATTGAAATATAGCATTGGAACTAGAAAGAGAGGTTGAGATTGCAAATAGAAACTGTAAAGGAGAACATCTGAATAAAGCTGTGAAACTGAATGGCAGAAGATAATTTATGTCTGCTCTAATACTTACAGGGCACATACGTGGCACAGTTTATAGAAAACTGAGCTTGGAATCACAAAAACTTATTTTCATTAATTTAAGCTCTGTGACCCTGGGCAAGTCACATAACCCTGTTTGCCTTGGTTCCTCATCTGTTCAATGAGCTAAAATGAGAAATGGCAAACTACTCCAAGATATTTGCTAAGAAAACCCCAAATAGGATTACAAAGAGTCAGATGACTGAGATGACTCAACGACAACTCAAATTGAAATAACTCAAATACCTACAACCTCTGCTTGTCTAATATGTCAGAGACACAAAAGTCAAAACTGAATATTTTCATAACTTCATAAAAACTGATGGCCACCACAAAGCTCTGTCCTCAAATCATATAGTTACACTTCTGTAGCATTTCTATAATTTACAGAGTGCCTTCAAATATATTTTCTCGTGTTCCTTACAACAATCTTTTTGCAAGACAAATATAATTGTTTTTTTTTTTTACACTTTAGGTAACTGACTTACTCAGAGTCATATAGCTAATAAATTCCAAAACCAAGACTTGAACACAGTTCTTCTGCCTTCTATCCTCTAACCTTTTCTTTATACATACCATGCTTTATACATAACCAATGAGCCTATTGATAATTATTGGCATAAAAATGTAGATACAGATCTGTGGTAAAGAATGCCATCCTAAACAAACAACATTTTGGACTCATAATCAAAGAGTCTTGAAAATGGAATAAAGAAATCGGTTTTGTTTCTGGTTCTGCTACCAAATTTCTGTGTTGACATTGGACAAATTGCTTAAATCCTCTATACCAATAATATAAAGACTTTCTTTTCATGAATCTCTCAGAAATCTAAGAATTTATACTAAAAAAATAACTAGGATCATAGTCCATAAGAGATTGGAACACAGAGTGACAAAAATATGTAGAACAGCTTTAAATGACTTTTAAGATATATGAGCAAACACTATGGAATAGTGTTCCTTGGCTCAAAGGGCAATTGTATAAGACTCATCATTGTAAAGTTTAGTTATTTAATGCCTCACATCTATGTGAGAGGTAGAGTTAGAGTTTGTGATAGTGGGAGAAAAGAGAGATCCAGGGTCTTCTGGCCTCCAGCTTCAAGAATAATTCCAACTAAACATTTTTCAGTCAAAGGTTCTGATAAAGGCCTCATTTTCAAAATATATAGAGAATTGACTCTAATTTATAAGAAATCAAGCCATTCTCCAATTGATAAATGGTCAAAGGATATGAACAGACAATTTTCAGATGAAGAAATTGAAACTATTTCTAGCCATATGAAAAGATGCTCCAAATAATTATTGATAAGAGAAATGCAAATTAAGACAACTCTAAGACACCACTACACACCTGTCAGACTGGCTAAGGTGACAGGAAAGATAATGACGAATGTTAGAGTGGATGTGGAAAAAGTGGGACACTGATGCATTGTTAGGTGGAGTTGTGAACGGATCTAACCATTCTGGAGAACAATTTAGAACTATGCTCAAAAAGTTATCAAACTGTGCATACCCTTTGATCCAGCAGTGTTACTACTGGGCTTATATCCCAAAGAGATCTTAGGGAAGGGAAAGGGACCTGAATGTGCCAAATGTTTGTGGCAGTCCAGCTTCCTAGAAGCTGGAAAATGAATGGATGCCCATCAATTGGAGAATGGCTGAATAAATTGTGGTATATGAATGCTATGGAATATTATTGTTCTGTAAGAAATTAGCAGCAAAATTATTTCAGAGAGGCCTGGAGAGACTTACGTGAACTGATGCTGAGTGAAATGAGCAGAATCAGGAGATCATTATATGCTTCAACAACAATACTATATGATGATCAATTCTGATAGACGTGGCTCTCTTCAACAATGAGATGAACCAAATCAGTTCCAATTATTCAGTAATGAAGAGAACCAGATACACCCAGCAAAAGAACAATGGAAATGAGCAAGATAACTATATAAACATGTATATATATATATTGCATTTAACATATACTTTAACATATTTAACATGTATTGGTCTACCTGCCATCTAGGGAAGGGGGTGGAGGGAAGGAGGAGAAAAATTGGAACAGAAGGTTTTGCAAGGGTCAATGCTGAAAAATTACCTATGCATATGTCTTGTAAGTAAAAAGTTTAACAAAAAAATGTTAAGAATTAAAAAAAAGAATAATTCCAACTTCTTTTCAGGTCACTGAAAGGAGAGAAAGGCTCAAGAAAGAAACACATAGAACTTCAATTATGTCTCTGTATCCAACTTGAGACTTCAGGGGAATTTCTCTTTGAGAGAGATCTGGAAATTTTTTTTTCTTGATTGAGTTGTATTATCTCATTTCCAAAGAGAGAGTTTTTTCAATCTATATTATCTGGTATGGATATGTGTATATGTGTATGTATGTATTTATATGCATGTATACATGTGTGCATATATACATATATGTTATGTGTGTGTGTGATATTGTCTCCTATATATACTTTCTTTGATTTTTGTTTTGCAATCAACTTTGATGAAGGGATTTATTTATTATTTGTTATGTGTAGAACTGATGTTTGGTAGAAAGAAATCAAGCCCCAGATATAGCCTGGAATTTTCCTTTTCCTAGTAAAGAGAAGTCATCAAGAATTTAATTGAGCTTAAAAATTGCATCCTCTAAACTAATAATTTTTAAGATTGCTGATAGATAGTCTAGCCGAGTACCCACTCTCTGATGAGAACAGAAAATCTTCTGTTTCCATTTCATAATTGTTGCTGGTACAAATCAATATTTCCTTTGAAGAAGGATAGAGGAAAAAGGAATCTCTTCTTGTCTATTCCTGAATACCATATTTAGGCAGATCCATGTGGACATATATAACCTACATAAACTAGAACAACAGTGCCTTTAATCTCACCTTATGGTGAAAGTAGTCCTGGATATGGAACCATAGGGCACCAGTATTAATCCTGACTCCAGTTGCAAAACAAGTGTACATATCGAATTAATTGTGAAAAAAAAATTTCTTTCTTGTATAAGTGAGAATTTTTGGATTCTTCAATGAACTCTAGACTCTTTCCCAGTTTTAAATCTTGATCACAGCTTTAATCCCTATCTATAGATAAAGCCCACCCATCCAAAATAAAGTAGGGTAAGTGAGGAAGTCCTTTTCAGATTGAATCATACCATATTTTTAAAGAAAATACATTTTCACTATTTTCAAGTAATATCATCTGCACAATATATGTAGATATATAAATGGGCATGATTCTAGGGACGTCAAAAGCAGGCAGCAAATGGTACTATGGAGTGGATGATTTAAATGAAATATTGGCCCTCATATTTCCTCTTCAAACGTTTATCTATTTGGATTATAGCAAAAAATGGACTATTATTTAAACATTTCTAAGCTTCAGATGTTTTTAATATTTTTAAGAAAATTATGTCTGAACCAGAAGGCTTTTAAGTTTTTTTGTCCACGGGGTAAAGAAGTTCTTGGTATCCTAAATCACTACCTCATATAACTGGCATTCCTACCTCTGCAATACATTTTTCTTTAAGAAGAAATTAAGTAACATAACAATACCTCTTATATCAGACCCCTTCTCCATTTTCATGATTACTACCCTAGTTCAGGACTTCATCTCTCATCTAGATAATTGTAGTAAAGTCCTCATTTGTTTGCCTCCAGTCTATCCTTTCTACAATGCATACTACACATTGCTGCCTGCATTATTTTCCTAATGCACTAGTAAGATGTTACTTCTATATACAGATATCTTCAGTGCCTCCTATTGCCCCCAAAATAAAATTTAAATTCCTGAGTCATGTACTCAAGCTCTTGACAATCTAGTTCCAATCAACCAACTTTATTTCACATCCCTTCTCCCATATGCCTTGTTCCAATAAAATAGTATTACTTATCATTCCCACTTTTCTCCCCCCACCCCTCACTGCCTCTTTTCTTTCTAGAAGGTTTAGTTAAAATAAATGGCATTATCAACATAACCTCTTGTTTGGGGAGGGTGATTTGCAATCACTTAGTGGTTATTTTTCTTATAGTGTGAAATATAAGTTTCCTAGATATATATATATCAAAGGGGAATTTTTTAAAGAAAATGAAATGCTCCTCCTAATGAACTAAAAGCAGTTTTGAAAGCAAATTTAATTGCAAATTTAAAGCAAAATTGACAATGGAGCATGAAAGGCATTACTCTAATAACTTAAACAAAAACCCAATCCAAATCAAACCCTAAGTAACTTATTTTTATGAGGTTGGGGAAATGACAAAAATGTTGGTAAAATGAGTTCAGAGTGCTGAAAGTGAAACATGCTATCTCCTACTCAAAATGCTCAAAGATTTTAAGATTAAGACACATTTTTAGATATGGCCAACATGACTATTTGTTTTGCTGGACTAAGTATACTTGTTTTTCTCCTTATATTTATTGATGTTTTCTTTTTAACAAAATATTTACAAATTGCTCCCATTTTTTGAGGTCTTTTAAATAAAGTATGTGGTTTAAAAAAAAAAACCACTCTAATAATCACTGACTTATCTGAAAGCATACATAGCATCTTACATCTGTAGTACTTGCCCCTCACCTCTCTATTAAAAAAAAAAGAGAATTCTGTTTTCTGCCCTTTCTACTTCTACTGCATTAAAAAAAAAAAGAAAAAGAAATTTCTTTTAATAAATATGCATAGTAAAGAAAGCAAATTTCTCTAATACCTCTATCATATATATGTATGTTATATAAGTATGTATGTATTTTGTAATATATGTATACATATGTGTATATACATATATATGAATGTATATATGTGATATGTTACATATATTATATATACATATATAATATTATATATACGTATGCATATGTGACTCATTCTGCATGCCTCATTGCCTCTGCATTGCCTATATATCTCATTGGTCCTCTGGAATTATGAATATTCATTATATTGATCATAGTTTTTACAACTTTCAAAGTTATTTGTTTTTATAGTGTTGTTATTGTATAAAATAGTCTTCAGATTTTCCTCATTTCATTATTAGTTAATAAAAGTTTATTATAGTCATTTTAAAAACTAATTAATTTAACTTAATATTAACTTTATTAATTTATCAATAAAAAGTCATAACTGTTTATTTTCATAATATTGATGTTATAGTATAAATTATCCTTCTGATCTGCTTATTTTACTGTATCAGTTTGTATGTCTTTCCATGTCTTTTTGAAATCATCTATTTCCTAACTTTTTACAACACAATGGATTTCCTAATGCAACATCTTGTCCTTTGGAATTATTCCATCTATGAATCTAGCCAAGTTAGTTTCTACCAGAAAATTAATATTTTGGGGGCCAAACCAAGAAAAGAATTTTGTCAGAGACCAAAAGAGTTGCTACAGACAGTAAAAATCCTATTATTTTCTGGGTAAGAGAGTCATTGGTTATAATTTATAGTGTTATTTTTCTTCAGATTTTGCTTATTTCATTATTAGTTCACAAAAAATCTTCAAAATTGTTTATTTTTGTAATATTGAAAAAATAATCTAAATTGTTCTTCTGGTCCTTCTTTTCACTCTGTATCAATTTATATGTCTTTCCATATCTTTTTGAAATCCATCTAATGCCTTATAGAAATAATTCCATTTATGTTAGAGAAAAGGGAATCATCAGAAATGCTGTGATTTTCCATAATAACAAAGCAAATTAGTAATAGGATCCCAAAATTTGATTTGTAAAATATTTTGATAACTATATTACATTATAATGGATTTCTTTCTTTTTTTTTTCTGTGCTTTTAAAAACATCTTTCTGAGAAGGGATCCATAGGCTTCACCAGACTGCAAAAAGGTCCATGACATACAAAAAAAGTATGAGAACTCCTATTCTAGAACCTTGACCTAAAGTTATGAGGAGGAATCAGGTTATCCTGTTCAGAACAATAGAACCATAAAGGAAAAGCTTCCAAGGGGAAGTAGCAACAGGAAGTTCTTGGAACAAATTGTCCACAGCTCTAAATGTGAGCCAAACTAAATGAAAATTTCAAAATTATTTTTAATATGTATTTCATCTATAGATAATTTATACCCTGAGCTTTTTTTTTTAATAATGTAATAAAGTCCACTTGGACTTTTGAACCATCTGCCTATGCTGAACCATTGTGAACAGAGTGGGAGAAAGTGATTTTATGGGAATAACTTAGGTAACACAACTTGGAAATCATTAAAAATGACCAGGACCAAAGGTCAAAGACTTTGTAAGAGGAGTCTCTTGTTCTCCTTCATCCGTCCCCTCATTTGTAGTCCTTGAGAATATGAGAACCTTTTAACAAAAGAGATAAGTGACTATCAATATTCCAATCTGTCAAAGTATATTTGAGTAAAGTTAGTTATAGTGTAATTGCTAATAAATGTCTCTAAGGCAAATTTTTGTTAGTGGTGATAGCTGTCTTTGTACAACATTAGGTATTTTTAAGGGAAGAAGAGACACAATTCTTTTATATTCTGGAAGCTCTCTTGGCTAAAAGTATCACGTTAGGGTCCTTCTAAACCAATGTTCATCCATAAGGTCATGTTGTTTCTCTGTACAATATATAATCTATGCCTATCCCTGAAAACTCCTTGACAAGAGATAATGGATGGTGGTACATTTTTACAATTCAAAGAGATTGAAACAAGCATTTATGGCAGCTTCTTTTCTTCAGGAATCTGCTATCTCTCTCCAAAGGGATAAATGCAATAGTTTTAAGGAATTATATGCTATTAAGAGATACAATGGTTAGAGATCCAGTCTAGAATCAGGAATATATGATTTAATTCCAGAAACTATGAAGACTGTAAATTTAAGAGCAGTTGCCAATATGCATTAGAAGAGGAGTTTCTTGCGTCAGTGAAATAAAAAATTTGGGCCAAATGAAAATAAAACAGAATTACTCAAGAGCTGTTGGAATAAATCAGTTGTAAAGTTGTATAAGCAAAAAGTTATAGAAAGGAAGGGAAAGGAAGGGGTCTTATATGAAAGACAACCTAAAGAAAAATTCACAGGATTGGATGACTTTTAAAGAAACTTATTATTTAGCTATTTGTTAGTATTCATTTCTATAATAAAAATAACTTGTAATTTTAAGAGGCATTACAAACAATAACCATGTTCCAACTTAAATAGCCTTGTATTTGTCTTATCCAGTCATATTCAACATACAAGGCCTTATACAGAGTAAGCACTTAATAGATTTTGTTAATTTTCTTATTTTTACATAAAAATCGATATTTGAAGTGTTTTCCTACAACTTATAACAAAGTAAGAAGTTAATGTCAGAGGAATCACAGATAAAGAAGACAGCTTTAAAATTTATATAGTGAATGTATTACATTCACAAGCCATATAATAATATTACACATATAACAAAAACAGTGTGTATGATGCATTATATATGTAGTAATAAAATATTGTTGTATAAGATGACAGTACTATTCTATCTTTTTAATATCCTTAGTATATGTGCATATAATATTAAATATAAGTATTATATATGTTATATGTAATATATAAAATATATAATTGAATTTTATATATAATCTATAGTCTTAATTTTATATATAATCTTTTTTTTCAATTCTTCTATTTATATGTAAATGGACATTTTATTAGCATCGTTAAGCCCAAAATTTTTTTTAATTGAGGAATTTCCTCAACAAAGTTGAGAAAATTATAGAACCTTAGCTATTGAAGACAACTGACACCAGAAAGGATCCACTTGTTGTTTGCGTAAGAGAAGTATTCATGTTACTCTATCCTATATAAAAACAGTAATGTCTCCAGCAGTTAAAGAATAAGAGTAGTCAAAGCTCACAGAAATCATAGAATGAGACTCCCATAGAGGGGCAATGGGGTTTGTTATAGGAAAACTCCTTAACACTTCTATTATATTCCTTTATATCTTATTTTGGAGTTGTAAGTGAACTTTGCCTCATTTTTTTTTAATTTTCATAATATCATTGCTTCAAATGAAACTATGATGTAATGCAGTCAAGATATTCTATTGCCAGTAAGGAAGTACAGAATCATCTGATACCATAAATGGGAATGCATGTTAAAAACCCCAGTTCTAGTAGGAGTTTGAGCTAGTGTGAGCTCTAATATATGGAGCAGAAATAGTCCTCCAACCTCTAACCTTAAAACTGACTATGTAGAAAAAGCTGTCATCAGAAGAGTGCTTTTGGGGGACAAAGTTGGATAAATTAATTCATGATGATATAACTTTGAAGACAAAAACATTGAGGATTTTGACACAATGCTTCCTTTCAACTAAGAGTAATAACTATTGAATAAAATTCCTATTTTGGATTTCTAAAGACAATTCTTTATAGAAATCTACAAGAATTCTGAGAAGCATATTGCAAAAAGAATGGAAAAATCTATTATACTAATCCTTACATGTCAAAGAATACTATTTAGAGGAATGACAATCTGGGAGTTTAGGCAGATACCTGGAATAAATTATAGAAAGATTAAATTCTTGCAGCTGTGATTGACAGTGATTATTACCATTAGTCCATTCGTGCAAAAAGTGGTTTCAGACTCTTTTACAATGTGCTGACATTTTGACTGGTGACTTGATAAGGATCCAGTTTTTAATGTTACCTGTATAGTGCCAAATATGCATAAAAAGCCACATCTAGTTGATAGCTGACTTGTTGAAATTATATATCCCCAAAAAAACAAACAAAAACACCAGCACCTAACTGTGCCAGTCATTTGCATATATGTTGCATATAAATTAATTAGTTAATGAGATATGCCTAATTAGCAAAGGAAACTGACACTTTATTGAATGGTGTAACTGAGTTATGATACTTCATAAAATAATTCTTTTTACTGTGACTTAGTGGTTATTCAGATTCTGAAAGCTAGCCCCCCCCCCCCAAAAAAAAAAAAAAAAGATTTAGATAGAGATGCCTTTAAAAGGTGATTCACTATATTCTAATGACTTGTCAGGAGTGGTTCATAAATTGCCTGAGGAACCTCAAGACTGTCACTTTGAGTGGTGTAATTCTTTTTCACTTTGGGTCATTTTAAAAGCTGCTTTGAAACTGTAGATTAAATGTTGATCAAATATTAATCAAACTTTCTTCTAAATTTTTATTAATAATTACGTTATATTGACAGAATCCATGCCAGGGTAATTTTTTTTACAACATTATCCCTTGCACTCGTTTCTGTTCCGATTTTTTTCCCCTCCCTCCCTCCACCCCCTCCCCTAGATAGCAAGCAGTCCTTTATATGTTGGATATGTTGCAGTATATCCTAGATACAATATATGTTTGCAGAACCGAACAGTTCTCTTGTTGCACAGGGAGAATTGGATTCAGAAGGTATAAATAACCCGGGAAGAAAAACAAAAATGCAGATAGTTCACAGTCGTTTCCCAGTGTTCTTTCTTTGTGTGTAGCTGCTTTTGTCCGTCATTTATCAATTGAAACTCAGTTAGGTCTCTTTGTCAAAGAAATCCATTTCCATCAAAATATGTCCTCATACAATATCGTTGTTGAAGTGTATAATGATCTCCTGGTTCTGCTCATTTCACTTAGAATCAGTTCATGTAAGTCTCGCCAGTCCTCTCTGTATTCATCCTGCTGGTCATTTCTTACAGAACAATAATATTCCATAACATTCATATACCACAATTTACCCAAACATTCTCCAATTGATGGGCATCCATTCATTTTCCAGTTTCTAGCCACTACAAATAGGGCTGCTACAAACATTTTGACACATACAGGTCCCTTTCCCTTCTTTAATATTTCTTTGGGATATAAGCCCAATAGAAACACTGCTGGATCAAAGGGTATGCACAATTTGATAATTTTTTGGGCATAATTCCAGATTGCTCTCCAGAATGGTTGGATTCGTTCACAACTCTACCAACAATGCATTAGTGTCCCAGTTTTCCCGCATCCCCTCCAACATTCATCATTATTTTTTCCTGTCATCTTAGCCAATCTGACAGGTGTGTAGTGGTATCTCAGAGTTGTCTTAATTTGCATTTCTCTGATCAATAATGTTAATCAAACTTTCTATAGAGTATTTTTCTCTTAGGGACAAAACTGGATTTTTTTTTCATATATCACTTTGAAATAACAAAAGTTGGATAAATAAATCAGCAAACATTTGTTAAACATGCACTATTTTGTATGTGATTGTTGTCCTTCATTCCCAAAAAGGACCATGCCATTGGAGATGGACTCCTATGACAAGAAAATGAGTTGGATTTTAGTGAGGGAGGGCTGTACAAAGTCACCAGCCTCACTTTCCTCTTCAGAGCCATCTGCATCCAGTGGCAAGAAACAGATGGGGATGACCCGGAGGATGGCTGTGGATACATTTGACTTTGACCATTTTTAAGGTAAGGTCTCTAACAGGTCTATTTCACTCAGGCAACACCCATTCTGTGATTAAAAATAGATAAGAACTGAGGAGAAGAATGGCATCTTTAACCTACTCAGAAAGAAAAAATCCAACTGGGAGAGAAGGACTATTAGAGTTTTTGGCCAAAATAAAATAGTTTCTATTTATACTCACTCTGAATCAATCAGGGCTCATACAATTGATGCGGGTATGGTCCCTTTAAGATTCCCTTCTTTCTGATTTCCAACTCTTCCTAGTTGATGTAATTATCAATCAAGGACCTTTTGATTCTGGTCCCTTTGAATTCCAATAGAAAATCTGGGCCTGTCCCAGCCCCATATGGATCTGAGCCAACTTGGGGCTACACCCACAGGTCCCTCTAGCTTAATCTCCCATTATAAAAGGGGCCAAACTGGGACCCCCTGTTTGCAGAGGTTACAAACATTCCAACCTTATACCAGGACTTTTTGTCCACTGGAACTCTGTGTCCAGTGCCCTTCTTTTACCTTTCCCTATTTCCCTAAGAAGAGCACTTTAACCTTACTTCCAAACCCCATAATAAATCTCTTTTATCAATCTAGCTTTTCAGGCCAATAAATGCTTTTATTGGGGACTCGTGCCACCACTAGACTTCATTTAACTAAGTATCCTTGTGCCAAATCCAATGGGGTTACAGGGGAACTCTAATTGACTCCCTGTACCCTGAACCTGCCACTAGACCTCAATTAAACCATAATTTCATTTAAGTACCCCATATCTATCCCTCATCACAATGACCAACTGGGGCTTGGCCTGGTACCTATTGATGGCCAATCCGTAAGAAACTAAGTGATTTGAATTTAAGATTTGATTTTGGGAGGTTTCAGCATTAAAAATAAAATAAAATTTACATTACTTTGAGCAGAGCACCCACAGGTTAAGAGTAAGATGTCCTATATTGGATTATATTCCCTTAGTAGACTAAAAAATATGAGGGCAAAAAGTACATCTGATCTAAACTGTCTTTTTCCCAGTGTCCAGCGTAGTGGCTCATATCCAACACAAATCACTCTCTGATGTCATGGTCTTTTTCAATAAGGATTAATATACATTATTATGTGAAAACAAAGAAGTACAAATAAAATGCCATAACATGTTTGGGAAGCAAAGTTACTATGGAGAATATCAAGGGATCCTTTCTACAGATGGTATCATTTAAGTTAAACTTTAAAAATGGATAAGAATCAGTAGACTTGAGAAGACAAGACATTACAGGCTAAACACAAAAAGTGTAGTGCCCCTCACCATTTCCAAGTTGGCTCATTATATCTGATTTGGATAATCAACTACTCAACTTGCTTTCTAAGATGTATTTCCTCTTTATTGATAAGCTACAAAAGCAAAACATGGTTCCAATAACAAAAGCATTTAATGTAGAAATGAAGAAAAATAAATAATAAAGAAGGAAACCAAGTAATAACTATAAACTTTTTTTTCACACAAAAATGCTTCTAAAGGGTGTTGTCTAATTCAAATTTAATTCCACTGGATTTTCCAATTAGCTGGAAGAGTCATAACTGTGGAAGCAAATAATTAGATTATATTGTTATTTGCCTATTGGAGTTTCTTTCCAGGAGTTCCTTGCAGCAAATAGTAGAAAAACTGCAATTTCTTATCTTGGTTCTGGAATATTGTGAACTGATCATTCCATTTCTGTATCCTTGATGAGGTTTAGATTTGGGGAACCCAAATGAAATTAGGGTTTCTGGTGGTCAGGGAGTTAAATGAGGTTTAGTGGCAAGTTTGGGGTTCAGGGTACACTTTGGTGCAAGGGTAGGGAGTTTTGGGGACTCCCTTCTGCTGGCTCAAAGGCTCCCTGTAAAGGAATTTACAGACCTGAAAACCTAGATTGATAAAAGAGGTTATTGTGGGGATTGGAAGTAAGTCTAGATAGGGAAATAGGTGAGAGTAAAGAGAGGATGACACTGGAAAGAGTATTCCAGTGGACAGAGGCTCCTTGGGATGCCAAGCATAGTGCTGGCATGTTTGGAACCTCTGCAAAGAGAATTTTATTTTGGCTCTTTTTATAATGAGAGATTTAGCTAAAGGGGGCTCATAGGTGGAGTTCCAAGTTGGCTCCTTGTTGGGTTTCAGCTAGGGCTAGAATTTGAATTGAATTCAATGAGTTTCAGGACTGAGCCAACCCCACCTAGATAACAAAGATGAAACTGTTTGTCCTTGGGGCAGGATCCCTCACTGAGGCAGTTCTCCTTTAAGGATTTTCAGAGTTTTGGGGTCCCCTCTTTATTCTTACATTTATGTATTAATCCTGTTGTCGTGCCACAGTTCCCTTTTAATATCCTGACCCAGTTTCCCAATTGCCCTATTTAGTTACTCTGCCTCAGGTTATAACCTTTCCCTCTTAATGTTTGCTGAGATATAGGTTTATATCTTTAGGATAAAATCATTCCTTTTTAATGTTTGACAGGATAAAGGTCTATCCATTTTAGACATCATTAGAATACCAGTAACTTGTCCAGTACCTGCCTCCATTGTGTCATCCTAGATGCCTCCCCCCATCAGGTTATCCCCATCCAGGTATCTCCCCCATTATGTCATTGTTCTTGTTATCCTATAAAAAAAAGCCTTGCTGTCCTAATACCCAGGGCTGGATTCTTTGAGATGATAGTCTCATTCAGCCTTGGGACCAAACATGGATCCTTTGATTCCAGAATATCTCTCCATTTAATAAACTATTAAATTGTTCTCTAATCTCTGTCTTGCTCAGTTTCTCCAGCATTACACTGTTAAATTCTGCTTTTCAAGCCTATTTTCAAGTAAAATATTCCATATCAATCAAAGGGCTCCCCTCTCCCTTTTAGGCTCATAGACCATTTACCTTCTGAGACATATAATTAAAAGACTGTCTCCAAATGAGAGAGGCTCAGCCTCAAATATTGTGAAAAATTATTCTATCTGCTATACTTTCTTCACATTAAATAATTTGTAGTTCCTATAAATTTTACCAGACCCATATCTTAGACATACATGGGGTGAAGATCCAGTTTGTCATCCTTCTTTAAAAAATATTTTTGTTGATATACTTAATTTTTAAATAGCAAAAATTTCCCCAGTATACTTTCTTTCCTCCATCACAATTATTTCATATAACGATTTAAAAATGAGAGAGAAAAAAATTAGCAAAACTGCATGACATATCAAGAAAGACTGAAAATATATGCATTATACCACATTTGTGAACTCCTCACCTCTACTAACAGTTAAATGTGTTTTCATATACCTCCTATTCAGAGCCATGATTGTTTGTTCTAATTTTGCAGAGTTTTGTTTTTCTCCCTGGGAGGTGAATTATAGATGTTTTTTCAATGGATATTTTCTTTTCTGTACTTAGAAGTTTTGTGTAGTTTTCTTGCATTATGATGTTCAGGTTTTTTAACTTAAGTTCTTCTATCTAGGAGACTATTAATCCTTGTTTCTATATATCTTGTCCTGAAGATCAATTGCATTTGCTTGTAGAGAAATCATATTTTCTTTTAATATTATTGTTTTCTATCTTCTACCAAATTGTCATTTATATCTGTGTATTTGTATTTGCATTCCCAATTAGTTGTTCTGTCATTTTTTAAGTGAGATTTATCACCATAGAGTCAAGTTTTTATGTTTTACCAATTATTTCTGCTGTTAAGGCTTTAAATTATGCTTTCATCCTTCTTATTTCATTATTTTCTTGACGTTGGTGAACATCCTACTGTGGTTCCAACCTCTCCTATGAATCTACAGAGACTTTTTCCTCATAGTTTTTAGTTTCTTTTGTTTTGCAATTGAATTCAATATTTGCAAAATTGTGATTAAAAACTATTCACAGAAGCCTAGATTTCTGTGATAATCATATTCCATTCTGTTATCAATATCTTCCTTATTGATTTATTTGTTTTTGCTCAAAATCTTTTTTTAATTATTTATTTTATTCTGAATTTAAGAAATAAAACAATCACTTCCATAACATTGTAAAATAAGGGGAGAAGGATTGTACATAAAACTGCAAATCTACTGTGTACAACTTGCAATTTTTTTTTAATCTATAAATTATTGTGTAACTTTTTTTCTTCCTTCCCCATCTCACCTATTGTAGAGAATGCTACCGTTACAACTAAAACCATTTTATACATACTTCTATTTATAGTTCTTTCTCTAGATTCAAATAGTGCTTTCCCTGTAGTTATTTTGGGCATTTGTTGTAGCCAGAATGACAGTGGGCATTTTTGTTTCACATCTGATCTTACTTGGAGGGATTTAGTTTATCCCTATCATATATAATGCTTGCTGATGGTTTTAGGTAAATATTTTTTAATCGATTTAAGGAAAAATCCTTTTCTACCTAAACTTTTAAATTTTTTAATGGAAATGAGTATTGTATTTTATCAAAAGCTTTTTCTGTATCTGTTGATTTAATCATGTGATTTAAAAAAAACTTTTATTATTGATATAACCAATTATATTAATAGTTTTCTCTGTATTAAACTACCTCTGTATTCCTGATATAAATCCTGTTTGGTCATAATATGTAATCATAGTAATATATTTTTGTAATGCTTTAGCTAATATTTTATTTAGGAATTTTGCACCTATATTCAGTAGTGAAATTGTCTATAATGCAGGAAAGAAAATTTTAAAATTAAATTTATAATTTAATATATATTATGTATAAGCTATGATTAAAAAAAAAACCCTAGACATCATCTTTCAAGAAATTATCAAGGAAAAGTTCCCTTATATTCTAGAATTAGAGGATAAAATAATAATCAAAAGAATCCACCAATCAATATAATATTCCCAAGAATATTATAGCCAAAATACAAAGCTCCCAGGTCAAGGAGAAAATATTGCAAGCAGCCAGAGAAAAACAATTCAAGTATCATGGAGCCACATTCAAAACAACACAAGATTTAGCATCTTTCTACACTAAAGGATCAGGGGATTTAGAATATGTTTTCCAGAGGTTGTAGGAGCTAGGATTACAAACAAGAATCACTTACTCAGCAAAACTGAGCATAATTCTTCTGGGAAAAAATGGATATTCAATGAAATAAAAGATTTTCAAGCATTTTTGATGAAAAGACAGGATCTGAGTAGAAAATTTGACTTTCAAATACAAGACTCCAGAGAAACATTAAAAAGTAAACAAGAAAGTGAAATCATAAGATACTTAAGGTTAAAATTTTCACATTCTTGCATGGGAAGATTATACTTATAACTCATAAGAACAGTCTCATTATTAGGGCACCTACAGAAAGTATATATAGATAGAGGGTTCAGATATGAGTTGAATATAAAGGGATGATATCGAAAAAAATAAAATTAAGAGATGAGAGAAGAATATGCTGGGAGAAAGGGAAAGGTTGAGATGGAATGAGATAAATTATTTCACATAAAAAAAGGCAAGGAAAAGATTTTACCGTGGAGGGGAAGAGATTCTGAGAAGGTAAGGGGGTGTTGCAGTTGTTAAATAGCCACCATACTTAATGGGGAAGAGGGATTAGATTACCTGACAAGGTCTCTCTCCATGTGGCCACCCTTCCTCCACTCCACCATGCTTCCTGACCCTAACTTATCACAGCTAACTTTTTAGGATGCCATTTCCCCAGGATCCAATTTGCCAGCTCAAGACAGGCCCCAACCTCATGGGATATATATCTCGTTTTCCCATGGCAAATGGCAGATTCACTAGGGAATTGTGCCTTTTTCTCCCCCATTTCTGGAAAGCTATTTTCCTCTCTCTTTTTCTCTCACACCATCTCTTTCTGTCCCATCTCTCTCTCCTTCCAAAGCTTACTTGCTCAAACCTTCTCCAACATATGTTAGATACTCCCAAACCAATACTAGATATTCCATTTAAACTATTAATTGCTTTTGCAAATCCATCTTTCTTGTCCCTTGTCTTTAAGTCAAAGAAAAAAAACTTTTAAACTTTAAACTTCCAAGGTTCACAAATAACTGAACTAAATTTCTTACAACCTATACATGCCCAACAGAGCTGACAAATTTTTAAGGCATAACTCAGTTACAAATTACCCAAACTTCTAGAAAACAATATACCTTCTAAGTAGAGAGATACAACACCAACCTCCCCTAAGGTAAGCTAATGGCATTTTGTTTTAATAACCTATATTTTAACTTAAAATCCCAAACACGGCTTTAAATTCCCAATAATATAACCACTTTTGCCATCATATTTAAAATAATAGATTTCACCAAATAGCGGTTTCTTTCCCTTGGTCCCACATGGCCCTACTGCAGATCAGGACATGTGGAAGGGAAAGGAAAGAAGCCACCATCTTCATTCTCTCGATCCCACATACTTCCCCAATGTATAGGGTTATTGTGATCCCAATTGGGATCTGCTAAAGGGTATTTTTGGTCAGCTGAAATTACTCCTGCAGTTGGAGGGTTTCTCCTGTCCCACTCCTTCATAGCTGCACCTCTAATTAGTCACCTCTCCTCTTGTGAGAAGAGAGAATTCAAAATAGACATAAGTTCTCATCCCGGGCCCCAAGGGTCCCTGGAGGGGCTGATGGAATTAAATCCTTTCCTACTCTTTCAGGTACAAATTCAGTCTTTGGCACACCCAGTCTTCAATAGTGGCTTCACCAATATCTTTGTCACCCCAGACAAAACAACAATACCTTATCATCTTTTTTTTTCCCCTTATATATTTTGGCAGTTTGTTCCAATTACTTAATTTAACTCCCAAGGGACTATCTACTGGTATTTTCTGATCATCTTTCTCATTTCTCTCCATGAGGGCTGGCTGGGACTGGGCCATACCCATTGAATTTGGATGGAATCTAAATTCCAAATGCCCAAACATGCCAATTGTTGCCAATTTACTTGTCACCCAAGAAGGCCTATCCTAGCCATCTTGTCCATAGACCCCTCCAGACTTTCAACTCGACTCAAGGGCCTCACAGCAGGCTTATCTTATCCTGCCCAGAGACCCTCCAGACTCTTAAGTCTCAAGGGCCTCACAGGATCCTATCCAGAGACCCCTCCAGAGTTTAACACTCAAGGGCCTCACAGGGGGCTTACCTCTGGGTTGCTGCACAGTAAATTACTTGACTGGTCTGTCCTCTACCAAAACAGTTGGGATTTTACTGTGGAATTTTCCCCTTTGCTTTGCTCTGAGTTTCTCCACTTTGGGTCCACTTTGCCTTGGAGAGCAAGGAGAAACCCCTGGATGCTGGTGGGCTGACTAAATCAGGGCAGGGTGCCACCCCACTAGCACCTCAGGGGTTCACCTACTCACCACAAGTAGTGTGATCCTGGATGAGCCCCCAAAACTGTGTGGTTCAGAAATGGTGAGAGGTCATCATTTAATCAAAAAAAGCTGGAGAGATTTCTAGAAGCAAAGTAAAGTTTATCATACATTCTCTCGAGAAGGGCATTCCACCCATTCAGCAGACAATCGAAGGGAAGAGGCACCGTCGGGGGCAGGGTCAACACTTTTAATCCCTAATGCAAATACCCCCTCCCATCACTGACCCTCATCCTTATTGGCTGAGGATCTTACATTCTAAATGCGGGAACTACCCAAGAAATTGAACTTGACCAATAAGTACATAGTTGCCCATATTTGACTGAAATAGAGAGACACTGATGTCATGGGAGGATAGCAGGAAGAGGACTTAGGTATGACCTTGACCCAATCTTCAAAGTCCTTCAGGCCTACTCAAACTCTGAAGTAGATGAAGCCTTACTCAGTTTTCACAACTGTCTTGAAAGATCTCACCTCATCTCGTTCAATCGCCAGAGAAGGAACTGATGGAGTCTGAAGGCAAATTGAAATATACTTTTTTTTTTGCTTTCTTTTTCTTGAGGGTTTTCTTCTTATTCTATGTTTCTTTCACAATGTGACTATTGTAGAAATATTTTGCATAACTACACATGCATAACCTGTATTGAATTACTTATATTCTCAATGAAGAAAGATGGGGAGGGGAGGAAAGAAAAAAATCTAGAACTCAAAGTTTTGAAAACAAATGTCAAAAAATTGTGTTTACATGTACCTGAGGGAAAATAAAATGTTATATAAAGTAAAAAAAAAAATTACCTCTTTTCCCAATTAGATAACTTTCTTTTCATAATTTTTTTGAATTCCCTTTTTTCTCTCTATTGTTAACTTGATCTCTTATTTGATTTTTAAATTTCTTTTCAAGTTCTCCCAAAAACTCTTTTGGGGCTTATGACCATTTGATGTTATAGTAATGTGAATTGGAGAAAATGTCTAGTCCTCCAGCTTGTCTATCACATCAGTACCCTAAACTTATGCTTCCTTTAAACTTCAAAATTTCTGTTGAGAATACCAGAACAAAATACTTCCAGTCACTCATAATTACATACTAAATGTAGAGTAGGATAATACTGGAATTCAAACTCATGTCTTTCCTAACTCACAGTATAGTGTACTTTCTACTCCATGTCATTATCTATACAGTTAAATCTCTCAAGGAATTTTGTAAAGTACATATTCTACTAAAGAGCCTTTAAGCTATATCAAATCAACTGACCCAGTACCTTATCTGGTACAGTATGTAACCTTTAACAATTGGAAGGAAGTTTATTTCATTATTCCTCCTCTGAAACCAAGAAGATCATTTAAATTAATCTATATTCTCATCTTTTGTATGTGTGTGTTACTTTTATTTAATTTGTGTTTATTGTTTTGGGGGATATGCTTTTTCTTTTTTTTAAAATTTCTGTTTATTAAAAAAAACAGAATAGAAAAAAAAGACACAAAAGGAAAATAAAACAAAACAAAACAGAACACTATCACATGCCTAGGAGAACTTCAGGGAGGATTCAAAATATATAACAATAAATTCCCATTTCAAGAAAGGATATATGAATAGAAGAAATTATATTCATAAGTGTTCAACTTTTTTTTTTTGCTTCCTTGTAGGTTATTCTTTTGATCTCTGCTGTGCACCATTTTTTTACTTTATTCTTTTTTCCCCTTTTATCTGCCCTTACTTCTCCCAAAAAAGCTATAATTAAGCATAATAAATGCACAGTAATAGATGCACAAGCCCCCCCATAAAAACACACATATATATGTATGTATATACATTCACACCCATCCAGACCTATACACACACACACACACACACACATATATATACAGATAATGTTTACTGATATTTTTAGATATATGTTACTTGCTTTTTTTATGTGAAATAAAAGCCATACTTTTTTTCTAATTTTTCTAATATGCTTTTTTTCTTAAATAATATTTTATTTTATCCCAAATACATGTGAGAACAATTTTTAACATTCATGGTTTTTTTTTTTTAATTTAAAGTTCCAAAGTCTTTCCCTCCCTCTCTTCCTTTATTCAAACACCATTAATTCTTTCTTTGGAGGCAAATAACATTTTCATATGCAAGGCAATTTGAGATTATCTTGGATTATTGTATAACTGAGAATAGCTAATTTATTCGTGTTTGTTTACTATACAATATTGAATTTACTATTTAAAATATTTTGGTTCTGTTCACTTCACTCTATCAATTCATAGTGATCTTTCCAGGTTTTTTCTGAACTCATCCTGCTCATCATTTCTTATCAAAGAATAATATCCCATAATAGTCATATACAATAATTTGTTCAGCTATTCCCCAATTGATGAGCATCTCTCCAATTTCCAATTCTTAATCCCTATAAGAACTGGTATAAATAAATTTTTGGATAAATAGATTCTTCTCCCTTTTAAAAAAAAATTGTTATACAGACCTAGTGTGTATCCCAGTTTTCCCATATTGCCTCAGATATTTATCATCTTTTTCTGTTTTATAAAAATTTTTAAAACTAATACCACCAAAATTAAAAGGAAAGCAGAAAAATGGGTCATTTTTTATAGCATCTCTGATAAAGGCTTCATTTAAAAATTAATTTTTTAATTTTGGTGGTATTAATTTTGTTTGTGCAAAAACTCCTTTTAATTTTATATAATTAAAATTATTTATCTTTCCCAGTTTATTGTTTCCCTTCTAATTTTGTCTGCATTAGTTTTGTTTGTATAAAAACTTTTCAATTTGATATAATCAAAATTTTCTATTTTGTAGTCAATAGTGGTATTTAGTTCTTCTTTGGTCATAAATTCCTTCCTCTTCCACAGGTCTGAGAGGCATCCTATCCTATGCTCTTCCAATTTATTTATAATATCATTCTTTATGCCTAGGTCATGACCTTATTTTGACCTTATTTTGGTGTACGGTGTGAAGTGTAGGTCAATGCCTAGGTTCTGCCATACTAATTTCCAATTCTCCCAGCAATTTTTGTCAAATAATGAGTTCTTATCCCAAAAACTGGGGTCTTTGGGTTTGTCAAATACTAGATTATTAAAGTTATTGACTGTTTTGTCCTTTGAATTTAATCTATTCCATTGATCAACTAGTCTATTTTTTAGCCAATACCAGATGGTTTGAGTAACCGCTGCTTTATAATATAATTTTAGATCTGGCACAGCTAGGCCACCTTCATTTGATTTTTTTTTTCATTAATTCCCTTGAAATTCTTGACCTTTTGTTTTTCCATATGAACTTTGTTGTTATTTTTTCTAGGTCATCAAAATAGTTTTTTGGGAGTCTGATTGGTATAGTGCTAAATAAATAGATTAGGTTAGATAATATTGTCATCTTTATTATATTTGCTCGCCCAATCCAAGAGTATTTAATATTTTTCCAGTTGGTTAAATCAGACTTAATTTGTGTGGAAAGTGTTTTGTAGTTTTGCTCATAAAGTTTCTGATTTTCCCTTGGCAGATAGATTCCTAAATATTTTATACAATCAGTAGTTACTTTAAATGGAATTTGTCTTTGTAGCTCTAACTGTTGGGTTTTATTAGTGATATATAAGAATGCTGATGACTTTTGTGGGTTTATTTTGTATCTTGCAACTTTGCTAAAGGTGTGGATTGTTTCTAATAACTTTGTAGTAGAATGTCTGGGGTTCTCTAAGTATATCATCACATCATCAGCAAAGAGTGATACAAATTATTATTTTATATCTTGCAATATACTCTATATCTTGTTTGGTTCTAAGTTCTTCTCTTACTCATAGATTTGACAGGTAAACTATTCTGTGCTCTCCTAATTTACATATAGAATCACTCTTTATGTGTAAATCATTTACCCATTTTGACCTTGATATATAATGTAAGATGTTAGTCTATACCTAGTTTCTGCCATAATTTGAATTTATTAAATACTAAGTCACTATAGTGACATATTCAATATATTGTGTGCCTAATCTATTCCAGTGATCCACCACTCTGTTTCTTAACTAATACTAGATTGTTTTAATGATTACCCTTTACAATATAGTTTGAGATCTGTACAATACAATAGAGCTAGGCTAACTTCCTTCACACTTTTTTTTTCATTGATTCCCTTGATATTCTTGACCTTTTTTCTTCCAGATGAATTTTTATTAATTTTTCTAGCTCTATAAGATAATTTTTGTAATGTACACATACATTTGTGTACAACATTAATGTCATATTGTGTCATAATTGATCAATTTAGGTAAAATTTTCATTTTTATATTTTGGCTCAGCCATGAGCAATTAATATTTTTCTTTTTTTTTAGATCTGACTTTATTTGCATGAAAAGTATTGTGTAATTATGCTCATAGAGTTTTTTTGTGGTAGGTAGACTCCTAAGTAGTTTATATTGTCTATGGTTATTTTAAATGGAATTCTCTTCCTATGTTTTGCTGATGGATTTTTGTGATGACTGAGTTAGTACCCTGGATACCTTAGAATCAGCCCGAGTCAGGATAAGCAAAAGTCCTTGATCTTTATTCTTGGTCTTTAAAGGTAGAAGTGAATTGGATGGATACAGAATCTTGGCGACCTCCTTCTTCCTCATCTACCACCAAAGTGACCCTGGTTAATTTTACTTCACCCCCTAGTCACTTCTACAATTCTCTGTATACACCAATTATTGAGCCAGCACAGGATACTGGGAAGGGCCATTTTCCAAGCATATGCTTACAGAGTATTGTCCAATCAATAATTAGCCTTAAGTGTTCAGTTGTCTGACTTCAATACACTGACTCAAGAGTTTCAGACTTTTACAGATTTTGCTGGTAATATATAAAAATATTAATGATTTATGGGAGTTAACTTTATATATTCAACTTTTCTAAAGTTGTTAGTTATTTCAATTAGTTTTTGGTTGATTCTTTTTGTTGTTGTTGATTATTTAGGATTTTCCAAATATACTAACATATCATCTTCAAAGAATGACAATTTTATTTCCTCTTTGCCTATTCTAATTTCTTCAATTTCTTTTTTTCTTTTCTTAATGCTTTAGTTAATATTTCTGGCATAATATTGAATAATAGGTGTCATGATGGCATCCTTGTTTCACCATGATCTTATTGAGAAAACTTCTACTTATTTCCATTACAGATAATGTTTACTGATATTTTTAGATATATGTTACTTATTATTTTAAGGAAAGCTCCCTTTATTCATATGTTCTCTGGTGTTTTTAATAGTTTAAAAATGATTTTAAAAAATCCTTTAATTTTAAGGGTGTTGTATTTTGCCAGAGTTTTTTCTGAAACAGTTGAGATAATCATATGATTTCTGTTGGTTTTGTTATTGATATGATCAATTATATTGATAGTTTTCTTAATATTGACTGAGCCCTACATTTCTGGTATAAATTCTACATAGTTATAAGGTTTGATTCTTAGTTGCTGTAATCTCTTTCTTAGCTTTTTATTTAAAATTTTTCATCAATATTCATTAGGAAAATTGATCTTTTTTTCCCTCTGTTTTGGCTCTCCTTGGAGTGGGTAACAGTACTATATTTGTGTTATAAAAGGAATTTGGTGACAATACTACCTAAATTATTCTACTTATTCAGTGCTATATCAATCAAACTCCCAAGAAATTATTTTACAGAGCTAGAAAAAATAATAACAAAGTTCATGTGGAAAAACAAAAGGTCAAAAATTTCAAAGGAATTACTGAAAAAAAATGCAAATGAAGGTGGTCTAGCTGTGCCAGACCTAAAACTATATTATAAAGCAGCGGTCATCAAAACCATTTGGTACTGGCTAAGAAATAGAATAGTTGATCAGTGGAATAGGTTAGGTTCACAGGACAAAATAGTCAATGACTATAGTAATTTAGTGTTTGGCAAACCCAAAGATTCCAGATTTTGGGATAAGAACTCACCATTTGACAAAAACTATTGGGAAAATTAGAAAAACTAGGCAGAAACTAGGTATTGACTCACATCTAACACCGTATACCAAGATAAGGTTGAAATGAGTTCATGATTTAAACATAGTGATGGTATAAGCAAATTAGAAGAATAAAGGATAGTTTACTTCTCAGATCTGTGGAGAAGGAAGAAATTTATAGCCAAAGAAAAACTGAGTTCATTACTGAAAACAAAATAGATAATTTTGATTATATTAAGTTAAAAAGTTTTTGTATAAACAAAACTAATGCAGACAAGATTAGATGGGAAGCAATAAACTGGGAAAACATTTTTACATTCAAAAGTTCTGATAAAGGCCTCATTTTTTAAATATATAGAGAATTGATTCAAATCTATAAGAATTCAAGTCATTCTCCAACTGATAAATGGTCAAATGATATGAACAGACAATTTTCAGATGAAGAAATTGAAACCATTTCTAGTCATATGAAAATGTGTTCTAAATCACTATTGGTCAGAGAAATGCAAATTAAGACAACTCTGAGGTACCACTACATACCTCTCAGATTGACAAAAAGATAATGACAAATGTTGGAGAGATGTGGGAAAACTGGGACACATACATTATTGGTGGAGTTGTCAACTGATCCAACCATTCAGCAGAGCAATCTAGAACTATGCCCAAAGGGCTATCAAACTGTGCATACCCATTGATCCATCAGTGTCTCTCCTGGGCTTACATCCCATAGAGATCTTAAAGAAGGGAAAGGGACCCACATGTGCAAAAATGTTTGTGGTAGCCCTTTTTGTAGTGGCAAGAAACTGGAAACTAAGTGGATGCCCAGCAATTGGAGAATGGCTGAATAAATTATGATATATGTATGCTATGGAATATTATTGTTCTATAAGAAATGATCAGCAGGTTGATTTCAGACAGACCTGGAGAGACTTACATGAACTGATGCTGGGTGAAATGAACAGAAGCAGGAGAACAGCAAGACTATAAGATGATCAATTCTGATGTATGTGGCTCTTTTCAACAATGAGATAACTGAGGTCAGTTCCAATGGTTTTGTGATGATGAGAGCCATCTATACCCAGAGAAAGGACTGTGGGAACAGAGTGTGGATCACAACATAGTATTTTCATTCTTTTTGCTGTTGTTTGCTTGCATTTTATTTTCTTTCTCATTTTTCAAAACGTTTTGATATTATTTTTCTTGTGTAGCAAGATAATTGTATAAATAAATAAATAAATATATATATATATATATTAGATTTACCATATATTTTTACTATGTTTAACATATATTGGATTATTTGCCATCTAGGGGAGGGGATAGGGGAAAGAAGGGTAAATTAGAACACAATGTTTTTCAAGGATCAATGTTGAAAAATTATCCATGCTTTTTTTTTTTTTTCTTTTTTTCCTGAGGCAATTGGGGTTAAGTGATTTGCCCAGGGTCACACAGCTAGGAAGTGTTAAGTGTCTGAGACCAGATTTAAATTCAGGTTCTCTTGACTTCAGGACTGGTGCTCAATTTATTGCACCACTTAACTGCCCCCTTTGCATATGTTTTTGAAAATAAAAAGCTTTTATTAAAAATATATATATATAATCTCCCCCAAAAAAATAAATAAATAAAGGGAATTTGGTAGGGCTCCTTCTTTGTCTGTTCTTCCAAATAAGAGCATAAGTATTAAGATTAATTGTTCTTTAATTGTTTGGTAAAATTTTCTTATGAATCCATCTGGCCTTGAGGATTTTTTCTTAGAGAGTTCATTGATGGATTGTTCAATTTCTTTTTTCTAAGATAGATTAATTAAGTATTCTATTTTCACTTCTATTAATCAGGGAAATTTATAAACGTCCATTAGATTGTCAGATTTATTGGCATATAATTGTACAAAAAAAGCTCCTAATTGTTTCTTTTGTGATGAATTTACCTCTTTCATTTTTTGATACTGGTATCTTGCTTTTCTTCTTTCTTTTTATTAAATCAAATTAATAAATGGTTTATCTTGTTTTTCCCCATAAAAACCAATTCCTAATTCAATGATTTTATTATTTTCAATTTTATTAATTTTCACCTTGGTTTTCAGGTTTCTAATTTGCTGTTTATTTTGGAGTTTTTAATGTGTTTTTTTCCTCTAGGTTTGGGCTTGATAATTTGTTGTTGCATTCCCAATTCATCAATCCGATCTTCCTCTATTTTATTGATATAAACATTTAGAGATACAAATTTTCTTTCAAGTTTTGTTTTGCCTGCATTCCATAAATATTAGTATACTGTCTCATTTTTGTCATTTTCTTATTGGAATTGTTTGTAGGATTTGTTCTTTGACCCACTTATTCTTTAGGATTCCAACTAGTTTATAATGTACCTTTCCACTGTAATTTTTATTGCATTATGATCTCAAAAAAGGATGCACTTAATATTTCCTGCTTTTCTGACTTTGGTTGTAAGGCTTTTGTTCTGTAATACATGATCAATTTTATGTGGGTGCTATTCTCTCTTTTACCATTCAATTTTCTCAAGAAGTTTATCATATTTAACTTTTCTAAAATTCTATCCAACTCCTTACCATTTTTCTTGTTTTTTTTTTTTTTTTTTGTTGTTGTTGTTACATTTATCTAGTTCAGAAAGGGCAGAGTTGAAATGCCCCACTAACAAAGTTTTATTCCCTATTTCATCCTATATCTCATTTAACTTCTTTAAAATTTAGATGCTATGCCACTTAGTGCATATATGTTTAGTATTGTTATTTCTTCATTGCCTATGGTACCTTTTAGCAAGATATAGTTTCTTTAATTATCTCTTTTAATTAGATCTATTTTTGTTTTAGCGTCTTCTGAGATCATGACTCCTTCCCCTGCTTCTTTTACTTCAGCTGAAACATAATAAATTCTGCACCAGCACCTTATTTTTATTCTATATGTGTTTCATGCTTCAAAATGTATTTCTTACTTACAAAAATATTATATAGAAATATATTATGAACCACCTAGACAAGAGAAATAACTACTTAATATGGAAACATCAGAAACCTGTAGGGTGGCAGAATGTTGTAATGATGGAGGGATTCAAGCCTATTTCTGGAGCTATCCTGCTCACAGCAGATGATAAATTATTATCAAACTTCTAAGATGATTTTGCTTTTTAAAAGAAAAACAGGTGGAACTAATAATTTGGACCTAATTTTGACCATTAAATGGCAAAATAGAAATGATGTGAACTTTGAGAAAAACATGATCATTCCATCTTGTGAATTTATGATAGAGAAGAAGAGAAAAGCTAGGGATAGATGCACATTCTAAATTTTGAAAGAATTGAGTTTTAAATACTTTAGAGATAAGGTAGATTAACATTCTAGAGAGAAAGTAAGGAAATTTTGATCACAAAAATTATTCTAGTAAGAAAAGAACCATCTAATGAGAAAATGATATACAGGCTATTCATTGACCACTTTATATTTCAAAGGCATGGTCAGAAGTCGAAAGCAATGGCAGAAATCTTAGAACAAATATGAGAGTAACAATATTAAGAGAAATTCCAGAAGTCCTGACAACAAAAAGATAAAAGAAAATTGCAGTTAAGGAAATGGTATAGCTATATTTTATGCATTGTAATTCATTTTCTTGAGATCAAAAGTTTTAAAACAACTTTAGTTACATTAATATTGAATATTAAGTTTATAATTAATTAAAAATTGAAACAACAATAACAAAACCAAATATCTTTCTTGTGAGCAGCAGATTGTCAAATTCTAGTCTTTATTCTATTATCTGCTTCCATTTTATTGGTGAGTTCACACCATTTATATTTAGAATTATGACTACTAACTGTATTTCCCTCCATCCTACGTTTCCTTGTTTATATGTCTCTCTCCTATCTTTCAATGGCCCTCCTGATTGTTACCTCAAATTTCCTCCCATCAGTACCACCCTCCTTTCCCTTCTTCTCATCCTTTTTACTTCCCTATCATAGATTTATATATTCACTTGAGTGTGTATATTCCCTTTTGAAATAATTTTGGTGAGACTAAGGTTTAAGCATTATCCACCACCCATCAAATCATCTTTATTTTCTTCTTCATTGTAATTGCTTTTTTACCCTGTTTTTATATTTGATAATTTACCCCCATTCAATCTCTCCCTTTCTTCTTCTCCCAGTACAATTTTCCCTCTCATCCCTCAATATTTTTTTTGAATCTCATCATAAGTCAATTCACCCTCTATTTATGTATACTCTTTCTAATTGCTCTAAAGCTCTTGGAAGTTACAAATATCATTTTTCCATGTAGGTATATAAACAATTTATTGTCATTGAATCTCTCATGTTTTCTCTTTCATGTTTACCTTTTTATGCTTCTCTTGAGTCTTGTATTTGAAGATCAAAGTTTTTATTTAGCTTTATTCTTTTAATTAGGAATTCTTGAAAGTCCTCTATTTCATTAAATATCCATTTCCCCCCTGAAGAATTATTACTCAGTTTTACTGGGTAGGTGATTTTTGAGTTGTAATCCAAACTTTTTTGCCTTCTGGAATACAATATTCCAAGCCCTTTGGTTCTTTAATTTAGAAGCTGCTAGAAGCTATGTAATCCTAACTGTGGCTCCAGAATATTTGAATTGTTTCTTTCTGGCTGCTTGTGGTATTTCCTCTTTGGTCTGGGAACTCTGGGATTTAGATATAATATTCCTGAAAGTTTTCATTTTGGAATCACTTTCAGGTGGTAATTAATGGATTCTTTCAATTTCTACTTTGCCCTATGGTTCTAGGATATCAGGACAGTTTTCCTTGATAATTTCTCACAATATGATAGTCAAGTTTTTGTTTGTTTGCTTTGTTTTGTTTATTATAACTTTCAGAAAGTTCAATAATTCTTAAAGAATTTTTCCTCAATATATTTTCCAGGTCAGTTTTTTTAAATGAGAAACTTCACACTTTGTTCTATTTTTTTTTTGTTATTCTTTTGATTTTTATTGTTTCTTGATGTCTTATGGAGTCATTGGCTTCCACTTGCCCCATTCTAATTTTTAAGTAATTATTCTCTTCAGTGAGCTTTTGTATCTACTTTTATTTGGCCAGTTCAACTTTTTGAGTTGTTTTCTTATCTTTTTACATTTTTTTTTGCTTGCTTTGCCAAGCTGTTGACTCTTTTTTGATGATTTTCTTGAATCATTCACATTATCTTTTCTGAATTTTTCTTCTATTTCTTATTTTTGAAATCCTTTTTTGAGATTGTTCTTTGGGGTCTGAGACCAATTTATATTTTCTTTGAAGTGTCACATGTAGTCATTTTAGCATTATTGTACCTTCTAAGTTTGTGCCTTAATTTTCCCTTGTCACTATAATAATTTTTTAATCAGGGTTGTTGTTTTTTTTTCATTTTTTTTTTTGAGACTTTGTACTTTTATGTAAAAGTTGTGCTCCACACCTGGAGTGGAGAGGGCACTGTCCTAAATTTCTTGTGCCAGGATGTGGGGCTTAGCTGCTGACTTGAACTAGAAGGGATAGGGTGGGGCCCTTGTCTAGTACTGGGAGAGCCTCACTGTTGTTCTGTTTTGCTGGTGGCTTGCTCTGGGGTAGTGCCTTACTGAGCCTGCAGATCTACAGGAACTGCTGCCTTGTCTTGGAGTTCTGGCCTTGCTTTTGGTTTACAGTGGTGGTGTGGCTTCAATGGTGGGCTTCCTTAAGTAAGCACTGAGCCTTCTTAAAAAAAAAAAAAAAAAAAAAAGTAAGCATTGGAGCCTTATGACAGCCTGCCTTGGGTGTGGCTTACCTGCTCACTGACCCAGCTCCTCCTTCCTCACCCCCTCCATCCCCAACCCCACGACCCCAATGAGATAGACTTTTCTTTCTGACCTTTCTTCAAGCTGTCCTGCTTCTCCAGTCCAAAATGTTATCTGCAATAATGTTGTAAGATTGGAGGGGAATTTGGGAGGGCTCCATGGAGTTCCTTCCTCATTTTACCATCTCTATACGGACCCTGTGCTAAAATTGCTCCCCATAAAGTACAAATAACTCTCACAAAGTAAGGTAAGATTTCTATTTTCTAAGTTTCTATTGATTGGGGAATGGCTGAACAAATTGTGTTACACTATTGTTCGATCATATATGATGAATAAGATTATCTATCACCCAATGGCTGGGCTGTGTTGGCTCATGAAGCTCGCTGTCAGATAAGTTTTGACACGGGAAAATCCAAATTGTCTCAGAATAATTTTGCCCTGGGTTTTGAAGCTGTTTCCTTTTAGCTACACACAAATGTGAATGATAGCATTGAATTTGGAGGACTGATTACCAAAAAGTTAATGAGAAGACTGAAACATCACTAAATCTTGCTTGGACTTCTGGCAGTAACAACACCCGTTTTGGCATTGCTCCTAAGCATAAGCTGGATCAAAAAACTTCTGTATCTGGTAAAGTGAATGATATCAGCCTTATTGGACTTGGTTATACTTAGACACTCTGAGCAGGTGTAAAATTGATACTTTCAACTTTAATTGATGGAAAGAGCTTCAATTCAGGAAGTCATAAGTTGGTTTAGGATTTGAATTGGAAGCTTAATATAGTTTTTAAGTAAAATGTCAGATCTTTTCCTGGAAATGAAGAAAAATGATCCCATTCTGTTTTGGCCTTAATATTCTGTGAAATTTCAACAATGTTAACTTTTTATTCTTCCAAAGAATTGTTGTAGTGCCACTAGCGGAAGTCTAAACGTTTTTGAGTCTATTATAAAGGAGAGAGACTTGAAGGTATGTATGGAAGTTGTAATGTTTGTACCACATTTTAGTTCAGTTTCTCAGTGTTATTTTAAATTTGTTCTTCAATGACAGTTGTGGTGTCATGTTATGAAGGAAGCGACCTAATCCTCCAGTTTGTACATCACAACCTGCATGTTCTTACACCACTTTTTCATGACCTTTTATCAAATTGGTCTCTGTACTACAGTGAAAGCTTTGGTTTTGCATCAGAGTAAAATAAATTTATCATTGAAAAAAAAAAGAAAAAAGAAATCCTTTATGGAATGAACTCATAAATAAAATACATAGTAATCATTCATTTCAGTGAGACAATTTTTATGCATTCTTGAGCTCCAAAATTAACACTTAATTCACATCTGTCTGGGAGGATCTCTGAATGGGCCTTAGTCTTAGCAGGAGAGTCACCGCGAAGATGGGATACAATCTGGAGTCTGGAGTCTAGATTCTGTGAGTCTGAGCTCAAGCTCACACACACTCACCCTTTATCTCCAGCCCTTTCAGCCCTTAATGTACAATTACATCACTACAGTACACTGAGCATGTGCCAACTGTAGAACCATTACGTCACACTAAGTACTAACTATATGTGAACTAGAGAACCATTATCTCATTAATCACACATAAAGCACACACTTTGCTTCAAATATACTTTTCTCAGAGTTCCCCAATATCTGCTGTCCTCTACACACACCCATTGCTGCATTTTTATTTTTTATTTTTTGCTGAAGCAATTGGGGTTAAGTGACTTGCCCAGGGTCACACAGCCAGGAAGTGTCAAATGTCTGAGACCAGATTTGAACTCAGGTCCTCCTGACTTCAGGGCTGTGCTCTATCCACTGCACCACCTAGCTGCCCTTCATTGCTGCATTTTAATGCAAACTTGCCCCCCCAACCCCTTGCAAACAAACCTAACTCAAAATATTAGAATAAAAAGAAATAAATATAGCAATGCAAATTATTTCATACTTATCAAATAAATTGACATCATAGGAAAATGCCAGAAGACAAAGTCAGAGAGTGGCAGCTAAATGGTACAATAGAACTTTGGGTTGGAATCAGGAAGACCTGACTTCAAATGTGACCTCAGATATTAACAATGTGATCCTGAGCAACTCACTTAAACCCCCATTTTGGGGAGCATGATGAATGAAATTACCACTATTACAAACTAGGAAACTGAGTTTTCTGAAAGGAGGACTTAAAGCAATTCCTTGGAACTACAACTGTGAAGATGACTGCATGATAGCTCTTGTTTCATGATATTTATTCAATCACCAGGCATTTCAAATGCATATTTTATAATTGCAATAAAATGTCTCATAAACCAAAATAGAAATGAAATTCCTCATAATGTCTAATTCTTCTTACCCAAATGAGCATATCTTGTGGTATGATTACATTTTGTTTCCTGTTTTTTCTTACTTCAAAAAGCACCACTGCAAATTTGTTGATATATATGACTTTTCTTTCTGTCATTTACCTAGTTGAAATATAAACCAAATAAAGGAACAATTGAATCAAAGGATATAAATGGTTTATACCTAGCCCCCTCCTACCTTTCCAGTCTTCTTACATCTTACTGCCCAATATGTACTCTTTGGATCTATGGACAATGGCCTCCTGAGTGTTCCACTAGTCTGAACTGAAAAGGAATGAATCATCTCTTGGTTCTAAGCATTCTCTCTGACTGTTCCTATGAATGCTCTCTTTCCTCCTGTCCAATTACTGACTATCCCCATCTCCTCCAGGAAGCCTTACTCCTTTTCTTTTTGGGGGAATTGCTTTCCCTCTGTTAATTATTTTCTGTTTATCTTCTATATAGCTGGATTTGTATGTATTTGTTTGCTTATTGTTTCCCCATTAGATTGAAACTTCCTTGAGTGCACAGGTCATGCAGGGCACAAAGTAGGTGCTTAATAAATATTTATTATTTAACATGAATTGATAACTTTGTTTTCTGGATTCCAACTTTTTTCAGGATAGTTAGGACAGCTCAAATCCATCAGCAGTGTATTAGCATGCCTATTTTCCAATTATACCCAAAATTGACTATGATTTTAATTGTCTACATCTCTTGGTTATTCATTTCTCTTTGAATCTTTGATATAATACATATGTATTGTATGTACATATGAACAATTTTTTGGTAATTCATTTATGATTTATTAAATTTGCCTTTATGAGACTGTTAAGGACTCACTATTTTAAATGTATTTTTATAATGCTCTTTTTGTTGTTGTTCCGTCATTTTTCATCTGTGTCCAGCCCTTTGTGTTCTCATTTGTGCTTTTCTTGGCAAAGATAATGGAATGGTTTGCCATCCAGCTCATTTTACAGATGAGATAATTGAGACAAACAGGTTTAAGTACTTGCTCAGGGTCATTTGATTGAGTTCAGATTTGAATTCAAAAGAATCTTCCAGACTCCAGCACTCTATTGCACCATCTAATTGTCCTATCTAATGCTCTATTTCCTTAAAATTATTTGTTTTTCTGTCGTTCATGTGTATAATAGTTTCTGAAAATTCTCTTTATTTCATTTTTCTATTTATTATGAATTCACTTAATTATATTTGTATTTCAGTAATCTCTTTTGCTCAGACTAGCTGGTGATTTGATTTCAGATGCAGCTCTTTATTTTATGAAATCTGCCATAATTTTGTTTTCTATCTTGTTGGTTTATCTTTAATTTTTGATGTTCCTTCTTTTGTGATAAATTGGGGATTATTGTTTTGTTGATTTTCTAAGTTTTACAAAATTGAATGCTTAAGTTTATCTTCTCTTTGCTACTTTGGTTAATACACTTCTATACAGTTGAATCTAAGTGAATTCACTGACCTCCTTCAATTAAGAGTTTGGAAAATCTGCCTTAGTTATTGTTGAAGGGAGACTGAAAGAAAACAATAGATGTCTCCACAACTAGGCAGAGTTTAGATATTAGACCTGTCCAAGACAGGAAAGAAGCAGGATTTCAAAAGATAAAGAAAAGTCAGTAAGCAAAAGCACATATTATCAGGAATGGGCAAATTAGGCTGGCTAACATGAAGTTTGTTTTGGAGAATAATGTAGATTGGAGGTCAACCAGATAGGAGTAGTCTTAAGGCCAAGTACATTGAGCACCTCCCTACTGAATGTTATGGCAATAGCATTAGCTGTGCCCTTCGGATTTCCATTTACTTGAGATAAATCAGGTAAGATTTATTACAGAGAGCTTTACGTTGTGGAACACAAAGTTTTTGAGATATATTAAGTCATCAAGTCACTGAATTCTTGCATACACTTATAATTTCAGTAGATTGCATAATAAATTGGTTTCCTTCTATGTCAGTGGTTATAAAGTATATAGATAGTTCGTGTTAGTAACAATAACAACAAAAACCAGAAGCCAGAAAAAAATTGAAAATTAAATCTGAGAAGCCAACAGCTATGTGGGGAGTCATGATATTTAGGGAGAAAAAAGAACTAAGTTCTGTTGTTTTCTAAACAACTAACCTAGTTAACTAGGCTAACTAACCGGACTAACCTAGGAATCAGATAAAACTGAACATTCCTAAAGTTGGGTATCTTGGAAGTTCCTTGCAGTATTGACATACTGAAGCCAAAATTTCCCCTTCTATCATATACATCCAACACAGACTGATACATATCAGTTCTAAAAAATAGCCCAGCCCAAAGATGACCTGATAAAGATCACTATGCAATTATACTCTCCTACCCCTGTAATTTTTGTCTTTACAACCTGCCTATGCTCACGTTGAGGTAGTTCTAACTGTGCTCCCAGGTATGCATGTCTGCTTATTTAGGAGAAATAAGTCACAGACATAACCTGTTTTATCTTTCTTAGAATGAACTCTAGAAAAAAAGATTGACAGGATTTTATTACATCTCTGAATTATAATGAATTTAATAGTAGACAACATTTCCCGTGTTTGTATTTGGTGAAATTTTCAATTCTTATAAGATTTTAAGGTTAAAGACTTTCCTTTTTAGTCCCTAGAATCTAAACACAGGGCTATAAAGGAGAGATATTGCCTGGAATCTTGCTGTTTAAGTAAGAACTCATCAAGTTTCAGCAAGTGTTCTCAAGGATACCCAGCATGACAGAGTGGATAAATCGCAGGTTGTAGAGTCATAAAGACCAGGATTCAAATTTTGCTCCAGATATTTTCTATCTATATGACACTAGACAAGTCACTTGAATTCTCTGTGCTTCAATTTCCTCATCTGTAAAATTAAAGGATGTAATTCATGGTCTTCTATGGTTCCTTCCACCTCTGATTCTAGGACATTGGATTTATATAGTCCTCTTTAATTTTTTTTTCTGTAGAAGTTAATATTAAAGTAGAAGAACATAGTACTTGTTAAGGGACAAATCAATTCTCCAAGAGCCTCCACAGCTGCGGATCATAACATCTGAAGGACTTGCAAAGGTAGCCTTTGCTGACACAGGTGTTGAGGACTGGAAATGAGATAAATTGGAGGCAGAGGGAAGAAAAGAGAGGTCAGACAATGCAACGGCCTCTCAGTCAGAGGTCAGAGAACAGCAACTGCCTCTCAGTCTCCTTGTGTCATCTTCTCACACGAGGAGATCCATTCTGAGTTGGATCTCCAGCAGCCACTGTCAGATGGCTCCCATGTATTTCAGCAACTCTCCGATGTATTCCAACAAGTACTTATGCTGGTAGCTTCTTTCCCTGAGAATAAAATAAAACAATGCAGTTCCTAAAACCTCAGACACTTTTCTAAGTGTAACAAGGACCACCCTGGGTTTCAGTGAGCCCTATAGTTATTTGAAAAATCACACTTCCTTGTCTGTTACTTAGATTCTTGAAGAGTTTCTTGAGACAGTGACAAATTAAATGACTTGACCATAGCTATACAATCTATATGAATCAAAGACAGAACTTGAACTAGGACTTCTTGACTCTAAAGTACAGTTTTTATGGCATGCTACATGTGAAAACAATTAACATCTTAATTAACTGGTCCCATTGAGGATTTAGGGAACAAATAATGGAAAGCCTAAGTATCCATCAACATTCTAAAGAAACTAGGAATGACAAGTGAGCTAGTCTACCCAAGGATAGAAGGCACTAAAAAGTAACATCTCAGTAAGAGTTGGGATGAACAACAATTAGACAGGACATAGCTGGACAGTTCTTGAAAGGAGCTGGTTCTATAAAGCTAAGACGATTTCCTTCTAGCAGAGAGATTTCCTTCTAGCATGTCAGTTAGAAAGTTGGCATTGAATCCAGAATTCAAATCCTGCCTGTTACACATAGTAGAGATGTGAATCTAGGTAAGTCATTTATCCTCTTAGCACTCTAGGCAATTTTCTTTCTTTAAAAAAAATCAACTAATCAATCAATTAATTTTTTATGACAAACATTATAATGAAACATTATAAATGAAAAAAATTTAGGATTGGGAGGCAGGAGATGTATGTGGCTTCTTGTCCTGGTTCTGCTAATAATTAGTTTGTGATTTCACTTACCCACTTTGACCCTCAATGTCTTTAGCAGTTAAATAAAAAAGAAAGGAGTTTGGACTAAAAAAAAAAAAAAAAGAAAAATCACACTTCCTATGATTTAGTGATTATTATTTTACACCACTAATGCATGTTTTGGAATGTGTTATGAGAGAAGTGATACGCATATGAAATTAAAGGTGAGGTGAGAGCTTGGGAAAAAAAGAGGGAGATGCTTTTAGAAAGTTTCCCCATTATGCTATTTCCCCTTAGAAAGGAAGACATTTTTCCCTGACACCTAGATCTTATATCCCATGAATAAAATGGAGTTATAAATCATAAATAGGCTTTTCTAGAATATCTTACCTTTATCTTGATATAAATTGAGCTGACAAAGTTTTGCTACACCTCCCCACGTAAAAGGTCAGTCTGCAATTTTTTTTAATTAAAGCTTTTTATTTTCAAAACATATGCATGGATTTTTTAACATTGATCCTTGAATAGCCTTGTTTTCCAAATTTTCCCTCTTTCCCTACATCCCCTCCCCTACATGACAAGTAACCCAATATATGTTATACATGTTGAAATATATGTTAAATCCAATATATGTAAACATATTTGTAAAATCATCTTGCTGCACAAGAAAGATCAGATCAAAAAGGAAAGAAAATGAATAAGAAAACAAAATGCAAACAAACAACTAAAAAGAATGAGAATGCTATGTTGTGATCCACATTCAGTTGCCACAGTCCTCTCCCTGGGTGTAGATGGCTCTCTTCATCACAAGATTATTGAAACTGGCCTGAATCATCTCATTGTTGGAAAGAGTCATGTCCATCTAGTCTGCATTTTTTAGACCTAGCCCTGTCATAGCAATGTTCACACAAAGGTTGGATCATAAAGACTTGTACTGAGACTAGAAAACTTTCACCTCATTCTCTCTTCAAATCTACATTTTATTCATATATATATATATATATATATATATATATATATATATATATCTTGAAGAAAGGGAAAGAATTAAACTGAAATAAATAGGAAATACTAATTCCTTTAAATTATTATTATGTTTTTAGGAGGTATATTTATCCTTTTCATTCCTAGCCATAGGACATTTTCCCAGGGAGTTTCAAGGCACAATGCTCACCTAATTTATTACAATACCCTCTTAATTGTTTTCCTAACTCCAATCTCTTCCATTTCTAAGCCATTTGTCACACAACTGACAAATTGATGTTATTACATTTGCGGTCTGATCATGAGATAATATTTGTAAAGCATAGTGCCTAGTACAGGATAGAAGTTTGATAAGGCTTGTTCACTTCTGCTCCCCATTTTTCCTAGAAGTGTTTTACAAATTACTCTATTTGGCCTTCCAGGCCCTTCACGACCTATCTCCAACCTATATCTCCAGGTTCATTACACATAATTCTCCTTTATACAATTTACACTCCAGCTGAACTTCCTACTTGTTATTCTTATCTTATAACTCCATGCCTTTGTGTAAATTGAACCTCAAGAATAGAATTCAATCTCTCCTCACCTTCTAATCCCTAACTCAAGTGTCACTCTAGAGAAGGACTTTTTGAACTCTCTCCTACTCCTAATCCACTGGAGGTAAAAAAGGACTAAGAAAAAGGAACACAGTGTGTTAGATGGCATGTGGTAAGACTGGCAAAATATTGTATTATTGGTGTACCTGTATGTTGGTCCAAACATTATGGAGAACAATTTGGAAATATGCAGGAGAGGTGACCACATGCGGTCTCTTTTTTGATTCAAAATTCACACTACTGGGCATATATCCTAAAGATGAAGTGATGAAAACAAAGATTTATTCTATACCAAATATTCATTGCAGTACATCTTGTGGCAAAGAACTACAAACAAGAAAGCACTAGTCAAATGGAGAATAGATGAAAAAATGAAATGTGATAATACTGATTGTTAATGTTGTTTATTGTTTATTCTGGAGGAGGACTATGACATTAAGGAGATGATATCATGACTTGCAAGTTAGTTAGATTTAAGTGAGGGAGGATTGTGCAAAGTCACCAAATTCACTTTTTCTTCCAGAGTCATCTGGGTCCAATGGCAAGATATAGATCAAGACGACTGGAGATAATCCGGGATGCAATAGGAGACTGTTATTTTTAAGTTAAGGTCTTTTAACAGGTCTCAGATTGACTGAGGCAATATCCAATCAGTATTGAAAGCTAAGTAAGAATTGAGGCCAAGAAAAAATCCAGTCTGCAAGGGGAAGACCCTCAGAAAACAGAAATAATAGTTTTGGTATGGTCAAAAGAAAGAAGAAAAGGGGAAGGGGGGGTCATTAAAATAATTTTAATGCATAGAAGCAAACAGAAGGAAATACAGAAAAAAACACAAATGAACAAGATAGTTTTGTAACATTGAATTTATTACATACATACAGGAAAAACAAGCTGTGGGTAATAGCAATTTAGTTCTCATTATCTGCTCTACTTTGTATATGGAAATATTCATTTTATTTAATACTTAATTAAGTTCAGAATTTTAAAAAAGTTTTTTTTTTTTTAAAATACTGGAGCTAAGTGTCAGATTTAACTCCAATCAGATTTCACAATGAACTAGCTATATTACCCTGGGTAAACCTCATTTTCATCAGTTACAAAATAGAAACAATGATATCAGTCCAATCTTGGGATTGTTGGGAAACTTGAAAGAGATTAAGTATGTGACTGTGTTTTTGTAAACTATAAAAATATTACTTCATCATTATCCTTAATTAGAAATACAAAACATACAAAATACAAAACTTGTAAATGTCATTTTTCTTTTTCTTTAAAAGTATATGCATATGTGAATAGTAAATGACAGTCTTAGCAAGGCTAACATTAGCTTCCTTAAGTCACCAAGGACCCTGGAATTTGAATTTCTTTCTAGCTTAGAAAAAGAAGGGACTTTAGGGTCAAAACAGAAGGATAGTTTTCCTTAGCACAATGAAGTTTTTTAATCTCTTGGGAGAGGAATTGAAGAGTTACAACTGAAAAGAGAAAGAGCTGTAGGAGGTACAACAGCAGCAGCCCAGCAATAATACTGTAAAAAGGACACTTTCTGGAGACTACCTCTTGGAATAACTGAAACCTTTTTTTCCCTCTAGCATGTAGCTCTACTCTACTTATTCAGAAAATTCAGCAGGGAGTGAAAAATGTTTTACTAAATAAAAAGAAAATAGTTTTGATTATGTCCTGAATCGATGTTTTTACTTAAAGAGTTTGGTAAAGAGATAATTGATTACATTAAGCTGGAAAACTAACTCTCTCAGATTAGTAATCAATAAATTGCCTGGGAGCTTGGAATATTTTATGAATTTTATTTACAATTTATATTTTTAAGCTTTGTAGCTTTGTGGTTAAAGGAAACTACAAGGGTCAGACTCTTTAGACTAAAATCTTTAACAGATAATCTTATCATCTCTACACCAAAAGATCTCTTTGAATCTCTAGAGAAGATTGCTCCTTGAACAATTGTGCTTCAGTTGTGTGAGATGTAGAAGACATCCCAAAATGACTACTCAGAGATCACTCAAAATAGAAAGCAAAAAGGCCATTTATTATCTCTTCGGGGAATGAGCCCTTCTATCTCAAGATAAGGGAAAGAGGAAGGTTAAAGAAATAATAAAAATACACAGCTTTTATACAAGAGATTACGTCACAAGTAAGAGAGCATTAAGAAGGGGAGAGGGAGAAGGTTTCTGTTTTCCCAAATCACCTGATTTCTAGTTTACAGAAAATCAGGCCTTCAGGCCTCAGATATAACTGGCCAAGGCTCAAGTACATCTGGACCTGCACATATTATACAGGTCATAGGGGAAACACAGAAATAAGGAAAATAAAATACAGAAAAAGAATTCATATATTCCTGTAAATTATTCACCTTTTCTCTCTATTCCACACACAGTGAATGGAGATGGATGTGGGCAATCTGCCCATTCTTAGCAAAGGAAGAGGTGGTAAAAAGTACTTCTCACCCCAAAATGCACTTCACAGTGACCTCTACTGGATATCAGCAACAAACAACAAGTGTCCAATCAGTAACTGTTGGGTACATGAACTTGCATGTTTTTAGTCAATTCTATTAAGAATTATGGTTTAGGCATAAGAATGTTAAACTAGAGCCATTGCATATGGACTGGTGAAAGTCAATTGTTAATCATTTGTTTGTGAATATTTACACCATGGAAAATAATATTAACAAATAAGGGCTTAATTTCTTATTTTATTTGATTGTCTAGACTTAAGAAAGTGGTGGAGAAAATGTTAACAATTCATATTTAACTTAAAAGTGTGTCAATATGTACATACTCCCCGTAAAGAACTGCTTGTCAGCATTTGTCAGCATACCCCTCCCTATAGCCATAGTCTTATGATCAGCTCTCTTTCAAATATATTGTTTGTCATTACAGGATTCAGATTAGGATGCATGAATGATTTGGGGCAGATTCATTATAGCTACTGGAAAAATAATTTAAAATGCAAAGCTTAACTGGTGTTAGGTTAGTAATATCTTCATGAATAAAGAATATTACCTTCATATAGAAGGGACCTTAGAGATCTTTGTTCAGAACATCTGCTTGGAGAACCTGTATTTAATTTTTGGCTTAGCCACTTATTAATTGTATGATTAAGGAAAATATCTTAATCTCTCTGAACCTCTCTGAATGGATTCTAAGGATCCCTTCTTATTCCAAATCTATGATCCTACTGATGAGATGAGGTGAGATCTTTCAAGACAGTTGTGAAAATCGAGTAAGGCTTCATCTATTTCAAAGTTTGAGTAGACCTGAAGGACTTTAAGCATTAAGTCAAGGGCATACTTAAAGTGTCTCCTCCCTGCTATCCTCCTAAGGGCATATTTAAGTCCCCTTCTTGTTATCCTCCCTATTTCAGCCAAATATGGGCAACTATGTACTTATTGGTCAAGTTCATTTTCTTGGGTAGTTCCCGCATTTAGAATGTAAGATCTTCAGCCAATAAGGATGAGGGTCAGTGGTGGGAGGGGGAATTTACGCTAGGGATTAAAAGCGTTGACCCTGCCCCCTACAATGCTTCCTCTCTTTGATTGTCCTCTATGGATGGGACCCAATTCTCGGGAGAACGAATAATAAACTTTGCTTTGCTTCTAGAGATCTCTCCAGTCTTTTTTTATTAAATGGTTTCTGACCCACACACTATGATCCCAAAGTCATTGAAATGGACATTAATGGAAATCACTGTGCAAAAGGAACTCTCTTGATTGTTTGGAATCATATTTGCTTTTGATATTTTCCCCGTAAACTGAATATGTAGAGCAGCAAAATCATATTAAAAATTAGAAAACTTTTATGTTATGATTTTTTCCTTTGCAATCTGTTTTTTCCTCAGTCTAACCTCTAATAATTCTCTTTCCATTCCTTAAGAAAAGAATGAAAATGACTATCCCCCTCCAAAGAAAATACCCTCATACAACAAAATACATAATGGGGTGTGTGATGCTATCCACTTCTGTTTTGTGGTAATCTGTCCTAGCAAAAATGAGAGCATAAAAAAATTTAAAAAACATTTTGGTCTCACATTTAATCTATTTCATAATCATAATAGTCATCATCCATGTTCATAATGCTAGAGTGGTCCTCATATTTTGGTTTCTTTCTGATCTCTTTGCTTTTCTCAGTTAGATAGGAATGGCCCTCACAGTGTCTCATGATATTCTTTGATGACATCCAGCTTTCTCCTCTTCTTTCTGCTGGGGCTGCACATTGCCCTCCTCTCACATCAGTTCCCTTGGCCATCAGGACCTGCCTAGCCCTGAGAAGGTTACAAGTACAGTTCCAAGGGTTTCCATCCAGATAGAGGTGTCTCAGCCGAGGTAAACCTTCCAGGACTTTGAGATTCAATGCAGATATCTTGTTGTTTCGAAGATTCAGAACCTGTAGCTGCTTCAGATCTTTTAACTCTTGCTCACCAATATCTTTTATGGCATTTCCTTTTAGATCTAGTCTGGCTAAAGTGTCTGGAAGCCTGAACCAAGAACAGAACAAAGTAGGAATGAAAGTTAGAAAAAGTGTATTATAATCATCACAATGAGGAAGCACATTTCTTCTGTGTGTGAGCATGAAACAACACTCTCAGCCAATGCAGTCCTCATGGGAAAGAGGATGGGATCTACTTCTAGAAAGATATGACATGTAAGGGAAATGCCTCATTATAATGCGGGTGTGGTCCCTTTAAGATTCCTTTCTTTCTGACCTCTCTTAGTTGATGTTATCAATCCAGGACCTTTGGTTCACAAATCCTGGTCCCTTTGAATTCCAATAGAAGATCCAGACCTGTCCATCCCTACCCGGATCTGAGCCAACTTTGGGGCTACACCCACAGGCCCCTCTAGCTAAATCTCCCAATATAAAAGGGCCACACTGGGACCCCCCCTCTTTGCAGAGGTCCCAAACATGCTAGCCATGTCAGGACCCTCTGTCCACTGATCCTCTGTCCTTTATCTTTATCGTCATCTATTTCCTTTACTATGCCTTCCAAACCCCATAATAAATCTCTTTTATCAATCTAGCTTTTCAGGCCGATAAATGCTTTTATTGGGGACTCGCACTGCTACTAGAGTTATTTAATGCTGTATCCTTGCACTGAATCCAACAGGGTTGCAGAGGAACTCTATTTGACTTTCTGTACCCTGAACCTGCCACTAGACCTCAATTAAACCCTAATTTCATTTAGATACCCCATATCTAGCCCTCATTAATTACTGTCCCCAATAAATTTTCTCCTATGTTTAAAGAAATTTACATCTTCAATAAATTAGGCAGAATGAATTTTGAACACTGTCCAGGGCTCCAATCCAGAAGATTTTTCTGGCATCCTGAGTAGGAATAAACTGGGTAGCATATTCATTACACATTATTATGCTTTTGGAAGCATGCATGTTTCCAAGCCTCTTCCCTGCCTTCATCAAACACAGTATGTATGTTCACCAGTCCCTTAGTACACTTATAATTGTGTTTTCCTTGAAAAAGAAAATAAAAAGATTAAAAAAAAAAAAAACTTTGTATTACTTAAAGTCAGCTATGAATTCATCTTCTAGTTTCCTATTTTCCATCAGTCAGTCACTTCAACCCTTTTGACTTTGTCTCATAAATTTTCTATGTATCTAATAATTTTTTTTAACTTCCTTACTTTTCTTCTCTTAAAATAGGGCTACTAAAATGGAGTCTGTTATTCAAATAAAGATTAAGGACAAAGTAGAATTGCTTTCTAAAAATGGCAAGTTATGTTCTTTTTATTAGAACAAATTATAATAATTTATTTGATAACTTCATGATATATTAATGCACCATGGATAAATTGGAAAGAAGAGTGTTCCTTTCAGTGTTGTGTAGTAGAAACAAGAAATCCTTCAGAACTTTGGGGTGACCCCCTTAAAAGGAACTTACATGAGGACATGGACTAGAGTGGTATAAAAATGGACATTCACGAATAGGATGTGATCTTTATCCTTAAAAGGAACATTGGACTTGATAAAACCATGGAGTAGGGAAGTGAATATTGGTTTGTCACAGTTTCATGCTTGAGCATCTTTAAGCACAGTCTTAATGTTTGCATAAAAAGCAAATAAACTCATGTGCACAAAATTATTCTGTAATTCTGTAATGACATCAATGATGGTTATGTTTAAAAAGCAAATGGAATACTCAGTAAAGTCTACTAGTGAGAATGATAAAACTGTTAAGCATATGGAGATACACATATGCATATATACTATATATATATATATATTTAAATTTAACATAGGGTCATCATCAGGGAGAAGCTCCCCCGTACTTTTAAAGAGCAATTTGGCAGAGGCCATAAGGATATAATAATCATATATCTGTTTTTCCTTACTTTTGTCATAACCCCAATAAATTAAAAAAAGGTGTCTTTTATGTCCATCATTTAAGATTCAGTTAATCCATAGTGAGTAACACCAGTACATGATCCCCAGTGATATTATTTCCATCAGTCAGCAGTATGTTTTTTTTTAATTCTTATTCTGAATTTAAACATCAAAATGGAGCTTTTATACACACACACACACACACACACACACACACACACACACACAGCAGTAGATAAAAAGATGATTCTATATCAAACTTCAAGGTTCTTCAAGAATGCTATAACTTCCCCATTTGTATGATTTCCAATGGCATGGTTAAAATTCTGATTAGTACACATTGGCAAGAGCAAATTCTGTCTCCTATATGAACTGATTAAAGCTTAGCTCTGCCTTGGTTCTTTGACCACATACATCCCAATGTAACGGGCCACAAGCTTGTCTAGTGGGACTGTTAGACATAGTGAGTTGCATGTACTCTACTCTTCCTGAATTGTGAAGAACAAAAGTTTTGCTTCCATACCTTCCAGGATTCAGTATACTCTTCTAACTGTAATTAAACATCTTGCATTTTAAGTTTTTGCAATATGTCAGATGGATTAATGTTCATCATCACTATCATTATCACTTGAATTATCTAAGAAAATTTCTAAAGAAGGGGAAATTTATATAATTTTTCTCACATTCTTTTCCTCTTCCCAGTTTTCCTAGTTCTGTTGATGATGTCACTATCTCCCAGGTTCTAATCCTCAATGTTATCCTATGCTGTTTACTTTCACTTATCCACATATAAAATATATTACCAAATCTTATAATTTTCTATTTTTGCTTTTCTTTGTGCCCTTAGGACATAGCAGAGCACCTAGCAAGTAGGAGATACTTAAAAATAATTGTTAACTTGTCTTGACATGACTCTTTACCATTAGAATAGCTTTCACATCAGTCTTCTGCTCCACTCACACAGTCACAACCGTAATTCAGGCCCTATTACATCTCACCTGGACTACTGTTATATAGCTTTCTAATTTGTCTCTCTCAATTCCAATCCAAGTTCCCATTCAACTATCAAGATGATTTTTCCCAAAACTTAGGTTGATCATAACACTGCTTGATCATAAAAGGCATAAATCTCCTCTCCACCTCCTATCAAAGACCATTTGTTGACAAGGGAAAAAATTATTTTGAGGGCTATACAAGCAAAAAAACAAATTAATTAAATTGTTTGTTGTACAAAATAGAAAATTCCATTCATGTAGTTTTAAAATGAGAGTAATATATAATTAAAATAATAATATAAAATATATATATATATATTTCTTTATTATGAGCTGTTAAAGAAAAAAAGTAGAAAGGGGCAAGAGAAAGAGAAGAAATTAAGAGAGAGAGGAAAGAGATGGAAAAAGAAAGACTGATAAATTAAAAGGCAGAGGAGAAAAAGACAGGCTTCCCCACTTCTCTGAATGATTCTCGTAGATTCCCAAGGGACAACAGAAAGTTATTTGAAATTGCTCTGTTTTGCTCCTGGACCCTAAAATATTTATAGAAGTACCAAATCTCTTACAATTATTAAGAATGACAAGATGTACTGTTCACTTACTTGAGAGGTATTGACAGCAGAAGGTTCTGCTCCAGGGCCAGGTTAGAAAGCTGAACACATCTTTGAAGAGCTCCCACCTCAAATAAGCTGACCATGTTGTTGTCTAGAAATAAATGTTTCAGGTCTCTCAGGTTCTGGAAGTCTTGGAGCCTTACTCTCTGAATCAGATTATTACTACAATCAAGTTTCTGTAGCCTTGTTGGCAATCGGAAGGGCAGTGTCTGTAGTTGATTTTGAGATATCTCTAATATTGTTAAATTAGGAAGGAAATGGGCTCCTTCAATAGAAGAAAGTGAATTGGTAGAAAGGAACAGACGAGAAAGATTCTCCAGATGTTTTATATCTCGAAATCTTATTTCTTGTAGCTGGTTTCTCTCCAGCTTTAAACAAAGCAGAGACTTTGGCAAGTCATTAGGGATTTTAGTCAGTGAGTTGCCACTTAAACTAAGAAATTGCAAAGACTGAAGAGATGAAAAGAAACTCTCTGGTAAGAAATGTAGTTTGTTATTTTCCATACTCAGATGTTTTAAGTGAGGAAGTTTAAAGGGACCAATCAGAGATTCCACATTGTTGCCATCTAACACCAAATTCTGTAAATTAACAAGGGAGGCTAGTGTGTTGAGGGAGAGAGTGGACAGCATATTGTTTTGCAGCTCAAGTACTTGTAATTTTTTCAATCCTTTAAAATCTGATTCATGCAAAACATTTATCAAATTATCATTGAGTTTCAACACTTCAAGGCTGTTTGGAAGGACAGTAGGGATTCGTCTTAATTTATTTTTCCACAATTCCAAAGTCTTCAGTGACCTCAAAGTTTTGAAGGTGTCATTTTCAATGGACTCTGTACCACTGGCCAACAGAATAAATTCTTCCAGAGCCCGTGTTTTGGTGATATTAGATAGCTGCAAAGGGGAAAAAATCCTAAATCAACATAATCATGAAAAATATTAAACATATATAAACAAAAACAATAGCATTGCATATTTTCTTCAACCATCTATTCAAAATAAATTTTATATAAACAGTTTTCAAAAGATGAATTATAAACCATCAACATCTTAATTGACAAAGAGGAGAAAAATAGAAAACAATTGTGCTGGAAGAGCTTCAAGAAGATGGGACTATTACATGCTTTTGATGGAGTTGTGACCTGAGCCAAACATTCTGTGAAACAATTTAGAACTGTATAAGAAAAATAACTCAAATTGTTCATATCTTTTGATGTAATGATCTCCTAATATGTATACTGAGGATATTTTTAAAAAGTAAATGCTATTCTTTACATACAATAAAATATTTATACCATATTTTTGTGGAAGAAAAATACAAATCTTGGGTAATGCTCTAAAAATGGAGATCCTAATAAATTCTGTCTATTATGTTGTTCTGTCTATTATGTTGATCTTGCTGTCAGACACCAATCAATGTACTTAGACACATTGCTATGATTAAGGACATAGCTGAATTTACTGATCTGAAAAATGAGAGGTTTAGATTAGATAACCTTTAAGGTTTCTTTTCATACCAGATTTGTTATGGCTTTGTTTACGCAAAGCTGAGATAAAGCCTTTATGCACTATAAGCAAGTTTGAATAACTACACACACATGCTCATTAGTATTTGTCCCAAGAGGATGTCACTTAACAATGGAATTTTACTTGTTCTAAAATAAATATCACTGTGATATGAAGATTAGAATATTCTGCTATTAAATTCATATATCTATGAAAAATAATACTAAAGTATTTTCCTAATTGCATTTCTTTCCATGCTATGCTCTTGGCATCTGTCTTCTGGGTCTATCTTTTTTCCTGAATTTGTTTATAAGACCCAACATTTTCATTATATGCCATTTCAGAAACCAAACTCTCTTTTTAAGAGTAGCTTTCTACTTCACAATGGTAAAGATTAATGAAGAAACAAAAAGAATATATGGGTGAGCTTGTATTTATGAATCAAATAGGTCATATACATAAACATTTTCTTGCCATAATAATAATACTTCCAGAATATCTATATGACTGACAAAACTCTGAGAGTACCTCACATCCCTATTTTCATATTCAGGCATCTCTTTGAAAGAATGAAAGGCCTGGATCAAGAAAAAACTAGAAAACAGAAAATTCTAAGGAGGTGGTTATAGCAGCAGAATCTTTGAACTGGATAAGAACTTAGAGATCCTCTTCATCTAGTCTCTTCATTTTACAGGTGAGAAATGTTTTTGAAGTCCAGGGAAGTGAAGATTTGCCTATGATCTCACATCTAGATAGTGCCAAAAAAGGATCATGTGCCTCTCATCTTTCCTTTTTTCTTCCCTTCTTTCTTTCTTTCTCTCTCCTCAGTTTTTTTCTCTCTTCCCTTTTCTTGTTCTTTCCCCCTCCTCTCTCCCCTTCTCCCCTCCTCTCTCTTTCTTCTCCCTCTCTTCTCTTCTTTTCTGTTCTCCCTTCCCCTGGACCTCCCACTCTCTCTTTTTTCCTCGCTTCCCCTTCTACTCTTCCAGTACAACTAATTCCCTCTATAGACAGGCTAGTGCCTCTTCCCTCTGCTTCCTGTTACTGCTACTACTACTGCTAAACCAATGCACCAATTGGTTTTGTCCCTACTACAATCCAGAATTAATGAACTCAAATGATACTCCCTGATCACAACCTCAGACTGTGCAGTAGCAGGGATTATAGGCACATGTCCTCAAAAAATATGTCTTACAAAACAGGAAGGGAATCATGGTTTTAATTCACCCCTTTAATGACTATATTTAGCTTATATCTGCTGAATAATAAGCATGGTATCTAATTACATAATGATGTTCATAAAATCAGAAATAGAGGGTTAGAAAAGATCTACTGAAATAACCTGAATTACCTCTACTATGTCCTTACCTCCAGGTAAGTTTTGCCTAAACTAAGAGCGTCCAGAAAAATCCATAAATAAGTGCCTATATTTACTTTCTGGATCATTTTTCTGTCCTTTTCTGCCCCCTAGATAATAAATGGAAATTTAGTTTTCAACCAAAAATTATGTTTGCAAATCTCTTAGGTATTACTATATTTATTATTCTTACATTGTTATATCTTTTGCAGTAGCCTTAAATAAGCATCCATCTCTGATGGCATAAAATAATACCTTATTCTTTGATTCAAATTTTACTCTATTAAAAATAAAACAATGTTTTACTCCTCTATATCTGACTGACAAGGCTCTGAGAGCACCTCACATCCCTACTTTCATACTCAAGCATCCTCTTGAATGAATGAATGAAAGGCCTGGATCAAGAAAAGCTAGAAAATAGGACTTTCTAAGGAGGTAGTTATATCAGTAAAATCTTTGAACTGGATAAGAACTAAGAGATCCTCTCATCTGTTCTCTTCATTTTACATCTGAGTATTGGTGTCCTCAGGTTGGCAATCAGTTGATCTGCTCCTGAAGTTCAAATCAATCATCCATTGTAGTTAATTTGAGATCAAAGTGATTCTAAAAAGTGATATCATATAGTTAGCTTATTGCTTTCCATTCTTTCCATCAGTCTGGGAATTCTGAGATGTTTTATCCAGAGACAATTTGAATTAAAATTCTGGGAAAAGCACTCTTATTGATTGGTGAACTTTTAGAAATGACAAATTGATTTGCTAAATAATTAATTTATTTTTAATGTTTATGAACAATATTATCTTATTTCATTAACATGTTTTCTTGACACTCCCACAATTGAACATAGCATATTTTCAGAGCATTCTATTCAAGCTATTGTACTATTTTAAGCATCTTATTTCTTTAAATTCAGTCTCCTTTTCAAATATATAGCTCTTCTACATAAATCAAATATGCTACCTGGAATTTAATATTATCCAATCCAATTCAATTCTAATTTTTCAGTCTTGACATGAAAATCCAATGTCATTTATTTATAATGATTTCACCTTTATGTATCAGTTAATATTGAATTTCCTAGTTAACAAAGAAAAGAGGCTTAGTGTGCCTGAAGATCCAGTGTATTCCACAAAAGCACTTTACATAAGGGAAAACAGAAAAGTTCAAAAGGGTTTAGTTGGAATCATAGAAATTTAGAACTAGAAGGAACAGAAGAAATTACCTATTTCTCAAATCATCCTTTTATAAAGAAGGAAGTTAAGACTGAGAGAAGAGAACAGGAAGGTCACAGAGCTACTTAGTGATGGGACTAAAACTGGCTTTTGGACCAATGCTTTTTCAACCTTTTTTTTTTCCCCCTTTCCTGCTGTGATTTACTGGTATTGGGAACTTCTGGAAAGCACATTATTTATATCCAATCTGGTTAGAGTTCTCCATTATAATATTAGAAAGTTGCTTGTGAAAATGAGAGGTTAAGTCCTGTCTGTATGACAGGACTAGAAATCCACTACTTCATAAACCCCAAGACCATCTCTCTTATCCACTACAACCATATTACTTTTTGCATGTAGAGAACATCTTTTCCTTTTTACCAGAAGCAAAGTGCAATTTTTTGATCACAAAAAATTAGCAAATGTCAGTATGGTTTTCAATATGTATTACATGCCTGGTATGAAAAAATAAAAACTAGAACAGGATTGTAAAGACAAAAAGTACAAAATCTTAAGAACTCTGATCAATGAAATTACCAAGCTTGATTACAAAGAGCTGTGAAGAATGCTCTCCATCTCATGGCAGAGAGATGATGGACTAATAGGCAGAAAGAGCCAACTTTTCAATTTGTTTTGCTTGACTACATACATGTGATACCAAGGCATCTCTCTGTCTCTGACTATCTGTCCCTGCCTTTATCTCTTTTTATCTCTGTGTCTGTCTCTCTGTTTTTCTTTCTCTTTCACTCACTTTATCTCCTCCCTCTTTATAGGTGGAAGGAGATGAGGGAAAAAATAATAGATAATTGAAAAAATAAATATTTATTTCAAAAAATAAAGAATAGAATTGAGAACATTTATTATGGGAATGTGCTATTTGTTGGGACAAATACATAAAGTATAGAACTTTAAAACAATTTCCCTAGGAGGATGTTAATATTTTGCCTGTGATAAGTATTGTTTATCTTTATACTGCATTATCATCCTAACACTCTTATAATGAATAAGACATTTGACATGTAAGCTATATATCATGACAATGATTATATAACCAGTGCCTTTTAACATAAAGTGACAATACTGTGACATAAATTTAATTACATGAAGATGTTTCAAAACACAGTCACATATAGGATAATTGGCTGTTTTTTTAGTGCTGTCATAAAAAGTCACTCATATCTAATAAAGCAAAGAACTCATGAAAGTTTTTCAACTATTAACTTATTTCTTGAAATGCTCTTAAATAAAGATGGAAACAAAAACATCTCTTTTTTTTTTTTTAAACTGGGGGAAAGATCCATTTTATTTACCCAGAATGTGTTGGTGGTTAGCCAAATTACAATGACTTGAAAATTATATCTCTTTAAACGTTGTCATTTTAAAATTGGTTTTCTCCCATTCAATAAGAAAAGAAATAGTTTGAGTAAGAAATGGTATACTTACCTTGAGGTTTTTTATTTTACTGTGGCTGATATAAAGCCTCTTGATTGTGGAAGGCATCCATGAAGGCACTTCTATCAGTTTATAGCACCGGACAGATTGATTGTAATCACAGCTGCATCTTCTAGGACAATTAGGATGGAAACCATCTCCAAAGGAAAGCAGTACAAGAAAGGCACAAAGCAAATGCATTTTCTGAATACAGGCTTTTTAATTCTCAGTTGGTGCCAACTCCAGCAGGTATTTAAGTCTGGTCTTTCTTTTTATATGATGAAATCAGATAAAAGGGATCATATGAATGTGGGCTCTGTATGTATAAGGCTACAGGAAAGAAAAAAAGGAGGGGACTCCTTTTAACCTGCTTGAGTTAAAATGTCAGCAACCATTACAAAAGGTGGAAGGCTTAAACAATGATAAGCAGTTTAAATATCTGTAGGTGGGCAAGACCCCATGTTATTTATTGCTGAAAGGGCTAATCTGTAAACACTTCTATTATCTGCTGTTTCCTTATTTTGTTAAATGTGACACTAAGGAATTAGTAGACAAAGAACCATTTTATTGTAGCCTATAAAACCTTTGCATTTTCTGTGACCCCTATATTAAAACCATTTTTTGAGGGGAGGAGAAGGGAAAGGACATTTTCCTCTTAGAACATTAAAGGAAGACCAAAAGGTGTTTTCTTCTCACTACCAAACTTCAGAGATACTTAAAATCACAAATGTCTTTATCTTTGCTTTTTGTAAGGCAGTATGGGCTAATAGAAAGGTCTAATAGAGGACCTGGGTTGGAATCCCGGGTTTACTATTTACTAATTATTGACCTGAATTCACCTTTTTGGCTTCAGTCCTCATTTGTAAAATAAAAATGTTAATTAGATGATCTCTAAGGTTTTTTTTAGTGCTACTGCTCTCCCCTCATGATCACCTATCCCACAACTATTATACCTTGAAAATGTTTGTCAACAAAAAGCACTATCGCTACTGATTTTTGAAATGAAAATATATGAAATATTATGTAGTTTCCATTTGTATCACTGCTACCTATTTTTAGTAATATTTCTTTAATATATGAAAGGATTTTTGATTTTTTAAATAGGAATTTAACTTTTTAGTTGTGAAGGCAGAAAAGCTCTTCCTTTTCTTAAAAATGTTCTTTGTTATACTTTTTTGTCTTGCTATAGTGTTTCCTGCTAATGAATTTTAAAGAATTAAAAATCCTAGTTAGGGGTTTTAAATGAACATAATATTATTTATGAATAATTCATAAGATAGGGCTACATATTCTCACTGATGAGATTTGCCAAAGTAATGCAAAATGTTCTGTGTTCAGTCTATATTAAAGGACTCTATATTCTTCAAATATTCTTATTCACAGATGACATTTTACTAATTGCAACAAGTCCCAGAACACCAAGTTTCCTCAATGAGATATACCACAATGTGGCAGAAATCAGCCTAACCACATAGAAAGGGGCTGGGGTGGGGGTAGGGGGAAGAGCAGGAAGAAGACAGAAAAACTCGTATTAACCAGACTATGATATGCAGTTGAATGGGAAATCTATCAAGCTGTGTATAAAATATTTATATATACATAAATATATGGAAGGGAGATTTTGTTCAAATGCTGTTCGGTTGATACAATCACTGCATTTAGTCACAGATAAGGAGGTGTGAATGTATTGGCAAGTTTTTGATACTGATGGGATGATGCTACCGAATGTTGGGTTTCACGGGTGTTGATTCTAAAAATATATTGGAGTTAGGGGCCAGTTGGTAGGTTGTTTCAAAAGAATTTATAGACTTAGTTCTTCTCCAAATCAAGGGACAACAACTTTATTATGCTGCTAAGACTAAGTTAAATCCATAAGGAATTTTAGCAAGGAAAAGGGGTTTTTCGCAATTAACAAGGAGAAAGACAAGTTTCCTAGCAGACTCACAATTAACCAGAGGGGAAAATAGCACTAGGAGGAAGATGCCATTAAGGCAATGTGGCAAGTAGGGCATTATGCTATTGACTGGTGGGTTAACAAATAGGAGTTAGGTTCCTAATAGGATATGTCAGTGCTGGGGAAAAAAAGAATGCAAATATGCCCATTTTACAGATGTGTATACCACAGTTTTTCCTTACTCAGTGAGCTTCCTCCACCATTCTTCCCCCAAAATGGTATATTGTTAGTTCTCCTGACACACCTTGCTCTCACAGCTAGTCCTGAAGCGCAGAACTTGTAAATAAATCTGAATAAACCTGAAAAAAATTCTAATAAAATTACAAGCATTGTAAAAATTTACGAGAATTCCAAGTCTCAGTTCTGATTAAAAATATAAGGTCAGGACAAAGAGCACATAAGGAATACACAAATTTACAGTAGTTTAAATGAAGCTCTGATTCATCCAGGAGCTTCAATCCTTTACAATTTTCAAGCCAGGGTCTTTCCATCCAGTAGTCCTGAGATGAGGCAGAAAGATCTCTCCTGTTTTTCTTCTCTGAGAGAAATGGCAAGAAATGGCCCTCACCCATTCAAGTTAAACCACTACCCAAATTGTTGTGGTTGTTGTAGGTCTTTTACAGGGGACATATAATCTTGCAGTTGACATCATAACTTGACTTTCTGATTAGACACTGCAACAATGAAGTTATGATGGCTTTGTCAATGCCAGAACAAAAGGCCTGCTTAAGAACAAAAGGCCCATTTAAGACTCAGGTGATCCTCTCAGTGCTCCTCCCTGCTTGTGTCTGAAGTAGCTAGGCCTCCAATTAGTTTACTGTATGCAATTCTGGCTTCTCCTGACATCATTCCCTGCTACGTTACTTCTATCAAAGAGCTGGGGTTTTCTCCTCCATTTCCATCAATATCCAGTGGTTCTTTGTGGGTAGTGGATGTCTCAGTTAGGAGCAAGAGTGTTGCCTTGGCTGAAAGAGCTGTATCCCCAGGGCTTTAAGTGGCTAGTCCCTGGAAACAGCAAGTAATTAAAAAACTGGAGAAGAACCAGAAACTGGGGGAAAAATTCAATTTTTCACTTCTCATGGATGAGAAGGAAAATGTTCTTTTTTCTCTTTTCTGGAATTGAGCATAGCATCTAAAAATATAGCTATTCAGGGAAAAAGAAATATCCTATCCGAGTTGATTTGTTTCAAGTGAAATGATTGTCACATTTGAGGGAACAGAGATACTCCAAAAAAACAAAGATAGAAAGAGATTTAGTAGCTGTAAGCCTGGAAAGTGACAATCTCTCCATAACTTAGACATTTTCTAAGGCTACATGTTTCAGAGGAGTTTTCAATCTTCAATGGTGGAGAGAATTTCCATGAAATTAAAGGTCTGGATGATAGATATAAATATATGTTTGAATAGATAAATAGATAAGTATGTAGACAGATAGATAAATAGATGTAGATAAGTCGCTGTAAACATAAACATAGACAAACATAGATGTAACCATAAGCCAAGAATATATTATGCATGTATATATACTGTATGTATATGTACGTGACTATGAAACATGGGACTACAAGTAACTTGGAAGTAACAAAATATTTAATAAAATTACACAAGGACTATAAGTATGCTTTAGGAAGATCTAATTTCCCAAGCTTGAACTACTTTGGGACTTCTGTGACTGACTTCACCATACTCCTGCATCAGGTACCTTCTTCTTTCCCATCTTAAGTTTCCTTTTGTGTTTCATCTTCATTAGATTATTAGTTCCTTGAGGACAGCAACTGATTTTTTTCCGTTTATGTTTGTATTTCCATTTAGCAGCACAGTGCTTGACTAATAGTAGATGCTTAATAAATGTTTATTGAATATTGTTTAGTCATCATATGTATTGTTTTCCTGACTCTGTTTACTTCATTTTACATCAGTTCACTCCAGTCTTTCCATGTTTCTCTGTACTCATCAAGCTCATTCATTAACAGTAATATGTTATTATATGCATGTACTACAACTTGTTTAGTAATTCTTCTAAAAAAAAATCAATTACTTTTTTTTTCCGAATTGTGTCTCCTTCACACACACACACCACACACACAATGCTTAAAATATTCTGGAACCTTTTATTCCCACTGTGGTCTTCTTAGAGTATATCTAGGAATTACCAAAGATTTTTGAGCTAAAGAATGACATATGCATATCTATGCTATGCTTTATAGAGATTTTTTTGGCAATTGTGCAGAGGACTGAGTGTATAGGATAATCAGGACTAGTATCTCAGTGTGAGGGCTTGCTAAGCCTTTTTCTGGGCTACTCATCCATGTTCCATGTCCACTGGCCCTCAACTTTCACCTGTGGCTCAAAAAAGCTATAGCATGGGCAGTAACCATACCCTGGTAAAATCACTTCAGTTGAAGTGTTAATCCAGATTGAGAGTAACCTATTGGTGAATATGTGAAGACTTCCCCAGTGGAATGGGCAGGTGACAATAATGTGTTCCAATGCCTATGAAGGTGACTGAAGCTGGTGTTGTAGAATGCTTAGAGTTTGGTCAGATATCAAAGATAGACACCAAGGTCACTGCTTCCCAGAGCATTGCCAGTTATCTTGACTGCTATCCTGCCACTGTATTTCAGTGACTCTGGAAGAGAAAGTGGGACTGATGATTTATTCTATGGGACTGTTTCAAGATATCACTCCCAAGTCAAGACATCACTCCCTGAAGTAGTTGGTCCTCCTCATAAAACAAAGGATGATTCAGAAAATGCAGAGGATTAATTGGAAAGTGAAAAGACTAGAGAAAGACCAACAAGGTAACCATTGTCCTGTCAAAAAAAAAATGAAGGTATGAATTAACATCTTAACCTTGTGTGTGGAGAGAAGAGGATGAACTTGAGAGATCTTAATAGAAGACTCAATAAGAAGTGGTTAAAAAATAAAGAAAAGAAAAGAAAAGTTCCCCTCCTCCCTCAAAAAAAAAAGTGGCAATTGATTGGAGGTTGAGAGTGTAGAAGAAGAAAATTTCCTGGGCTATTACCCTTATTGGAAGGGCTGATTAAATGGAAGGAGATAATTCTGCCTCCAGGGCTGCTTTGCCAAAATTTCACATTCACTAATACTTTGTTTGGCCCTTTGGCCCTTCAAAAGTCAGTCTTGTACTAGTGTGCTTATCATCCTTTTTTAGAAGCCTGTCCCCTTGCTTTCTTCCATCACCTAGATAATTCCTAAATCCATCTCCCCTTCTGCTACTACTAAACTTCCATTACCAGAAGAATGACAGCTGCCATTTAACCTCAACTGTGTCTTCACTACCACACAAATTCTTTTGCGTAACTCTCATATTGCATGACATCACATTTTCCACAGCAGCTATTCTAACCCTTCTTTTTAGAAGGTTAAAACTCATATCTTTAGAACTCACTCAATTTGGATTCCTTCATCTTTTCTCTTCCACTCATCAAAACTGCTTTTTGTTTTCTCTCATTCTTGCCTTCTCTAGGATTTATAAATAGCCTTTCTTGCCAAAGATCACCCTTCCATATGTACCTATGATTTTCACGTCTGCTGCATCAATCATCCATAATCTCTTTGTCATCTTCAATCTCTTCCTCTTCATTGGTTTCTTCTGCTCTGCCTGCAAAATGCTTTAGATTTTCTCTGTTCTAAGAAGTGAGTGCAAGGGATAATGTTGTAAAAAATTACCCTGGCATGGGTTCTATCAATAAAAAGTTATTTAAAAAAAACAAAAAAAACCCAAAAAAACAAAAAAAAGATTTTCTCTGTTCTAACAAATACCTCTCTCCTCTCCCCCCCTCTCCCCCCCCCCAATTGTTCTTTGCTACTCCAGAAAGCTACCACTCCTTCTGGATCAGTGCCTTGTCATGGTGGAGGAGCCTGCATAATTCAATGAAACTATGAGATATGCTGTGAAAGTTCACCTAAGCCAAACAGGTCATAGTGGAGAATTCTAATCAAAGGTGATCCACTGGAGAAGGAAATGACAAATCATTCTAGTATCTTTGCCAAAAAAATCTCATGGAAAATGATTTTGATTTGGGGAGATAATAGAGGACAGAAGGTCTTATTGTGCTATGATCCATGGAGTCACAGAGTCAGATATGACTGAACAACAACAGCAAAGCTACTATCCTCTCTATTCCTCCTTTATTCTCTAACATTTCTACAAAAGGACTTTCTACTGTCCACTAGCTGTCTGTACTACCATTTATTTACCATTTACTCACAACTCAATTTTCTGCAATCTGATGAGTTCAGAATTCTCTCTCCAAGGTCATTACCAAATTACCAAATTCAAGTTTCTTTTTAGACTAGATTTTCATTGGCTTTTCTTTCACTTTTTCTTAACCACTCTCTTTCTTAATATTCTTGTCTTAGCTTCAAAGACATCCTCTTCTAGCTCTCCTACCTTTCTACCTATCCTTCTTGGGTCCTTTTTGCTGGTCCCATCCTAAGTGCAGAAATATGTGAATTCTCTTATCGTTGGCTCTCTGTTTTCTATCACTCTTGACTTTCCTAATCTATTTTTATATTTCAATTATTGCTTGACTCCCAAAACTTTATCTCAATTCTGACCTTTCCCATTAACACCAGACCTGCATTTCTATTTTTTTGGATGATTTTTTCCCCTTTTTTAAATTAAAGCTTTTTATTTTCAAAACATATACATGTATAATTTTTCAACATTGACCCTTGCAAAATCTTTTGTTCCAAATTTTCCCCTCCTTCTCCCTACCCCTTCCCCTAGATGGAAAGTAATCCAATATATGTTCAACATGTTAAAATATATGTTAAATCCAATATATGTATACATATTTACACAATTATCTTGCTGCACAAGAAAAATCAGATCAAAAAGGAAAAAAAATGAGAAAGAAAACAAAATGCAAGCAAACAATAAAAAGAATGAAAATGCTTTGTTGTGAGCCACACTCAGTTCCCACAATTCTCTCTCTGGGTGCAGAGGGCTCTCTTCATCACAAGACCATTGGAACTGACCTCAGTCATCTTATTGTTGGAAAGAGCCACATCCATCAGAATTGACAGACCTGCATTTCTATAACAGCCTAATTAACACCTCCACCTTCATATTTTGGTGATACTTCAAATTCAATATATCCAAGACATAACTCACTTTCTTCCAATTTTCTATTTGTTTTCATCATTCTTCTAGTTAGCTAGGCTAGAAACTTCTCAATCATCTTTTATTCTTTCCTCCCCAGAGCAATTCACAAGCAGCTACCAAGTTCTGTTGCACCTACAGATGCACTATTTCTTGCTACCCATTACATTCCACTTCTACAATTGTCACCCAAGTCTAGCTCATCCAAAATTCTTACCTGGTCCATTAAATAGCTTCCTAATTAGTCCTTTCATTTTTAGTCTCTTCCCTCCAAACAATTCTTAGCACTATTTTCAAAGTAATCTTCTAAAATATAGATTTCTTTCTTCTTATTTGATTAAAGACCTTCAGTGACTTCCTTTTACCTACCAAAAAAAATGTAAACACTCAGTATTCAAGATCCTACACAGTGTGGCTCTAAACTACACATTTCCAGACTTATTTAACACTACTCTTTCATTCTACTTTTCAGGCAAACCAATCACTCACTGTTTTCCCATTTCCTATCCTCTAATGACAAGCATTTATACTCACTATCCCTCATACATAGTCTAGGCTCTCCCTCTGCTCTCTTATACTGGCAGAAATTTTGATGATAGACAGACATATGTACACACACACATATATGTACATACATATAAATATGTATGCATATATTTAAAGATATGAAAACATTATAAGAAAAAACCTTATTGTTGAACCAGTAGAATTTCCGGGTTTTATAAAATACTGGCTTTCAACCCATCTTCTAAGTTGGTTTCTGGGAGCTTCTTCAAGTCAAGGGGCTAAGCTTTGTGCTTCTAAGTACATAAAAAAACTAATTGTCCTTTCACTAAGGCAGGTGACAAAACTTCATTATTTGTTTTTATGATTTGTCTATCTGATAAGAGCTGATGGAGGAAAAAGTTATCTTGGTGCTTTTCCTAGATAGTTAAGCATGTATACTGATACATTTCAATATTCTAAGGATCCATGATTTTGATGGTATGGGTATTATTTCTCCTAACGTGCACTGCAATCCATCTTTTAGTGAAGAAACAGTTCTTGAGAGATGCCATAGCCAAAACAATTCAATATTTATTGATAACAATAAGCCTCTCTGAATTTAGCCAGGTTCATCTTCAGATGATAGATGTATCATTTGTCATCAAACCTTTATTTGAACCCTTTTCACTTTAGAACTCTCTTACTCCATTTTTGAGAACACAGGATCGCTTCTGTATCATGAAGTAGCATCATAACAAGACTATAAATAAGTTTCGGGTACAGACTTTCTAGGGGAAAATTATCTGGATTTAAAGGTTAGGCAAAGGAACATTGCAAGGGAAGATTCTGTTTTTTAACCTATATAGAGCCGTTTGAATTTGGAATAGATATGACTTCATTCTCGAACCAGACTTTTATGTTCAGTATCAGTGTTTCTTCTACATTTGTTGACTGGTGTAAACAAAGGGTAAGGAATGAATAAGCCAGGTCCTGAGTTCTCCTCAGAATACTTGGGGGATTCTAAGACTTAATTATGTGAGGAAGATCATAACCAGGATTTATAAATAAGATGGGGAAATCTATGGAAACTACTTTTAGGCTATACTTTGATTTTTATCTTCTATGAGTAGTCAATTTACTTAATGTCATCCCATAAGTAAAATAACAAAAATGAACCTCTAAGTTACAAATAGAAATATTAGTAATAATAAGGTTTCACTACATTTTGAGTCACATTTGATAAAGTAAAAAAGGAAGTCCTTATTTTTCAAACAAAATGTATCATTAAATACATCTAGATTATATTTGGTTTCTAGCAGTATTAAAGGGATTCTGGCAAATCTCTTACTGAAGCTATAGGGGTAATTTCTTTAAAAATGTAAATCTGAATAGGCCTATTATTTTGTCTCTAAGTAAAGTTTTGTTGGGAATTTTTCTATAGCTATCCCTGGAAGATTTACATCTCTATAATTTTGGTATAAATAGCTGATAGTTCTATTTTTTAAGCCACAGAATCAGACTTCCAATTATCTCAGGGTCTTCACAGCATAAAGGGAACCTCAATACTTTCCTCTCCATTATACTAAGGTGTAGTAATGAGACATGATAAGATAATGGAGACTTTGGCTTCAAATAGAATATATATTAAGAGTAGGAACATCTGTATTCCAAGATAGACTGCTGATCCTTTCCATAAATCTATTTCTCTGGAAACATGTACACACACACACATACACACACACACACACACGCACACACACACAGCAAAAAAGTGTTTTGGATTAGAATGGAAAACTGGCTTTTGTATTAATATGTGCAAAACATTAAATTTCAAATCATTCAAAACATCTGATTAATTAATACTATATTAGAAAATTCAAATAGTTTACAAGGAAAATATAAGAATCAACATATTTTTAGAACATTTGGGTACATTGATAACCCATTATGCTTATAATTACTTTAATGAATTGAATTGCCTGCTCTATATTACAAATTTTTTTTTTAAGACTGGATCTCCTTTACTTGTCTAGGCTGGAAGTGCAGAGGTTACTCACTGGCCAACTGGACTCTGAATCATAAGAGGACTTTGCCTGCTTCATTTCTGATCTGTTCAAAATCTTTCTTTAGGCAATCCTGTGGTTTTATAGATGTTTGCTATATTAATGTCAAATTTAGGACCCAGACTTCTATTTGACTTTAACCTTAGTACAATTCAGAACTTCAAAGCTAAAGTGATCTACTAGCCTCAACCTCTCTGGTTGTAGAGATTACAAACCTTACTCACTATTTCCAGGTACGAATTAATTTTGAGTGAGCTATTCCTAACCAAGAGAAAAAATAGGATATCCAAAAATTTTCTTTTTTTTTTTTTCACTCTATTTCTCTGTGCTGTTTAATTCATATGAAAATGGTAAATTCCTGGCTAAATGGATGTGCAAGATGTACAATATATTTCTGAAGCAACCAAAGGCATTTTAAAAAAGAATTTGTTGTATGGTAAGAAGAATAAATTATTTTTAGTGTCCTAAAAGAATTAATCTGCAAGAAACTTGAATAGGTAGGAAGGGAAAATTTGGCTTGATGTATGGTAAAGTTTAATAACTTGAGAAACAAAAAGTTACTGACAAGGAATGAAAGGACTAAAAGTAATGACCAGTAAACTGATACCACTGTTAATTATTCTAGTTTCAGATAAGGCTAAACCCAGCCAGGAGCTGTGGGAAAATGTGAATGAAGAATTCAGATTGGGTGGCAGGCAGTTCAAAGCAGTGTCCTGTGAGTTTAAGGAAATGATTAATGTAAGGTTTTTTGGTTTGTTTGCTTTTAATGCAGGCTATGTCTATAACATGAAAAATAAATAGAAAATTTTTTTAGCCATTGGCTTAAAGTAAGATTCAGGTAAAAGAAAATCACTTTGAAGATTGAATGATTTTGTTCTAGTTTTAAAATTAAATGCCATAAGCAAATAATTACTCAAACTCCAACTCTCTTTTTTCTGTTGTAAATTTAAACACAATCAGAAAAAAAATCTTTATCAAATTCTAAAGAGAGGCCTATATTTTCCTAATTTTAATCCAACATGAAAAATTAGCTGGTTAAACCAGAATTTCTAACAGATAATAGAGATTCATAATGAACACCTACTTTTAGGTTGACTCAGAACCCCAAATCCAATGACTTTTAAACACTATTTTTCTCATATGACCAAAATTAAGATGCCACAATAGTTGGTCTATTTGTGCATTTAAGAGAAATGAACCAAAGGAGTTTGAGGGCAATAATTAACTTTAGGATCCCTAAAGTCACTTCTTCAGTTTTCTTGTCTGTTAGTTAAAAGAGGTTATTCATTAATAAGCATGAACAATGCTTATGAAAAAACATCAGTTGTATCTTCCTATATTTACTACTACTATTATTTAATAAAAAGTAATTAGGAATAAGTTTCCTCTGACTTTTGACTGTGCAAGTCAATTTTCTCTCTCTTTTCATTTATTATTATTTTACTTAAAGCACTTACTCAGTGGTAAGTTAAATTCCAAGTCACTCTCTAGTTATTCTGATGTACCCTAAAGGACAACAACTTAGGGTAAAATAAGGTGTTTCTTTTTCTGGCTGGCCAAATTTTTATAGGAGGTTTTTGAGCAATATATTTTGCCAATTTAAGTAACATCCTATTTTTCAACATACGTATTTAAAAAAAAAATTTCCATAGTATTTTATTTTTCCAATTACATGCAAAGATGATTTTCAACATTCATTTTTATAAGATTTTGAGTTCCAAGTATTTTTTTCTCTCTCCCTCTCTTATGTCCCTCCTCTCCAAGACAGCAAGCAATCCGATATAGTCAACATAATTACTTGGTACCCTACATTGTAAATGTTTCTTTCCCTGCTCCATTGTCCTCCTTTCTTTATATATCTTCTGATTCTAATTTCTATATAATTTATTCCTTTTTCTTATTTTTAATGCTGTCACCTCCAAGTAGAGGGCATGAACCCATATCTCAAAGATATAAGTTGGAAAATTCAACATACATAAGGAGGAAATAAGCTAGATGCTAAGATGGGTACTGCTGCCTGAGACTCTATGAACTCACATGGGAAATAACATGGCATATTCCAGAGCTAAAAATCAGACAGCAACAAACATGAAGGTTATTTTTAAGTCCTGAGGTCTGCTAATAGGCATTCTACTTTTTGATAGCATAATAGCATAATTAAACAATAATCCCTGAAGATATGATACACATGGTAGTATAATATTTCTATTAGGACAACTTCTTGAACAGTTCCTTGGTAATGCCTCCTCTCTGTTATAATATATTTTTCTTTCTCTTATTCCCCTAATCTTTCTCTTTTTCCCTCTTTAATCTGTTTCTATTTTCATCCCTCTCTTTGTCTCTATATATTCCTCTTTTCCAATACCTTTTTTTCCTCTCAGGACAATTTTATACTTATATAAAATGGATATTTGAATATCCAAACTTAGAAAACATATACATTAGAATGCAAATATTATTTTTTTAAAAAGGATTTGGAGAAGGGGTTGTATTGTAAAAGCATTGTTGGGTTCCTTTAAATAGAAACCTTCCTTATTACATTCCAAATATGATTGTATTTACAAAATTCTGACTTATAATTATAAGGAAAAGAAGTATACTAACAATCTATGCTCTTTGCTGTTGTTATTTAAGATGAATATTTGACTTCATCTTAGTCTTCTTATCAAGATCTTCATCCAAGTCAGACCTATTACTAACTGTTCTGAACTCTCTTCTTTTCTCCCTCCATGCATTTTAACTTGGAAACTTCATCAGCTCCCATGAATTTAATAATCCTTTTTAATTTTGTGATTGTCAAATCTACTTATCCAATCATAACCTCTCTGCTAGTCTTCAGTTAAGCATTTCCATTGGGCATTTTGAACAGTATATCCCATAAACAATCTTAAATGCAATATGATCCAAATGGAACTCATTATCTTCCCCCTATTTCCAATCTTTTTTATTACTATCAAGGGCACTATTATATTCCCATTTATATAGGATTGAAACCTAAGGGTCATAATCCATTCCTCATTTTCTCTTGGCCTCCATATCCAATCTCATTGCCAAGGTCTATCAATCTTAAATTCATAATATCTTTTTCATATGCTCCCTTCTCTCCTCTGACATTGATGTTACCCTAGTGGAGGCCCTCATTGCATTATACCTGCACTAAGGCAACATCTTACTGGTTGGTCTGCCTGACATATGACTGGCCCCAATCCAGTACATCTTTCACTCAGCTCTCAAATGGTCTTGAAACACAAGTCTATGTCACCCCTTCACTCAGCACACTCCAATGGCTCCCTATTACATCCATTACAAAGACAAAATCCCCTATCAATCATTCAAAGCCCTTCATATCCATTCCTTTTCTCCTACTCATCCAGTATTCTTATATATTATGTCTCCCTTGAATATTTTGTGATCAGTTACACTGGCTTCCTTGCTCTTCCTCACACAAGACATTCCAATTCCCAATTATAGATATTTTCTCTGGCTCTGGAATGCTTTCCTACCATTTTTTCCCTAATTTCCCTGGCTTTCTTCATATCTTAGTTAAAATCCCATCTTGTATAGGAAGCCTTTCATGATCCCTTTTTATCTTAGTCCCTTCTTTTTGGTGATTATCTCCAATTTTTCTATTACATAAATTATTTGAATATATTTACTTATATGTTCCTCCCCCCATTAGACTGAGTTCCTTAAGAGTAGGGACTAATTATTTTGCTCATCTCTGTATCCCCAGTCCTTAACACAGTGCCTGAGAGGTAATAGGTGTTTACTAAAAGTTTATCGGATGGCAGAAAGACTGTTGATTTAAAAATTAGAAGGCTCTTGGGATCATGTAGTGTAATGCCTTCATATTTGCATTACACTACATGATCCCCAAGATCCTTCTAATTCAAAGAAAAATTATTATCTCTCTTTTTACAGTGATTGATTTTTCCCTCATAGATGTAGTTATAGGAGCTTTAAGTCAGTTTGCTCTGGAGGCAATGCTTCTAATAATAATATGGTTATATCACTTTTAGAAGAATGTTTTCAGAGTTGATCAACACAGAAAGGAAACAGAGATCCTTATTATATGACTATATAATAGTAGGAATTCCCCTTAATCCAATTAAATAATTCTTAGAAAAGATAAACTTTTGTGGTAGAAATGAGTGAAGTATTAGAATCATCTAAAACTTATTCTTTCCTTGTCTTTGGGAGAAAATACTTGAAGCCAAGTCATGGAATATCATTCTATTAATAATTATGTAGTATCAATATTTATTATTCAATATAAAGTAACATATTGAGCTATGAGAAATCAGTCAAGGTTTGTTAGACATAATCTTCCAACTAATCAATGGTATCAGGATATTGTCTGAACTATCCTGACAGATTGCAAAATCAAAATCAGGAAATGTTTCTAATTACTATTATTATCAGGTAACTCTAAGGAAAATGCTAACCCAGTTCCATTGACTTTAGCAATTACTTTTTAAACATCTGTTCTGTATTAGGAGCAGTGTTAGTTGCTGGGGAAACTTATTTTAATAGATTTTTAAATTCATCTATGAAGTTACTCTTTCTTATCCTATGAAATCTTTATCCTTGATCTATAAACCTTCTACTGGGGCAGGAAGATCTGCCTGATATTCTGGGAACCTTCCTTGAAACCTATTAATATTACATGGAAACTAATGGAGTACAAAGACTGTCCCATTAGATATCTCTTGCTCTTTCTAATGCCCAGACCACCTCCTTTTCTGCACACACTTCTCAGATACCGTTTATATACTATTTCTTCAGTGGAATTCTTCATTCCTGATATGCTGCAGCTTCCTCACATCTACCAAGTACCTATCTCTTCATTAGACTTTGGTCAATTGGTAATTAAAATTCTTCATAATTTGTGTTACTTATTCTGTGACTCGTAGCCATATAGCCCAATAGAAAGAATATTCATGTTAATATTGTTGACTTCAGTTATAATGTTTGAAATTTACTTTGTCTTCCATAATTTCTAATTTGCTTGATAGTTAATATAGCAACAGCTTAGATAAAGTTTCTTCCAATAAATTCTTTTTTGTTACTCAGTAGCCAATTTTTGAAGTTTTTTTTTTTTTACTATCTTGTTAATTGTTGTAGATAGATATATTTTGTAAAAATAAATTATGTAATAGAAGTTCACAACTTCTTCTTCAAACCAATTGTTTTTCTTAGTTTATAGAAATGTTTATGTTTGCTGTTGATTGTTGTTACAATAAAAAAAATGACCATTAAAAGAAGAATTTACTGGCTCATACATAACTGAGAGTATCTGTTAAGGAATTCTTTTCTTCTCCTCCCCCACCTATACATAGGGAATGATAGCAACGGGAACAACACAACATACAAAGCAATTCCTCTTCTTAAAAATCCCTAACATTTCAGTTCAGATGATGAAATTCTATAATAAAAGTAGCAATGAAATTACCAGGTTGCTTATCCTCTCTGGGAAATTCACATCTTGAACAATAAATTTTGTCAGTGGTGGAAAATGTACTTTTAGCTGTTCCACAAAAACATAAAATTGCTTAGTTTTAGATGAAAGAAGAATACTAAAGGATGTCCTATGGCATACATTTGGAGTCCACAGGCCATATACAGCAGTACTCACTCATCAGCTGGAATCAGCCAGAACCAGATTAAAGTGTAATGGGAAATATCCAACAAAATAAATCAAAAGCAATAGAATATAGCTAATGGTGATGTGTGATTTTCTGATCCAATTTGAGGATTCTTATCATGATTTAGAAATTCCTGTTTCTATCAACTGGAGAATGGCTGAATAAATTGTGGTATATGAATGTTATGGAATATTATTGTTCTGTAAGAAATGACCAGCAGGATGATTTCAGAAAAGCCTGGAGAAACTTACATGAACTGATGCTGAGTGAAATGAGCAGGACCAGGAGATCATTATACACTTGAACAACAATACTATATGATGATCAATTCTGATGGACATGACCATCTCCAGCAACGAGACGAACCAAATCAGTTCCAATGGAGCAGTAATAAACTGAACCAGCTACACCCAGCGAAAGAACTCTAGGAGATGACTATGAACCATTACATAGAATTCCCAATTCCTATATTTTTGTCCGCGTGCATTTTTGATTTCCTTCACAGGGTAATAGTACACTATTTCAAAGTCCGATTCTTTTTGTACAGCAAAATAACTGTTAGGACATGTATACTTATATTGTATTTAATTTATACTTTAACATATTTAACATGTATTAGTCAACCTGCCATGGGGATGTGGGGAGGGGATGGGGGGAAGGAGGGGAAAAATTGGAACAAAAGGTTTGGCAATTCTCAGTCCTGTAAAATTACCCATGCATGTAACTTGTAAATAAAACGGTATAGTAAAAAAAAATACTATTGAAAAATTAAAAAAAAAAAAGGAATTCCTGTTTCTATTTAATTTGACACTGCTGATCTAGAGGGCACCATAGTTCTGCTTAAGATTCTCTGTTTTCTTTGTTTTGGGCAGAGCAAAGCAACATTCCTAAGAATCCCCCATGAATTATTCCAAAACTTCATTGTATGCCTAGGTAACCATTGTAGGCATGTGTTCCAAAATTTTGGAGTGTAGGCCATATCTAATTGCTTACTGGAAACACTTAATAGTAGAGTTAATAGGGGCAGCTAGGTGGCGCAGTGAATAGAGTACTAGCCCTGAAGTCAGGAGGACCTGAGTCCAATTCTGGTCTCAAACATTTAACGTTTCCTAACTGTGTGAGTCACTTAATCCCAATTATCTCAGGACTGGGGGTTGGGGGGTGGGAGTGGGGGAAGGAGGGGGGGAAGAAACCTTAAATGGCCAGTTATGTAACAAGATTTCATCCTTATTTCCAGAATTGTTGCTGAGTAATATCATCAATCAGGGAAGGGATGAGTAGGCTTCAAAAAAATTTTATTGGTACAACAATTACTCTAAAAACTAGTGTTGTGAATTAAGGAATTCAAAAGAAATAAAATCACTAACCAAAAAAACAGTACCTTTTGACATATGCATAATAGGTATTTACAATTATATGTAGCATCTTCCTTGCATATACAATCTTTTAACTTTACCTCATCGATAATGTAAACATAAATAGTAGTATGAATTAAATCAGTGATTCTCAAAATGTAGTCTGGTGATCTTTTTCAGAGGATCCATGAAGTCAGAACTAATTTCATAATGAAACTAAGATGTTTTAATTTCTAGTACAGTAAATGTCAACAGCTATAACCTATATAACCAACAGTTTTTGTAGAGGAATCTTCAATAATTCTTAAGCATTTAAAGGAGTCTTGAGAATTCCTAAATTAAATCCATGAGCCAATCCCAAATCCTTTTGTAAAAAGGCAGGGATTGAGAACTTAATGTTTCTGAGTTTTTCTGTCATCCAGTGATATAACAGTACTATAATATTGCTTAGGAAAGCAAACTTTAATGTTTTCTTTTGTTAACAACAACAAAAAAAGATTGGCTAGTTCATTTGGTTAAAAGGATAATATGAAAGTAATGTCATGAATTTGATCATCTATGGATCAGTTAGATTCGTTACACTTTATAGCCTTTCTAAGCCTATTAAATGGAAAATAATTGCTGATAGAGTTTCCTGACTTGAAGCTCCCTACCCAACAAAATCACAGGACTACAGGATATACTGCCCAATATATCTAGAAACAGACATGGTTTTATAGATGGGGGAAGACCACACAGAGCTAAAAAAAAAAAAAAAAAAAAAGGAAGAGATGAGAAAGTACCTACAGGATAAGGTAGAAAAGTAGGCTAGAGAGACAAGAGCTAACTATTTCCAGTGATAGATATTTTCCCCTTTAAAGGAGAAGGGCAGGGAAGAATAAGTTGGAGTGGGGAAAGAAGTGAGGCAAGAAGGCCAAATAGAAAGCTTGGGGTAATTGTGTAGAGAAAAGTTGATAATGGCCTGAACCAGGGTAGTAGCTATGTGATTAGAGAGAGAAGATATATATTAGACATGTTGTAGTGTTAGACACAATAAGAGTTGGCAAGTGGATATGTTACATGAATCAAAGTGAAGAATTGAGGATCATATTGAGGCTTTGGTTGACAGAAAGTCTTGAAAATCTGTAAGTTCATTAAATGTCTGTTTCTTTTCTCTTTAAAAAAAAATATAGCTAATTTTGTTGGATATGATACTTTTGGCTGCAGGCTTAGTTCTTTTGCTTGTCTATAGATATGATTCTAAGACCTATGGTATTTTATTGTAGCTGCTGATAAGTCTTGTACAATTTGGATTGTAGCACTAGCATATTTTTATTGTTTTTTCCTTGTGTCTTGCAAAATTTTTTTCTTTGATCTTGGGGTTTCAAGTTTTGGCAATAATATTCCTTTGTGTGTTCCTCAAATGATCTCTCTGAGGGAGTGATCAGTGGATTTTTTCTATTTCTACTTTCCCCTCATATTCTATACAGGACAGTTTTCTAGAATTATTTCCTACATTATTCTATCAAGGTCCAACTTTCTGGCAATCCAATTATTCTTATATTTTCTCTTCTTGATCTGTTCTCCAGATCTGTTGTTTTTCTTATGAGATATTTCACATTCTATTCTGTTTTCTCATTCTTTATAATCTATTTTGTTATTTCTTGATCTCTTGCCCTTGCCCCTTGCCCAATTCTAATTTTTAAAGAATTATTTTCATCTTTGAGACTCTGTACTTCCTTTTCTACTTGGTTAACATTTTTTTAAATAATCTTCTTGTTTTTCTTTTTTAGTTTTTCCTCAATGAATCTTATTTGATTTTTGAATTTTTTTGAGATCTTCTATAAATTCTCTGGGCAGTTTAACCCCAAAGAATAAGCTTTCTTTTCTTTTCTTTTTTTTTTAAACTAAAGTGTCCTCCACTGAAGATGAATCCTGTCTTCCCTGTTCCCATAATATGTTTCAATGGTGGGGTTTTTTCTTCTTTGCTGGTTCACTTTTTTCTAGTAAGAGGTATTAGTGTAAGTATCTCTAACTGTGAGGTGGGGGGAATGATGCTTCAAGCTTCCCTTCAGCTCTTCACTCTGACCAGGAACCCCAGACTAAGAGCTCCATTCTCCTAAAAGTGCCCACAGCACACAGTCCAGAAGCACAACTGGCCCTGGTGTTTCCAGTCAGCCCAAATTCACTCTGTCTTCCTGTACTAAATGCCCACTAACCAAACAGTCCCAGAGGTGAAAGTGTCTGTGGTTCTTGCTGAAGTTCTGAGATAATCTTGAAGGATCTCCACTTGACTTTCTGAAGAGCTAGACCAAAGGTATTTGTACTTCAGATAGGTTAATCCCCACCAGGATCTTTCTTCAGATCTTGTTGAGATGTATCAGAAAGACCCCTGTTCTGCCCCAAGTCTTCTTGGTTTTACACTAGTCTATGTTTGTCTTGAGGTGCAAATTTGTTCTATTTGTGGGGAAAATCTGGAGAGCTTGAAATTCACCAAACTACACTGCCATTTTCCCAGACAGAATCCTCCTCCCCACGCCCTCCCCCTACCCCCAACTTGACTCTTTTCAACAAGGAGGTGATGTATGGCACTTTCAATAGCCTTATGATGGAAAGAGCTATCCACATTGAGAGAGAGAATTTATGGAAATTGAATGTGGATCAAAGCATAATATTTTCACTTTTTGTTGTTTATTTACTTTTTTTCTTTCTTATGTTTTTCCCCCTTTGATCTGAATTTTCTTGAGCAGCCTAACAAATATGGAAATATGTTTAGAAGAATTGCACAAATATTGTATATATTGAAATGCTTGCCTAGAGGAGGAGGGAAAGAAGGGAGAAAAATTTGGAACACAAGATTTTGCAAAGGTGATTGTTGAAAACTATCTTTGAATGTATATGGAAAAATAAAAAAGTATTAAAAAAAAAAAGAATGGAGTTCAAAAGAAGTGCTGAGGATAGAATATATAGAACCATGAATCAGCTGAATAAACATGATAATTCTATTAATTGAAAATAATGAGGTCACCAAGGAAGAAAATATAGAAAGAAATGAAAGCGGGATCTAAGAAATACTCTTAGAATCCATATACAGATATGGGTGATTATCCCAGGAAAGGAGGTTAAAAAGGAGTCACCAGAGTGATTAGAAGAGAACCAACTAAAAACTAGTGTCAAAAAATTCCAGAGGAGAAGGTATTCAAGAGCAGAAGATGGTCAACAGTGTCAAATACTGAAGAGGAATCAAGAAGGATGAAAACTGAGAAAAGTTCATAAGATTTACAATGAAAATTTTGCCACCTTTGAAGAGAACAGTTTGGATTAAGTGATGAGCCAAATTATAGAGTTGAGAAAAGACTTGGAGGAGATATAGTAGAGACAATAGAATATATAGCTTTCTTTTTTTTTTTTTCTTTTTACCTTTTTTGAGTGTGGGAGGGGAATTTGAGAGCTGGAGGGTAGGATTTAGTCTAGTGAAGAATTTTTTAAAGTATTATTTCTTTTCTCTAATTACTTGTGAGACAATTTTTGACATTTTTTGAGTTCCAAATTCTCTCCCTCCTTCCATATCCCCTCCCCCCGAGAAAGTAAGCAATTTGATATAGATTATATGTGTGCAATCATGTAAAACATATTTCTCCATCCATGTTGTAAAAGAAAATAGACAAAAAAAAAAAAAATAGACCACCATAAGGAAGATAAAGAAAGTGAAAAAATAGTATGTTTCAACCTGTTTTTAGACTACATTAGTTCTTTCTATGGAGGGGGATAGTATTTTTCATCATGAGTCCTTTGGAATTGTTTTGGATCATTGTATTGCTGAGAACATACTTGATCATACTACATCATTGTATGATGTACAATGTTCTCCTGGTTCTGCTTATTTAGTGGAGAATTTTTAAGTATGAGAGATAGTTGGTCATATTTATAGGAGCAGAGGAAGAACTAGTATATAGAGAGAAATTGAAGATTAGAAAGATTAAGGATGATTAGGATAGCAATTTGTTGGAGAAAATAAGAGGGAATGAGATCAAGGATGTCCCCAGTGAAAAGAGTTGAGACTGCCATTGGAGAATGATATTGAGACTCAACAGAGAAGAGTAAAAGAACTTCCAAGCTAAAGTAAGTTCTCAAGTGAGGTTAGCAAACATAAAACTAAAGTAGACTCAATCAACTTGGTTGCATGACTTTAGTTCTCTTGAACAGGATGTGAATAGAAGATATCTGCCACAAGGATCAGAATTAGATAATCCTTTGGATATAATAAGCCTCAAAGGAGGAAAGGTTGTAAAGACAGGAGGCGGAGAGTTGAGAAATGGCAATAAGGATTAAGAAGTATGCCAGCACATCCTCAAAGACTAATATGTCAGGTCGTTATAAAAGTAAGTACAACCAATATTAAAGAGGATGCCCAGAGACACAGTGACCAGGTTTAAAATGAAGGGAAGTTTATTGCTGTTGGAATGAGGACTCTTAGAAAGATAGTGTTAAAGAAGAGCTAGAGTGACAGTTGGAGGTAGGGGAAGTATACACTTATTTAGGGTCACTGGAATTGGAAGAGCAAGAGTTTGTTGGTTAATGATGATAACCAATATTTTTGATGGTTAATGATGAGGGCAAGCTAAGAAACAATGGATGGTAGCATCCATGATAGTAATGGTAAGTGAACAGGAAGTTCTCTGCTATTTCAAAGGCTTTGACATCATGCCCGGTTCTCTCAAGTCTCAGCATGAACAAGCTGGTTCTTGTAGATCTCAGAGTGGATTAGGCTTGTGTCTCTGTGTCTACCTCCCCATCCTGTTTTTCACTGGGTTGTGAATGTTACTATTTGGAATCTTCTTCCATCCTTCTCCAATAAATGCTTACTTTGACCACTATGTTAAGCACTTGAAATAAAAATACAAAAAAGGGGAGAAAAAGGTCTCTGCTCTGAAGGAACATACATTCTAAAGAAGGAAGAAAATACATAAAACTGACAAAGTGGTAAAGGGAGAAACTGCTTTTGGAATGGCATGTGGAAAAGTAGCCTGGCGAATCAGAAGCTAAAATAGATTAAAGATAAGCATGGATGGCATAGATTCTTCCTTAAAAGAAGGTTTCAGCTTAGCTCTTAACTCTCCAGACTATTTTTTTTTTTTAAACATCTGTCCTAGTGGTTTTCTCAAACTAAAAATGCCTCCTTTCCCACAGATTTTCCTATAATTAGTTTGTCTTTGGAACCTTCATTTGAAAAAGTACCCATCCCCAAATCCTTCTTACTCTAAATTCTAAAGTAGCATTGCCCTAGCTACTATTTTTCTCTGATTTGCCAAGAGGATTGAATGTTTCCTAGTTTAGATGATTTTTAAAAATCAGCCCCCAAACCAACTCTATAATGGTCATCAAAGTCTTTTCCTTTACCCATTTCCTATTTTTCAGCTTGCCTCAATAAGTTAGCTTGGAGATGTTGTAATTGCCTATTGTGTCTTCATCTCACCTCTATCTTTCTAATTTGATACTGATTTTGAGCTTTGGTCTAACTAATTAATAGTCTAATTACATACCTAAAACAGTTGATTCACAAATGACCTCAATATAACCAGTCTTTTTCTGCTTGCTAAAATAAAATTGTGTGTGTGTGTGTGTGTGTGTGTGTGTGTGTGTATGGTATGTTATTTGGTTCTCACCACAGTTAGTAGTGTTTTCCAATTGTCTGTAGGGGAAAAGTACTCATGAGGACAAACAACATGGAACCAATTAGAAAGGATTGTCTTTATAGTTAGAGGACCTGGATTCAAATCTTGCCTCTGATACTTACCACTCTTTGTGACCCCATGTTTGAGCTATATAACCTCTTTGAGTTTCAGTTTTATGATTTGTAAAACAAAGGATTTGGACTGTGGTTTCTTTTACTTTACAATATGTATTCAGGAACCTTCTGAGTTAATCTACAACCTTTTGATTCTCTAATTTCATAATTCTAAGCCGTGGTTGAATGAGTCCTTCACTAAAAAAGATTAAGATTATATATATATTATAGATATAAATAATATTGTTCTCCCACAGACTAGTATAGCTCTTTGCATATATTAAACCCTTAATAAATATTGAACTAAATTGAAATTAAATTTCAAAGTAGAATGGCATAAAAGAAATGGCATTAAAATGCATTCAATGTGTGCTGACAACAGATGGCAGCACTAGAACGTTTCTTCTTTCTAGTGCAACTCTAGATGGACTTGAATTTTGGTTAATAGTAATGAAGTACAATTTGTGTACATTTGCTCTATCTGCTTCAGTCCCATTATTTCTAGATTTCACTTATATAAAGACCAAGCTCCTACATGGTGCTAAACAAGAGACAAGATGACAGTGGTCTGAAACTGTGAGAATAAAAATAGTGTAACAATTCCAATTTGGTTTACACCAAAAAAGAGTTATTCTACAACCAATAGAATACTGGGTCCACTGAACTTAAGAGACAGAAGACTTGGATTTTTATCCTGACTCAATTACTTAGCAGATAGGTGATAAAGTCACTCTGGGGCTCAGTATTCTTTTCTATATAGTAAATGTGAGAAATGGATGGGCATTTGGTTTCCATAGTTAAGAAAATTAAATTGGAAAAATGAAAGTTAAATTAGAAAACTAGACCCCCCTTCCCAAGAAATAATCAAAGGTGCAGTTTATTTTCCCCCAAAAGAATGTAATCTCCTTGAGGGCAGGGACTGACTTTTATAATCAAGGATGGTGACTGGAATTTAAAAAGCATCCTCCCTCTGTTACATTCCTTTTTTTATAATGTAAATTCCCTGGGAGCAGGGACTGGCTATGTAAGGAGAGATAGAGAATCATGTGGTGTAATTTCTGTAACATCCAGTTAATGGGAAATCAGGGAAGGGACTTGTGCTTCTGGATAGGAAATAACATGCTGCCTTTGGAGTTTCAAAGATGTGAATAAGTTATGGTATTTGAAGATAATGGAATATTATTGTTCTATTAAAAATGATGACCAAGTTAATTTTAGAAAGGAGTATTATATTAACTTAATAATATAATATAATTTAATAATAATAATATATTAAATTAATTTAATAATATGTGCACTGTCTATATTAAAAGATTACTGAGAAAATCTAATAAGGTAATATATATATGAAAGCATTCTGCAATTTTTAAAAAAATTACAAACTTATTAAAACTATACTTCAAATGATTTGTAATTTCATTAGTTATGAGTAATCTAATAGTACAAATAACAGCCCTCTTATCAAATGGTACAAATCATCTATATGACTTTTGTCCATGGATCTCTTATAAATCCTTCAGAAGTGATCTACTTGATATGTTTTCTTTTTCTTTACTAATTGTTTTTTTCTGGTTATACATGTATATTAACTTTTTAAATGCATATTTTTCTATGAATCGTGTTGGGAGAAAAAAATCAGAACAAAAGGGAAAAACCACAGGAGAGGAAAGAAAAAGAGAGAAAAAAGAAGTTAGCATAGCATATGTTGATTTTCATTCAATCTCCAAAATTCTTTTTCTGGATGCAGATGGCATTTTCTAAGTTTATTGGAATTGTCTTGGATCACTGAACCACGAAGAAGAACCAAGTCTTTCTTCGTTGATCATTGTACAATCTTGCTATTACTGTGTATAAAGTATTCCTGATTCTACTTGTTTCGATTAGCATGTAAATCTTTCTAGACCTCCTTTCTAAAATCAACTTGGTCATTTTTTATAGAACAATAATATTCCATTATCTTCAAATACCATAACTTATTCAGCCATTCCCCAATCGATGGGCATCTATTCATCTTCCAATTATTTGCTACTACAAAAAGAGCGCCTATAAATATTTTTCACATGTGGGTCCTTTTCCCTCTTTTGTGATTTCCTTGGGATACAGATCCAGTAATGACACTGCTGGGTCAAATAGTATGAACAGTTTTATACCCCTTTGAACATAGTTCCAAATTGCTATCCAGAATGGTTGAATCATTTCACGACTCTATCAACAATGCATTAGTGTCCCAGTTTTCCCACATTCTCTCCTTTATCATGTTTTCCTGTCATCTTAGCCAAACAGAATTATGAGGTATTTCCTCAGAGTTGTTTTAATTTTCATTTCTCTAATTAATAGTGATTTAGAGCATTTTTTCATATGACTATGAATGCCTTGAATTTCATCATCTGAAAATTGTTCATTTCCTTTGACTATTTATCAATTGGGGAATGATTTGTGTTCTTATAAATTTGACACAGTTTATATATTTAAAAAATGGAACACTTATCAGAAACACTGGCTATAAAAATTTTCCCTCAATTTTATACTTCCCTTTTAATCATATTTGGTTGGCTTTGTTTGTGCAGAAACTTTTTAATTTAATATAATCAAAGTTGTCCATATTACATTTTATAATGTTCTCTAGTTCTTCTTTGGCCATAAATTCCTCCCTTCTTCAAAGGTAAATTATTCCTTGCTCTCCTAATTTGCTTATGATATCATTCTTTATGCCCAAATCATGTATCCATTTTAACCTTATTTTGGTATGGGGTGGATTGTAGATCTGAGTTTCTTATATATTATTTTTCCTGTTTTCCAGAAATTTTGTGAAATAGTGAGTTCTTATCCTAGAAGCTGGAGATTTAGGAGTTTATCAAATACTAGATTACTATAAGCATTGATTATTGTGTCGTGTGTTTCTAACCTATTCCACTGATCCACTGCCAGTACCAAATGGTTTGGGTGAATGCTGCTTTATAATGTAGTTTTAGATCTCATATTGGTAGGCCACCATGCTTTGTATTTTTTTTTTCATTAATTCCCTTGATATTCTTGACTTTTTATTTTTCCAGGTGAATTTTATTTTTTCTAGCTCTATAAAGTAATTTTTGGCATTTTGACTGGTATGGCGCTGAACAAGTAGACTAATTTAGATAGAATTGTCATTTTTATTATATTACTTCAGCCTACCCATGAGCAGCTGATATTTCTCCAGTTGTTTTGATCTGACTGTATTTGTGTGAGGAGCTACTTGATATGTTAAGAATCTTCCTCGAGATCTTCTAATGAGAGGATACCAGTAGAGCATGGAGGCTGTTCATCTTGTCTTTCAACTCTCACTATGTAATTGATCCATCTCTTTCTTAAGTATTACAGATCTCTATTAAGATTACTCCTCTTAGACAATTCATTAGTAATATGTTGCAAGCTTACCATGAACCTCTCCATTGTCCTTTTGATGACTAGCAACTTTAAATTTTCTTGCAAGACTGTAGCCTTATATAAAGTGCAAGTGCGCGCGCACACACACACACACCACACACATTTTTACATATATATGCAGCACAATTGGAAGAATACTGATGTTAAAAAGGCATATTTTTGATTTTAAGGTGAAGCTTAAGAGTTATTAAAAAACACTGTCCCACTTCTGAAAGATCATGTAGCCTGCTCCTCTCCTATTTAATTCTGGGTCCAGTTCATTATTTATTAACAATGGTTGTCCAAGATTGATTTACCAGCTCGGTAAGTTGTCTGTCCAACTATGTATCAGTTTTGGACATATCTGCTTTCCAAGGATTTTCCAAGGAACCTAGCTAAAGAAGAAGGCACCTTGACCACAAAGTGACAAATTTTTTGGTCATGGTAATACATGAATGAATGAGAAATAAAAAAATGGTCCTGAGACCTCTGTTTTACATTTTTGCTTTTATAGTGACAACTGGCAGAAGAGGGGACAGAGAGTGCCAAAAGTCAGAGTTTTTAGACCTCTACAAACTTTAACTCCTGATACTTTAAACATGATATCCTTGCCCAGTGATCAATGAGTGAACTTACTTATCCATCTTGACATTCTTGTAGAAATAGTACCAGAAGGAAAAAGAAAGTTTTAACTAAATGGATGGATGGCTTGCACATTCACCTTAAAGGAGCAAAGAGATGGAAGAATTGGCTTTAGCAAGCAATCAAATTTAACAAGAAACACGATTTAATGAGTTACTACAGTAATTTAAAAAATATTTATTAAACTCTTTCTTTGTTCAACAAACTATATTAAGTGCAGAGGACAAAAAGCAAAAATGGAAAATGTCTCTTCTCAAGGAACTTTTATTGGAAAACTATAGCATGTACACAGAGAAATAAATTGAAGATCATTTTAAAAGAAGAGAGCACTACTAATTCACAAGGAGTAAGAAGAAGCTTTCCTAGGAGATACCATCTATCTTAAAGTTTAAAGGAAGATAAAGTTTCTAGAGGCATAGATGAGGAAGAAGCCCAATACTATAATGAAGGGCAAAATACAAAGGCATGGAGATGGAATGCTGATTTCTGAGAACAGCAAGTTGGTCAGGTCATCAAAAAGGAGGATATAAGAAGAAGAGTAAAATAAAATAAATCTGGAAAGATAAGCTGCAGTGCTCATGATAAGCATTCGCTGGGGGGGAAAAGGGTATTGTGAAAATAATTACAACTTATGCAATGATAATTATAGCCATGGATAATGAAGTAGTGAAATTTTATGAAGAAATCAATAATACTTTTCAAGTTAAGATATTTCAAATGTTTTATTTCTAATTTTTAAATAGTATTTTTTGGCAATTACACATAAAGAAAAAAATTTAAGATTTAAAAATTTTTGAGTTCCAAATGCCCTGCCTTTTTCCCTTCCCTTCTCCAAGAGAGTAAGCAATTTGATATAGACTATATATATATGCAATCATATAAAACATATTTCCATATCAGTTATTTTGTGAAAGAAGAAATAGACCAAAAGAAACACACACACACAAATGAAAATAGTATGTTGTGATCTTCATTCAGGTTCTGTTCTTTCTCTGGTAGGAATTGTAGGATCATTGTTTTACTGAGAAGAGATAAGTCATTCATAGTTGATCATCATACAGTACTGCTGTTACTGTGTACAATGTTCATTTTGTATCAGTTCATATAAATCTTGTCAGGTTTTTCTGAAATCCACCTGTTCATCATTTCTAATATACCACAACCTGTTCAGTTATTCCCCAATTGATGGGATTGCCCTCAATTTTTAATTCATTGCCACAACAAAATGAGCTGCTATAAATATTGCTATACATGTAGGTCCCTTTCTTTTTTGAGGTAACTCTAACTTGCTCCTTTTAAACAAAATATTTATCCAGAAAATGGGAAATAAATAAGAGAAATAAGTACATCTAATAAAGTTTTGCAAATATAAATCAACTGCCACAATGAGGAATCCAAAAGAACTTAACTATCTTACTCAGCATATACTTAATGCTGCTCTGAAAAGCTATATGACAAGAAAGAGCAACATCAGTTTAGAATACAAATTTGTTTGTAAAGATATGGATAGCAAATAGGTGGTCACCTTTATCACTTATTCTACAAGCATTTACTTAAGTACCTATGATACAAAAAGTGCTAAGTTTGGTTCTGAGAGAACAAAGATAAGAACAAATCAGTCTCTGTCCTCAAAGTATTTACATGCACACAGATAATTCAATATAAAATATATACAAAGCAAAAATAGAAGAATTGTGATGAGAAGCACTAACTAGGAAGATCAGGAAAGGTTTCATAAAGAAAAAAAGCTTTGTAGGAAAAAAAAAATCCACATCTTTGCTTTTTTGCTGTTACTTAGGATGGATATCTAACCACTCTTCAATCTCTTTTCCTATATCTTCATCCAGGTCATGACAACTAATGGTGGCTATTGCATAGGATTCTATCCTGAGCTCTCTTCTTTCTATATATCACTTCAGCTAATGATCTCTATGCTCATGATTCTCAAATCTACTTATCCAGGCCAAATATCCCTGCTAATTTCCAATCTCCCAGCTCCAATTGCCTTTCAGACATCTTGAATTGGACATCCCATAAAAATCTCAAACTCAGCATTTCCAAAACTGAACTTAATATCTTTTCCCTTTCCTCACTTCCTTATTACTATGAGAATTGCAATCTATTCTTTACTTTTTCACCCCCTATATCCAATCAATTCTCAAATTTGTTGATTTTACCTTGATAACAGCTTTTGTTTATGCCCCTTTCTCATCTTAAAAAAAAAAAAAAAAAAAAGGTGATACTGCTATCACCATAGTACAGGTCTTTTTTACTTCAAGTCATGCAGAAGCTTGCTGGTTGGTCTCCCCTTTTACTTCAAGTCATGCAGAAGCTTGCTGGTTGGTCTCCCTATCACAAGTGTCTCCTCATTCTAATTAATCCTCCACTCTGATCTTCCTAAAGTCTGACCATAGAGTGATGATGTCACTCCCTTACTTAAACTCTATTGGTTCCCCGTTACATCCAAGAGTAAAAATCCTTTGTTTGCTATTCAAAGACCTTTATAACCTGTTCCTCCACCTTTCCAATTTTCTTACCCCTTATATTCTTTTCCATTCAGCGACAGTGGTCTCCTTGCTCTTTCTCAAAGGTACTCCATCTTCTAATTCTAAGCTATGCCCTATGCTTGGAAGATTCTCCCTAAAAAGAATTGTTTTTTTTTTTTCACTTGGTTTTCTTTGGTTTCCCTGGCTTTCTTCAAATCCTAGCTAAAAATCTCTCTTTTAGAAGAAGCCATTCCCGATCTCCCTTAATTCTGGTACCTTCCATTTTCACTTAACCTAAACCAACTCTAATTGTAATTGTACAGTGATTGTCTGGTTCTGATTTCCTATGTGTACTAGTCACTCTGTTGATGAAGAGGGATAACAGTCTAGAGGAAGGTTGCAGTGCCAGTGTTTAATTATTGGGGATTCTCTTCTCCAATCCTGCAGGGCTAAGAGCCAGGCAGCATTCTCTCACAGCAAAATGGCTTCTATAGTCAGATTGCTACTACAGAATCTTTTCTCTTCTAAGTGATTTTGTTTTATTTTCTTTACCACTGGTGAATGTAGTTTTAGTTATACCTCTTTCTTTCTTTTTTTGCTGAGGCAGTTGGGATTAAGTGACTTGCCCAGGGTCACACAGCTAGGAAGTATTAAGTGTTTGAGGTCAAATTTGAACTCAGGTCCTTCTGACTTCAGGGCTGGTGCTCTATCCACTGCGCCAGCTAGCTGCCCTTGTTATAGCTCTTTCTAAGATCCCCTTAGATTGTCCTGCATCAGTTTATAGCTTCCAATTTCAAAATTACTCTAAACTCAAACTCACCTAAATAAAAATATTTAGGGGAGAAGTATGAATGAGAAAATGGCCAATCAGTATAAAATATCCATCATGCATCTTTTACCTCCCTCCTATTCTCTACCCAATGTCCCTGCAACCTTCTTTCCAATATTTGCTGCTGGTTTTAAAGATAAAGGACAAGTTGGCAAAATAATGTAAATCAACTCAAGTCATCTTTTATACCCCAATACTTTAAAAATCTGTAATTTTGAGTGTGTAAATCTTCTATCAAGGTAAATCAAAATTCCTGTTTGTGGTCTTTTTTAGATGCTTTGGCAGAATTTTTTTTCTACACTGCTGCCAATAGTGATAAACCTCTCAGAACTTTATAAGGCTTATTGTCAGAGAAAAGATAAATTCTATTTCTGGACCCATAAACAAAACTATCTTCCTAAAGCCTTCCAGAGTTTGCATCTTGTTGTGGCCTTTGAGAACACAAAAACTATGTCTACTCCATAAGGCGAAGGAATGTTACTTAAGTAGCAGTCACTTCTCTCCAGTTGCATCTCTCTGTATTGCCAATACAATGACAAATTATTGTAATCCCTGTCCTGAAGCCCATTGATATGGGACTCTCTCCTTTTTGGTGGAAATGAAGGCCTTCTCCATAAGGGGCTAGATGGAATTAGTGGGAGGCAGAGAGCTTCAAATTTCAGTAGTTTCTCTTCAAAATATCTTTAGGGCCAGTCTCCTTCTGGACAAGCTTTATGACTTTTGAGTGTTAAATCCTTTCAAGCACCCCTAACTTCTAACTTTTAAAAGGGACAATGGAAGAAACCAATTCAACTGCAGGTTGCTGAAGGAACAGATTCTGGAAATACATGAGTGAAGTTAGCATTCTCCATCATTTTCCTATCACCAGCTTGCAATGCTAGAGGCTTTGGAGAATTATCTCTTGAGTAAAATTAAAGACACTCTTAGTTAAGCAGAATCATCTCATTCCTAATGGGAGAGCCCCTCACTCTCAATTCCCTGCTATAAGGTCTCTTTTGTATACTTTCTCTGATTCCTTTTTTGTTGTGATGTGGAAAGGAGTGAGTTCCTTTACTATTTACTATGGTGTGTTCATTGGGGAACCAGTGTTTGGTGGGAAAAGTGTCAAATCTTGAATATAGAATTTGGAATCTTCCTTTCCCCCCCAATAACAAAGTGATCAGATGTTAATTTGATCCCAGTCACAAACCCTAGATGAAGAATATTTAAGGGAACAGATTTATATATACTTCTAACCTGGCATTCTCTTCTCTGAGGATAGCAGAGTAGTGGCTTCTAACTGTAATCTCCTGCTTCCCTTATTAGAAGGACTCAAAGTAGGATGGAGAAGAGACTATAAATATCTATTCTGCCTCCTCTGAGCCACACAATAGCCCTCCAAGAAACAACATACATGTAGGAATTATATACCTGTTTCATCATAATATCCTTTTATTCTATTTCTCTTTTGTGTTTTTATTCCTTTTCCCTCTACTACATACATATGTCATTGATTAATACTTGTAAAAATTAAGGCAGATTTCCACATATGACGTTCATTTCTCCGTAAGTTAAGGCTGTGATTTTATTAGTGATGGGAACTTTTGGGTGAGGAAACTACTACCCAAGTCTGTGTCAGCAATTTCTCTATAGCTTACAGTCTTGATTTCTTAGAATACCAAGAAGTTAAGTAATATGCACAACCATGCAGCCAGTATGAGTCAGTAAGTAAGGGGACCAAACTCAGATATTCTTGGCTTAGAGGCCAATTCTATCCATTTCACATGATCAGTTTTGCAATTTTATCATCACACTGCCTGGGTTTCAAAAAAACCCCAAGGTTAGGGAAATGATTCATTCACAAGCATTGTCTATTTAAATTACTTTTTATTTCTTCTAAAACTAAAGATTTTGGGAAAGGATAAAAAAAATCTCCCAGTTTTTTTTTTTTTTTTGGGGGGGGGGGGTGGTGGTTTGTTTATTTTGTTTCATTTAAATGGTGAAAGGAATTCCTTTAATATGTTTTCCTTTAAGGATGGACTTATCTGATCTCCTCCCCAAACCAAACCATAGCCTCTGAAAAGGCAGAATTGCATATTTTTAAAAGTGCTGGCAAAGTAGGAGGCAAAACAATCAGCTTAGTCTAATGGGAAATATCCTCTTTGGAATCAGAGGAACTAAGTTCAAAGGCCAGCTGTTACTCCGTTTGTTGCATCCTAAGCATATATGGGAGCACTTTAGCCATCAGTTTCCACATCTGAAAAAAGGTGGAAGGAAGGGGTTGGTCCAGATCTCTCAACTCACTTTGTTTTAAAATTCTATGATCTGGGGGGGGGGGGGGGGGGGGGAAGGGGGGGGGGTTGTACACGATCGGCCCCAAAGGAACGAACAAAGAAGTGGGCGTCTAGCCTCATCTTATGGACAGTGCAACCTTCGCGGTTATGTCTTTAGAGGACGCTCCCGTTCCTGCAGCACACGGGCCCGCGTGGTACATTCCCGGGATTTCGAGGCCAGATAACCCGTCGATTGGACTGACCAGGCTAAGTACTTACTCTGGGTCACCAGAAAAAAGAAGCATTAGGATGGGCTGGAGAAGATGCAAAGGAAGCCAGGACTGACAATTCGGCAGAATTCCATTACACTAAAGAACTAAAACAAGTCACCCCAACTTGCCCGGAGAACATGGGGGGCGGGAGAAGACGTGGTAACGGTGTCAGACTAAAATGTATCTACTGCGCACGCGTATGAGGTAGTACATCATTCTTGCTTTAGCGCCCCTTACTGCCCCTTCCACTTTGGGATCTGACAGAACAGATGGACGGAAACTACTCTCCCACGCGACGTGGACTCCCTAACTCTTCCTCTATGCCTTCCCACGTAGACAGCGATGCGACTCAAGCTTTCCAACTCTTCTGAGCTCCCACCCCTTAATTTGCCAGTACCCAAGATGGCCGCGGAGAGGATGGGCTCTTGTCAGGAGCCTATCACAGGCCAAGCATTGACCTTTGCCCCTCCCCACTCCTCCCTCTCCGGCGCCGGTGGCAGACGGCTTCTGCGTATGCGCAAAGGGGACTGGGGGAAGGTGTGTGGGGGGGTGCGACACAGTCCCACGGTATTGCCAGTTCCGCCTCTGTAGCAGCTTCAGTCTCTGCTTCATCCCTTTGCTACCCCTAGAGCTGGGTTCCCATCGTTACCTGCGCGAGGGGACAGGGAGGCAGGACCGGCAGCGGCGCGCTCTCAGAGCGCTCGGTCCCGGCTGTTCCCCTCCCGCGGGCAGGTGGCCGGGATCGGCGGGAGAGGCTAGGGGGAGGCCCATAGCAGCGCCATGTCGGCGGGCGGCCCATGCTCGGCGGGGCCCGGCGGGGTCTCCGGGGGTGCCTCCTGCGCTTCTGGGGTGCCCCCCGGGGGGGTGTCGATGTTCCGGTGGCTGGAAGTGCTAGAGAAGGAGTTTGATAAGGCCTTTGTGGACGTGGACCTGCTTCTAGGCGAGATCGACCCGGACCAGGCGGACATCACTTATGAGGGACGCCAGAAGATGACCAGCCTGAGTTCTTGCTTCGCGCAGCTCTGCCATAAAGCACAGACTGTGTCCCAGATTAACCACAAGCTCGAGGTAGCCCGGGATGGGGATAGGGTAGGGGTAAGGGGTAAGGAAGGACGCTGCTCGGGGCTCTTCGGTCAGCTCCTGGGGCTCCTGAGGCTCCTGATGAGTAGGCGGCGACCTGCCCACCTGGGGCCCTCGGGACTTCCCCTTGGCGTGGGGGAGGGGAGGCTGAGGCAGAAATCTGGGGGCGTCCACCTAACACTCCCTGCTTCTTGTAACCGTAACTACTGGTTACCCCCTTTCTACCGTGGAAAGGACACCTGAGTCGAAGAAGAGATTGCCACAGTTCATTTTCTGGGCCCAGGGACCTAATATTAGGGTGGTGGCTTAGTCCTGTTCCCTGTTCCCCGTTCCCCATCCCAACATTTGTGATTCTTCTGTCGGATTAATGGATAACAGATTTGCATGTTGGAGATACACTGTTGATTATTTTTAGTGCTGGAAACACACCGTAGCCTTTTTCTTCCGTACTTGAGCTATTTAGTGGAATTTGATCCGATCTGCTGAGACAAATTAGTTTGGGGAGGGAATTGCTTTCCTTAATTAAAAATGTTAGAGTGGTTCTCTTTATAGATAGGTTTACTTAGGTTACTTCAGTTGTTTGTGAATGGCTTTCAGCATTGGATTTTGTTTATGAACCAATACATACCTTTTCCGATCTTCCTTATTACTTTTCTTCTTAGATTATCTTTAATTTATCCTGTAGAGACTCACCACCACCACCAAATCTTAGTGCAATTAAAAGCTTTAGTAGCTTTTTCAAATCTTAGTGCAGTTTTAAGTTGCCAAACCTTTAGTAGCTTAAAACTGCACTGAAATTTTTGAGACATCCTGTATCTCTCATTTGTGTAGATCTCTTTGAATGTTTTCTTCTTGGTTAGATTTCTTGAACTCCTTGAAAAAAGGGGGCTTCCCCTCCCTTGTATTTCCACTGTTTAACACATTGACCCGCATTAGTAGGTGTTTCATAAATGACTTGACAACTTACTTGACATGCTCTCATTCTCAAAAGCTGGATGCAAGCTAAGTAAAGAAAGAATGCTCATGCCTTGATCTTGTGACTGTTTCTAGGGGCAAAAATATTTACACATCATATGTAGAAATAAATTCAATTTGGAACATTGTCACAGTATTACTGTTTCATAAAGGAACATTTCTCACTATAGGTTTTATTAGCAAAGAATTAGACTTGTCCTTTAAAGTAGGAAAATGGGAGGTAAAGTTGAAATTAGGACAAAGGAATTAGGAAAAAACTATGGTAATAGCTTTCAGTTCTGCAAGGATAAAATTATAAGTAAAAGTGATACGTTTTTGATTAAGAAATTATTACTATTGATTCAGACATTTGGGTTCTTGCCACATAATTTGGATGACTTCTTAAAGGATCAAAATTCTGTGACTTAGTAAAAATAGTATTGAAAGAAAAGTTGTGTAGTTAATCTTTGGTTAACTTGCTATTGCAAACTAAGATTTTCATCTTGAAGGTTTTTCCTGAATTTTCATTGACAGCTTATCCCTTCCAAAAAAATTTGGTAAGAAACTGGTAGTGAAAATGCCTCTGGAATTCTTGGATTTTAATTTTTTTTTTATTAATTCTTCTGTGCAATATATTTCTCTTTTTGGTATTTGCTTTTGGGTGTGTCTGATACTGTTTTATGGGTGGTACTTAAAAGATCTCTGAATATTTACTCAAATGTAGGAGTATATTGTGAATAAACATCTTTTTATATTTGAACATATTTTAATTTCTTTTAAAAACTTGAATAGCCAAATACTCAAGCAGTGATAACTTAAATGTCAAATCAAGAACTTAATTTTGTAGAAAAGACCATTTTGTGAGTAGGAGTTGGTTTTCAGTTACCTTCAGCTTTATCCATTCCAAACGAATGTTAGTAATCATAAATTATTCAAAATTGTTCTCTTTTCTCAAATGACATTCTAAATTCAAATTCACTTGTGCAAGATTGTATTTTTTAATGTAAAAATAAACAGATGAAGTTCATAGTAAATGGAAGAAAAATAGGCTTTCATTTTGGTATTGGATATATTTAGAAAAAGTTGCATTTGATTTATTTCAACACTTCTGAAATATTGTCAGATCTTACAAGTTTAGCAAATTCTGCACTTTTCATTTAATTGGAACTCTTAGCTGTGCATGTAGGAAAAAAAAAAGAGTCACTATCAGTAAGAAGTTTTCAGAGTTTACCACAATATAGCTCATATATTTTCAGTCTTCTGAATACTTAGAAAATATTGGCCTAACATTTTGATGCATACTTTCTGTTCCTTATATGACATGGTTTTTCAGTGCATCCAATCTAGTTGGGTTTTTCTGGATACTCCAGCTTATCAATGTCTTTTTAAAAATGATGTACTCATGAATGAATGCAGTATTACAGATATGGTCTGTCCACTGCTTATTATGGTGGGATTTATGTTTATATTTAATTGCCTCCTTTGTTTGGGACACTATATTAATGCAGCTTAAAATTTTCTTAGTTTTGTTTATAATGAGATGGGTGGACTGGTCATTTTGTTGGCTTATATAGAACTTCTAATAGAACTTATAGTTCTTTTCTTATGAATTGCTCTTAAACCAAGTAAGTCTCTCCTGGGGGAACTAACCTGGAGCCGAGAAATGGTATGTCTTGTTAGAAGTGTAGCAAAGAGGTCAGTTTCATTAGATTGAAGAGAATGTGGAGGGGCATAAGATATGAGATGACTGAAAAATAGGAATATGTGGCTGAGGTCTGGAGGGCTTTAAATTCCAAGCAGAGCAATTTTTATTTGAACATGTAGGTGATGGGAGCCCCTGTAATTTGAGTATGAGGATGACTTGATTAGATCTGCATTTTAGAAAGATCAATTCAGTTGAATTTAGGATGCACTTGGTGAGTTGAGACTAGTGGCAGGTAAGCCAACCAGCAAGCTACAACAGTAATGGGAGGATATGAAGGCCGTTGCTAGAGGTAGCAATATCAGAGCGAGAAACAGATGTATGTGTGTGATATATATATATCTATATCTATCTATATCTACACACACCTTCTACCTATTTCTATCACATCTCTCTATCTCAATAGATATCTATTTATTTATGTAGTTATCTAGCTAACTTTCTATCCAATTGTATGGGAAATGGTGCAGATGTGAAATCAACAGACCTTGGCCAGAATATGGAAGGTGAGAGACAGGCGAAGAGGAAGACATCTAGAATGCGAACCTCAGAGATTGAGTAGATGGTGATATTAAGGAAGTTTGGAAGGGGAAGGTTTAAGAAAGAAAGATGATGAATTCATTTTTGGACATGTTGAATTTTATTTTCTTGGGCTATCCAGTTCAAGAGGTCTGAAAGAAAGAGGTAGAAGATTGAAAGTTAGGAGACACATTTAGCCTGGATAAAAGGATTTGCGAATCAGTATTATTGCTGTTGTTGAGTCATTTCAATTGTGTTTCACTCTTTGTGACCCCATTTGGGCTTTTCCTGGCAAAGATACTGTAGTGGTTTGCCATTTCCTTCTCCGTGTTATTTTGCAGAAGAAGAAATTGAGGCAAACAGGGTAGAATGGCTTACCCAGGATCATATAGTCAGTGAAAAAATATCTAAAATTAGATTTGAATTTAGCTCCTTCTGACTCCAGGTCTGATACTCTATCCACTGTGCCCCTTAGCTTTTCTAATTCTTTTATTTCAATAAATATGTATAAAAATTTAACCATTTATGTTAAATTGTTTTGATTGTGTTCATATGGATATTGTGCTCATTGAGAATCTTTTGATTCTTTGCTTTTGAACTTTGTATTGTAAACCACTTTTGATTATATCCAATGGAATATAGACAGCTATATGATGCAGTGGATAGAGTGCCAGGTTTAGAGTCAAAAAGATTTATTTTCCTGAGTTCAGATGTAGTCTCAGATACCTAGTAGCTGTGTGACTCTGGGCAAATCATTTAACCCTGTTTGCCTTAGTTTCTCATCCTGAAAATGAGCTAGAGAAAAAAATGACAGATCATTCCATTATCTTTGCCAAACAAACAAACAAACAAATGGGGTCATGGATAGTTAAACAAGACTGAAAACCAGAGTTGAACACAATTGAAAACCAACTGAACAAGGAGAAAATGGAATGTACCCATTTTTAGTCTTTACCATTATTTGGTGAAGCAAGAACTTTTTGTTCCCAAGTATTTCTAGAAATTTTTAATCTGTTTTTCATGTGCTCTGAAAATAACAATTGGGTACATTTTTTTTTTTCCCCCCCTGAGGCATTTGAGTTTAAGTGACTTGTCCAGGGTCACACAGCTAGGAAATGTTAAGTGTCTGAGGTCAGATTTGAACTCAGGTCCTTCTGACTTCAGAGCTGATGCTCTAACTACTGTACCACCCAGTTGCCCCAACTGGGTACTTTTTTGATAAGTAATATTAATCTTTCTATAATTGCATTGGAGTAATTTTGTTTTGTTAATATGGTATAAATTTTTTTTTATGGATGTGTATTCTTTTAGATCTGTTCTGTTCTATTTCATCCAATCAAAAATATGTTAAGACCAGTATTGCCTAGGTGTTAATCCTGGACTTCTGTTAGCCAGTCTTTTTTTTTTTTTTTTTTTAAACAAATTCATTCTCAGCTTTTCATGTTCTTAGTGTCTTACCTGGAAAAGTTAAAGATGGTTTTCTTTTGGTAGTTCAATCTGCCCTCTCCAGTCTTTGGTATAACAGATTAAGAATTTTATACTTAATGAATCCAAATTACATTTTTATATTGTGGAGAAAGTTTTGGAAGGATGAAGTAACTGTTTACTATGCTTTTCAGCCAAGTTTATTTACTTGAAGGTTTTTTGAGTGATAAAAGTTGTCAATACTTTGTATAAAATATAAAAATACACAACCATGTAATTGTTCTATTTTGGGAGATGTCATTAGTGTTCTCATGTTTTGGTGTAGAGGACTAGAATTCTGGAGAAGTATACTTGAAACAAGCTGTTAACTCAGTGTGATTGATGAAATGATGGCTCTCTAGTTCACATATACTTAGTACTTACTGTGGTGATTAATGGTGCTCTAGTTCATACATATTCAGTATGCTGTAATGATGTAATTATACTAAGGTATATAAGGATTGATTCCTTATCAGGAACAATTCTATCTTTGACCATCCTGGTGGCTCTCCTGCCTCCTCTATGAAGATCAAGGACTTGGGCTGGCCTCCAGATCCTCCAGAAAGCTAGCGCAAACATTACATTTTGGTAGTAATTATGTCATGCCTTAAGAAAGATGGGATAGGCTTGCTTCAGAGAATAAGCTTTGTTACTAATTCATGCAGAATTGTGGAGTAGTTGAGTCAATAATTATTGCTCTTTTCAAAACAGGATACTTTGCAATTTTGCAGAAGAGATAGAATTTGTCACTTCCTTTAAGGTACAAGTTTTCTTTGGGACTTCTTTAAATCATATATAGACACAATATTTTCCATATCCTTCTTTTGGAATTTCCTCTAATTTTTATGTTTATCAAGCCTCCATCTTAATAGTTTTTAATTTATGTTATTTTATTCTTGGTGTTGCTTTGACTGCTTGTATTGCCTTAACCTTTTGTCTTTCTCTTTAAAATTAAAAAAAAATAAATTTACATTGATACTTTTGTTTTCATGGTACCTACATTTCTCATTGTTTCTCTCCCCAAAAGAGATGCCTTATGTCAAAGAAAAAAAAGAATTTACCAAATTAACCGTGTCAAAAAAATCTGACATCCATACCCATAATCCTTTACTTCTGCAGAGAAGGGAGGTGGATGACTGTCAGCTACTAATTAAGGGCATCAAGAATTGATGATATGTTTTAATGTTCTGGATTTCATTTCACATTTTTTTTTTGTCTTTAATGAAACAACATGGTGTTTTCTACTGTGCATAACAGGTAGATGTTTCTACTCAGAAGCTAAATTCAGAAGTCAATATTCAGATTAAAGAAGCACATTTGGTTTTATTTATTTCATTGGTGATGATGGACTCAGGGAACAGAATGAGACTTGTGGGGTTTTTTTGGACATGGTCAATGTGAGGTTTTTATAATATATTTTTGTTACAGATTTCCTCTTTCTACTCCGTCTCTCCCCACCCCTATTAAAAGTAGAGGAGACAAAAAAATGAATTTTTGTTCATCAAAAAAAAAAATTTATAAGTTATAGGCATATTAAAAGTTATCTAGTCTGTTAGCCCTCTTTTTTAATATAAGAGAGTTTTGAATGTAAAGTTCAAGGTTTGCTTTCTTGAAATTATAGTATAATTACAATCAACATTTATTCAGTTCACATTGTGTTTGTTTGCACAGTACTACCGTGTTTCCCCGATAATAAGACACTGTCTTATTAATTTTTTGGGGGGACAGAAAAACACCAGAGGGCTTATTTTCAGGGTAGGGCTTATTTTAATGAACATTGACAGCAATTTTAATAAACAGGTAAATGTGAACCAAAAAAAGTACCTTTATTCAATAATGATCATGTCATCTTCTTCAACAACATCGTCATAAGTGTCCATACCCTGAATTCCATCCTGGATGTCTTGTGCCTCTATTTCCTTCAGAAGACGTGGACCCAATCTATCATGTCCAGCAATATAGCTCTCTTTAAATGAACATGTCTTGTCCAGGTAACCTGCTTGTAGTGCCTTGGCGACACAGCTGTCAGTAATTTTATCCCATGACTTCTTCACCCAAATCACGACTTCTTGCAGACAGGGCTTCACAAAGTTTCCACCCTGATTTCTTTCCATTCTATTTTCATTGTAATCATTGACTTCCATGCGCAAATGGTTCTTGAATGGCTTGTTTATTGCAATATCAAGAGTGTGGAGATAGGCAGTCATTCCTGCAGGAATCCTTACTTGATCTATTCTTCTCTTTGCAAGGAAGTTCTTCATTTCTTTAGCGCGGTGAGTGCTGGCTGAATCCCAGATTATCAGACCTCTTTGGTTACCTCGCACAACAAGTGGCAGCATTAAATCAACCCACTTTCTTATAACGGCTTATGTTCACTAGGCTTTTTTGGTTTCAAGAACGTAAATGCCTGATACATGTTCAATCTTATCTTTCTTGCCCTTACTGATGATTAGAGGTGTAGCTTTCTTTCCATCCAAACGAATTGCCAAAACACAGGTGACCCGTGCAGACAGAATTATAAAATTATGACCATCAAGCCTTCTTTTCACTCCATCATGCCCCTCAATAATGTTTTAACCCCATCATGCTCCCTGAGTGCTCCTTCTATCCTCCATGATGCTCCCTGAGTTCTTCTTCTATCCTCCATGATGCTCCCTGAGTTCTTCTTCTATCCTCCATCATGCCCCCTGAATTCTTCTTTTATCCTCCATCATGCCCCTTTTATCCTCCATCATGCCCCCTCACTCCCGCTTACATATCGGGTTTTTATGTTGTCCTGCCTTAGCTCTCCTCCCCAGCACTGCTCTCAATGGCGCCAGCAAGCAAATCACTGGGGAAGAACAGGATGATGCGCTCACTGCTGCAGCTCTGATTGGATGCAGCTCAGAGCGCAGTGTGCGTTTCACTGGTGGTGGGGGGGGACGGTACATACAGAGAGTACCGTAATGTAGCGTGTAGCGCAGGGGACCACCTTCACTACAGCAGCAATCTCAATAGGGCTTATTTTTGGGGGAGGGCTTATTTTTAGAGGAATCTTACATGGGGGGGCTTATTTTCGGGATAGGTCTTATTATCAGGGAAACACGGTAAGTTCTGTAAGATATGCAAAGGTGCCTTTAATGGAATTTGAAATTTTATGAATTCTGTGTTCTTCAGCTTCTAAAATGTTATCTATTTCATTCAATGAAGATTATGTGCTTAGAAATTTGAAAGAATTTTTTCTTTCTTTCTTGGCCCTACATATAACTTATATTTAGGTTTCTGAAACACTTAAAATTTTTTTGTTAGCTTTCAATTTACTCATGAATAATATTAGTTTGGTTTATAGCAAAATTCTGGTGTAATTAAATCATTGCTTTCCTGTGGTCTTTCTCCCAGATCAACAGCTATTTTATTTCATGCATAATAGATTTATCAGTAAGTTAAATGACCCGAAACCTAAATCAAATTCAGTTAACACTTTGGGCAGATGTAGCAGATATAAAGATTTTTCAACTTTTTGTGTAATTATGAAATATGTTCATACAGTTTCGAAACAACCCTTAATTTTGACACCTCACAAGGGGAAAACTAAGAACCTGAAAAAATAGGAAATATTTTTGAGATGTAGGAAACACAAATCCAGAATATGTTTGAATTCATTTTACTTCCATAACTTAATTTTATGTTTAAAGAGTTAGATTTCCTTTAGGAAATTTGGTATGATAAAGAGAAACCAAAGGCTGTGAAACTAGAATAGCAATTAGTAAGAGATCAAAGTGAAAGGGCTTATGAAGAAATAAGGACATGAAAGCTTTACTGGAGTTTTTACCTCTGAAAATGTAGTGGAAAAAAAGTAATCTTAGTTAGATATTAGTAGTACTTAAAATTTTTTTAATAATAGTTTTTTATTTTCAAAATACACAAAGATAGTTTTCAACATCTACCCTTGGAAAACCTTGTGTTCCAAATTTTTCTTCTTCCCTTCCCTCCAGCCCCCTTCTCTAGACAGCCTCTAACTAGTTAAATATGTGCAGTTCTTCTATACATATTCCTACATTTATCATGCTGCACAAGAAAAATCATATCAAAAAGAGAAAAAAATGAGAAAGAAAAAAGAAGCAATAAAGCAGTAACAGCCAAGATGAAAATACTATGTTGTGAAGCACATTCAGTCCCCACAGTTCTCTTTCTGGAAGTAGATAGCTCTGTTCATTACAAGTCCATTGGAATTGGCTTGAATCATCTCATTATGGAAAAGAGCCAAGTCCATTAGAGTTGATCATCTCATAATCTTGCTGTTGCCATGTACAATGTACTCTTGGTTCTACTCACTTCACTTAACATCAGTTCATGTAAGTCTCTCCAGACCTTTCTTTTCTTTTCTTTTTTTTATTATAGCTTTTTTTTTTTTTACAAGATATATGCATGGGTAATTTTTCAGCATTGATAATTGCAAAACCTTTGTTCCAATTTTTCCCTTCCTTCCCGCATCCCCTCTCCCAGATGGCAGGTTGACCAATACATATTAAATATGTTAAGTATAAGTTAAATACAATATATGTATACATGTCCATACAGTTATTTTGCTGTACAAAAAGAATCAGATTTTGAAATTGTACAGTTAAACTGTGCAGGAAATAAAAAATGCAGGCAGACAAAAATAGAGGGATTGAGAATTCTATGTAGTGGTTCACAGTCATCTCCCTGAGTTCTTTCCCTGGGTGTAGCTGGTTCAATTCATTATTGCTCTATTGGAACTGATTTGGTTCATCACATTGTTGAAGAGGGGTCTCCAGGCTTTTCTGAAATCATCCTGAGTAGCATTTTTTTCTGATAGTTTTACTACTGCATAATTTTTCATTATAAACTAATTCATATATGCATTTTGCAGAGCAGATTGTATTCCTAGGTGGTACAATAAATAAGAGTGCTGGATTTGGAGTTAGGACCTGAGTTCAGTGCTGCCTCAGAAATTTACTGAGCTTTGTGACCTTGAACAAGTCATTTAACCTATCTGCCTCAGTTTCCTCATTTATAAGATGGGGGTGATAATAATAGCACTTATCTCTTAAGGTTTTGTGAGGGAAGAGTGAGATAATATTTATTAAGTACTTTGAAAACCTTCAAGTGTTATATAAATGCTAAGTTTATCACTAAGATGTCTTGAATAAGTACTTGGGTAGTAAGTTATAGTTTTACTTAAAAAAAAAAAAAAAAAGGTTTTTTGTTCATTAGGGTCAGGAATATAGACAAGACACTTAGGTTTCATCCAGCTTGTTAGAAAGCCTCACTTATTTTAAAAAGTCAAATCTGGTTTTTAAAGTCAAGAACTGGTTATTCAATTTTTGCTTTATTTGGCTGTATTTCTTCCCTCTTTTTGTTTAAAAGACATTTTCTTGAAATCAATCTACTTTCTACTGATTTGGATTTTTGGAATTGTTCTGGTTTTCAGGTATCCAAGCCTTCTTTGTCCAAGTAAGCATAGATTACTGAGATGTGACTAATAATATTATTTAACCTGTATAATTTGCCAGATAATTTTGATCCTAGTAACAGGTGTTTAAGGAGTAGTATGTAAACTGCATTTCTATATATTTATATTGAATAAATACAAAAATAGCATGAAATTTTATTATGTGGTGATTTGGCTTCCAGTAATATAGACCTTTTGTTTGCCATAGTGTTTGACAAGGGAGGACTTTTGAAGTTACTGTTTAAATAAGTATCTTGGAATTTCTGAATATTTCTGTGGATAATAGTTTTCTTATGTGGCTTACAATTTTGATCTATTTTTCTGCTTGTTCATTGACTAAATGGATAGCTATAACTTGTTTAGTTGTATTTTTATTTCTTATTCTTGTAAAATATATTGCATAAAAAGTATTTGACTCTTTTAAAGGTATCTGGCACCTGTTTTGTTTTATGGGGATGTAACTATATTTTTTAGGGACAGCTAGGTGGCACAGTGGATAGAGTGCTAGGAACACTCATCTTCCTGAGTTCAAATCCAGCCTCTAGACACTAGATATGTGATCCTGGACAAGTCACTTAATCCTTCTTGCTTCAGTATCATCATCTATAAAATGATCTGGAAAAGGAAATGGCAACTACTTCAGTATCTGTGTCAGGAAAATGCTAAATGAGCATGATTTAAAATGACTGAACAAAAGGTGGCACAAAGACTTGGACTCAGGAAGACTCATTTTCCTGATTCAAATAAGTCTGTTTGCCTCAATTTCCTCATGTGTAAAATAGTGATGTCTTGACTTTAGGCAGAATTGCACAAAGTTGTCAGCTGTACTCTTCTAATCATTTAAAGTCCAGGATGCAGTAGCTGACTTGATATCTTTGATATTTGACCAAGCTCTAAATTTTCCAGCTGCCTTCATGGAAGATGGAACAAATTTTTCTCATTGATCTATTCCACTGGGGAAGTTTTCATACACATGGAGGAGATATCCCTTTACCTCACCAGTGGGTTTCAGACCTGTCAGTTACTCTTAAACTGGGTTAGCCCATCTGCTTGAGACTCTTTTATTGGGGTGTGGCCATTGGGCATACTACAGGTTCTTGGAGTCACAGGTGAGAGTTGAGTGCAAGGTAGACACCAAACGCAGAAAACAGCCCTGAAAAGGGCTCCAAAAGTCCCACCAGAAGTACTGCTCCTCCTTGACCATACTATACACACTGTGATTATGATTATTACCTTCAGTGCTTATTCCCTATACCTTTTCATTGGACATTTCAAACTATATATCCCAGAGAAATCTCAAATTCAACATGTCCTATTATTTTCTTCCCAAAACCTTCTCTTCTTGCACACTTCCCTTTTTCCATTAAACATAGAACTATCCTTCCATGTTTGTAATTCCTCTCTTCCTTCAAGCTGCAGTTCAGGCATCATCATTTATATAAAGCCTTTTGGTATTTCCCTTTTCTACCAAGTGCTGTTGCCCTTTCTAAATTATCTGCTTTACATTTATTTTTATATATCATATCTTTATGTGTGTGTATATGTGTGTGTGTGTGTGTGTGTGTGTGTACGTGTTTGTGTGTGTCAGAATCACAGATCTATAGTTGAAAGGAATCTCTGAGGCCTTTGAATCCAACTCCCTTGTTTTGTACATGAGGAAACTGAGGCACACAGAGATTAAATGGTTAGGCTAATAAAGCCAGTAAGTGTCTGAGATAGGATTCAGAGTCTAATACTATCTGTTCTGTATGCTTTCTCTTCTCCCCAGCTGCCTCTAATAACAATTAATATTTCTATGACATTTTAAAGTTTTCAAAATGCATTTCATTTGTTGTCGCATTTGAGCCTTAGAATAAAAACTGTGAAGTAAATGCTATCGTTATCCCCATTTTATAAATGAAGAAGTGACATGTCTAAGGTCACATAGCCAGAATATATTTGAGGAAAACATAGGTTTTCCTGTATTTAACTCTAGCACTCTATTTACCATGCCATGTTCCCTTTAAGTTATCTAATTTTATCTTCATTGTTAAGAAGTACTGTTCCTTCTTCATGGCAATCTTTTTACTGAATTAACTTACTCTTCTATTTAACACAGCCTGCCATTCTCTACCTCACTGTTATTTACACTCAGAAAATTATATCCTTGGCATCCAGGGAAGGAACACTTGAGATAGAGCTGAAACAGGAAGTTAAGAAATTGCCCCCTAGTTCAGGCACAGTGAAAAATCTTTTCCCCTATTCCCATCTTCCTTTGTCAAAAGGGCCAGAGAGCACAGACCATGGTCAGGATTAAGGAGAAGGGGTGAGTCCCCAGGTTCTTGTTCTCTTCTTTTCCTTGGTTGAAAACCTAAGGAAAGTCTCACATAACCTTTTCCAATAGAATCTCTACTCTTGTGCTCCTTCCCCCAGGAGCCAAACCCTTCGATATGAGATGCAGGCAAGCCCAAATGGCTTTATACAAATAGTAGCTAATCTATTTCCGGGTTGGGCCAAATTCTGCCTGACTTATGAATCTTTGATGACATGAATGTTATGGGAGAGAGAGCAGGATGGAAACTGAGAAACTAATCCTGAAGTGCTGAGTCTGTGACCCTGTTCCTTGTCATGTTGGATTCTGCATATTTGACATGAGACTTTATGGGATCTCTTCTGAAAAACTGCAGAAAAACATCAGAACATTTTCCTCCTGGCCATGATCAGGTTTGGTACTGAGAAAGGTACCTCTTCTGCTTCTATGCAGCTTTCAAGTCCTTGGGCTTCTACTTCCGTTTCCTAGTCAGAGTACTGGAATCTCTCCACCAGCCCGATAGCCCAGTTTCAAATCCACATGTTTGAAAAGAGAAGTATACTAACAACTCGGCAGTCTTTCTGGACATCACTGCTTTCTTTAAGATTCCTATCCGTCAACTGGAGATCTGGAAAAGGTGACAGCTGTCCTTCCCCTTGCCTTTTGCAGGAAGGGAAGAGCCTGTGGTTTCTCAGGGTTAGGTGGGTGACTGCAGTTTTGAAGAACAAGGCCCTTTAATCCACCTGGTCATTCACTGTCACTTGATGGTGGAGGCACAGGAAATGAGAGGGCTGGAATTCTTTAGCAAGCCCAAGATTAAAGTGCGGGTAAAACTCCTAGGAAAGGAAAGTCAGATTTCCTCCTGAGCTAGAGGAGAGTCTAGAGAGTTCCAGCAGACCTGAAAGACAAATGGCCAGGGACCAAGTTGCAGGTAAAAGCATTAGCTTCCAGGCATTTGTTACCTTCCCCTGGTAGCAGATGGGGAGCTCAAAGAGGAGTCTTAGGGGCCAGACTCTGTACTTATGTGGAGGAGCATGGATAGCAGAAATACCAAGGCCTAGGATTAGGTAGAGTTCTTTAGACCCTTGTTTCCTTTCTCTAGGGAAGGTTGTAGGGAGGGAATACTGAAGGCTAGGATCCAGGAGCAGATAAAACTCCCCAGGTTCTCACTTCTTCCTCCAGAGGCAAGGGAAGAACTCTGAGAGGGGCCTAAGTAAAAGGCTCTGGTTTCTTTAGGTCCCAAATGCTAAAGAGTCAGGGCACAGGACTCAGGGCCAGGAAGAAATGCTAGGGTCTGATATCCTCCCCTAAGCAGCTCCCCAAAATGTCAAGATGTGAACTAAGATCAGAGTCGACTTTAAGGTCATTGGTGATTCTCAAGATTCCTAATTTTTTTATCTTAAGATAATATCTGAAGGCCTAGGCATAGTCCCTGAAGCTGCAGAGGGCTGAGGGTAGGGCTCCACTCTTGTTTTCCTCAGTAGAATGCAACCTTTTAGCAGGGACACATTGTCATTTCTGTATTTGTATATCCAGAATCTACTGGCACAGAGTATATACATATTGATTAATTATGTATCATAAAATATTGTGGGCTAACGACAATTGTAGAAATTTATTTTATGTGATTGCACATATGTAACCAGGATCAAATTGCTATCATCTTAAGGAGAAAGGAGGTGAAAGAAGGAAAGAGAACATTTAGATCTCAAGATTCCCCTCCTCCCCCTCATTCTTCCCCCCCAGGCAATTGGGGTTAAGTGACTTGCTCAGGGTCACACAGCTAGACAGTGTTTTGTGGCTGAGGCCAGATTTGAACAGCTCTCAAGATTTTAAAAAATGAATGTTAAAAATGATCTTTACATGTAATTGGGAAAAATTAAAATATCATTTAAATATTGTTGGTTAGAGCCACCAAAGATTATGTTAGTGGGTGATAAGACAATATTGTTTATAAATGATTGAAAGAAAATGTTTGCTGTTCAGTTCTACACACATATATTGTATCTAGGATATATTGTGATATATTTAACATGTATAGGACTGCTTGCCATCTTGGGGGGGTGAGGTGGAGAGAGGGAGGCAGGGGAAAAGTCAAAACAGAAGTGAGTGCAAGGGATAATATTGTAAAAAATTACCCAGGCATGGGTACTGTCAATAAAAAGTTATAATTATAAAAAAGAAAGAAAGAACATGTTTGAACTAAGAAATGTCCTATATTTTCTCAGTAGCTTCTCCCTTCTCTTCTGTTATCTTAAGTGTAATTTGAAATGGAGATAGTATCCTTATATGATTGCCTTGAAAGATTGACTCATTCCATTTTATTCTTTACTAGTATAGTTATTTAGGTAGTACAAAAAAATGATTGCAGTGTCACAATGAAAAGTATCATTCAGACACTCAAAAGTACACTTTATTAGAATGGTAAATGTTTTCTTGTTGTCTTTTTAAAGGCACAATTGGTGGATCTGAAATCTGAACTAACAGAGACCCAGGCTGAAAAAGTAGTATTAGAAAAAGAAGTTCACGATCAGCTTTTACAACTGCACTCCGTTCAACTTCAGCTACATGCCAAAACCGGACAGAGTGTTGATTCTGGTACCATTAAAGCAAAACTGGTAAGTTGCTGAAAAAAATTCTTTGTTTTGGATCATAGTAGAAGGCCCTTTTTAAAAATGAAAACTATGTAAAGATTTATTTACATATCTATATGACAAGATAATTTTTTTGTGAGTATTGATTTTTACTCAAATTCTAGTCCATGATTTCCTGAACTTATTGATAAGGATAAGAAGTTTGGATATAAAGTTTTGAAGAACAACAGAGAATTACATAGTCTCTGTTTGCTTTTGAATTTTTAAGTTCCTGCCCATGTTTTAGTAGTGAGTTTCTTTTAACCTCTTCTCCTTTGTTTCTTTTTTTTCACCTCTTAATAGGACTTTATTAAGTTGGCAGAATTAGAGAATTTTTGAAGTAAACGACTTTGAAGTTACTCTTGAATACTTGGATACTACATGGATACTTTGTAGTGTTTTATTCACAAAAATTCTATGACTTAAAAAGTACATTTTATTGAAGAAGAAACTGAGACCCAGAAAAAAATGACTGAAATTTATATAGCGCTTTAAAGCTTACAAAGAATTACATGTGTTAAAAAACATTGGCCACAGTCACATAACTAGTAAAGAGTCTGAAGAGGTACTTAACCCCAGATCTTCTGAATCCAAACCTGTAGTTTCTCACATTGCTTTTTTGCTCTTTATTTTATTGATAAACTGAAGCCCAGAGAGGTTTATTTAAATAGTCCATAGTCACAATTAGCAATCAAGTTAAAACTACAATTTAGATCTTTTGTTAGGTTCTTTTTCCCATTTTACCAAACTGAAGTGTGAAGCTTTTCTCTTTAGACCACTAAACTCATTAGATCTGAGAGCATTGTGTCACTTCTATGGCTTTCCCCAAATGTCACAAAGTCTAAATTGTGGAATTCCTAGCCAGAGATTAACTCTATAAGTTGCCCTTTTCAAATCTGACTATTTTAGAGAGATGTTACATGATCTTTTGCTCACAGGAAGAACTATGTAAATAGATTTCGAATGAATGAGTGAAGTGAATAAAACATTTAGGTTTATCTGCAGATTGAGTATGACAGAAAAACAGTTGAAATAATTACTGAAGTTCTTTTCTCCTTCTTGAATTTGAACTAATTTAGTTTTCCTTTTAAAATGTTTGGTTTTTAATTTTTTTAACACACACTTTGGTTTATTTTTTTATTATAAGATAACTAAATGAGTATACAGAATTCTTTATAATAGGATTATAATGATATAATTTGTTTTATCTTAAAATCTCAAAGTACTTTATACAATAATTTTTGCAACAGATTTCTAAATATGAAAAAAAATCCTTGAGATAAGTAGTTTTAAAAAACATTTACTGAAGGACAAATTGTATTACAATCAGAAACAGAAATATTAGAGCTAGAATGGACCATAGAGATCATTTTGTTTATCTTCTTCATTTTACAAATGCTGAGCATGAAATCCTGAGCATGAGCAAGTCAAGGGACTTGCTGGTAATTATACCTAAATAGTATTAGAGCTGATAAAAACTCTAAGTTCAATACCTTTGCTTTTTCTATAGTACTACACTGCCTATATGGGTAAAATCTAATGTATTCATTTTATTGGAATTTATTTGTAATAAACAGTGTAGTTGAACGAAGTCTAGGTGTGTACAGAATCATCAGGTGGAGGGTCAACTCTTTTCACTCTGCTACTTAATAACTCTCTGACTTGGGCAGATTGCTTCACCTCAATTTTCTCATCTCTAAAAATAGTAGGGTTGGATAATATAGTTTTCATTCTGGCATTCTGTAAGTCTGAAGAAGTTGCCTAAAGCAGTTTCCTTGGATAATGAGAATTGGGAGAGCCAGTTTCATAGCCTACCCGATTCAGTGAAAGTTAGGAAGAGTGTTCTACATATAACAGATTCAGTGAATATTCTTGACAGTAAGCAGACCCAAGATAGAAAACATTTGAAAACAATAACTTCAATTATTTGTTAGCCATGTCTGAATTTCTCTGTAGTTTGTATATTACACTTATGTGTTTCTTTTACTCTGTCCTTGTGTTAGAACGCTCTAGGAAACATAATCTATCATTCTGTATTTGATTTTTTTTTTAGGGGTGGGAGGTTGAGGAAGGGAATTCAAAAACAGCTGTTGTAACTGGATTAAATTGTTATTATGAACTTATGAGTAAATTTTTATAGTTCTGTTTGTTGTAGAAGTTTATACTTTACAACCATGATTTTTACCACTAAATTCATGTGTTTATTCACTTGTGTTTCTAATTAAAAAAAACTTTCTTCTTGTATCTTAAGTCTGTCCCCTCTGTGGAAGAACTGGTAAGTATACATTTCCCCATCTTATTAGTAGTATATGTTCTGTAGTGTGTGTGTATGTATGTGTATGCGTGATTATGCTAAATTAATGTACTTTGTATTTTAAAAATTTACTGATGTTTCTGTGTGAAAAATTTTTGAAGTTAGTGGGCAATCCCATAGTCCTTTCTATTATATTTCCTGCTAGCTCTTTTCTGATTATGGTTACCCTCAGCAGAATCACTATTTGTGATTCACTGAGAGCTACCAGTAGTTTGCTTTTCTTCTTAAAGAGCTGCCTATTTTCTCATGTTGTGGCAGGTTTTTGCCCTTGATGGAGAGGTAGGAAAGGTTTGAACACAAATTATTATAAGGCAATTAAAAATGTGATAAGTTCTTTAGAAACAAAGTTCTTTTTGAGATTCTGGTTAAGAGATTATTTAAAAGTGAGGACATTTTCGTGAATTTTCTTTCCATCAGTGTAATATTATTGAAATTTCTCTGGAATGTAATTTTGATGTCAAGAATATGCATGATTTTGCTTGTTATGTTACTGCATGTAAGTTGTAGCAACTTTTCAGAAGTTTTTTTAAATGTTTATTTAATCTTTTAGAAAACTAATTTGAAGTTTTAAAAGCAATTAAGTTATACATTGTTAATACTGTTACCTTTTAGTCTTGCTGCCTTCTACTCCCTTATCCCCTTTAGCCAACTGTATAGCTTTCTTGAAATATCCTTTGTTTAAAATATATATATATATATAGGTATTTTCTACTTGTAAATTCTTATTAGATGAAGCACATATATATTTGCAAGTAGAAAATATCTTTTGTTTATTACCTAATAATAAAATAATTTAGGTTGTAGATCTGTTCCTCATAATGTTACTTTTAAATGCTTTTCTTTCTTCCATGGCTAACTTATAATATAAGACATAAGACCCTTTTTTTAAATTAAATTTTTATTTATATCTTTGTTTTTATATTGCCTTAATTTCCATGTTTCTTTTCCCAAAAGCCATCCCCTATAACATTTTTTAAAAAAAAAGAGAAAAAAGAAAATTGTTAGATTTGATCAGTACCTCAAAAAATATGACAGTATATGCAGTGTTCCATGCTCATGATTCTCTCTCCTCCCTCCTGTCGTTTATGACATAAAGTGGGGTTTTTTGGTTTGTTTGTTTTGTTTTGTTTTTTCAAATTAATTAGCTTATGAAATTCAGTACAGCACTTAGTTTTGACTATACATACAAAATACACAATCTACTAGATTATAGAGATACAAAGATAATATAGTTCCTGCTCACAGGGGATTTGCAGCCTCATGGTGGTGGTTATAAAATATATATTTATACACACACACGTATGATATACTAAATTGTGATAAAGGCAAAGAAAAAGAAGACAAAACCTTCATTTAGGGATTAGAGAGAAGATTAGGAAAGTTTATTTCATGGAATACTTAGACCATTTGAGTTGAGCCTTTTAATATAAATTTCAGATAGTGAATTATTATGTAAATTTTATTGTGTCTTTAGCAAATAAAGTAAAAAACACAAACACAGATACACACATGTACATTTTATCTTTTTGAAATTGCAAAATCAGAAAACAATATGGACAGGTTTCATTAAAAAAAATTTTTTTTTAACTAGCTTTTAAAAAAATTTTAAGTTTTCTCTTTTAAAATGGTTTTGGGTTTGGATTGGGTTTTACCAAAAGGTGGAAAGTACCTAGAAAACTTGCAATTTGAAAGGAATAGTTGGGAGAGGTAGGATAGATAGGGACAAAGAAAAAAATTTAATGCCACTGAATAGGCTGTGGGGATCAATAGTAGTACACATTCAAGGTAAGAAATAAAAGCATTAAGAAAATTTTTTAGAATTTAGTGAAAGAGGTACTAAATCACATGTAGATGTTCCTAAATCTTGGGATATATCCTTTTCTTCATTTCAAAATAGTATTTAGAATTTAAAATGATCACTTTAAATAATTGCTTTAGTTTTGATTTTTTTTTTTTTTAAGTATGTGGATGGGGGCAGAGATTTGCAATTGTTTTTCTCTCCCCTCCCTACCCCCCACCTGAAGCCTGATTGTACCATTCTAGTGACTGACTTGTCTGGAAGCAGTTTACTTGGGTTTCAAAATAAAGGTTACTTGAAAATTGTGTGAATTTCCTTTGCTTGGGTAATCCCCCCCACCCTCACCCCACTGGAGCAACTGTAATTCTTTTGATTTTTTTTTTTTTTTTTTTTTTTTTGCTAAGTCTCAAGAAATTGACTGAGGCAAAGATTGAATGACTTTTCTAGGGTCACTTTGCTAGCAACACATGGAATATACACCTGCAAATTATGTTAGGTACATAACTTAAGGAAATACTTCAGGAAAATTAAGTTATTTTCTGAGCATTAAAGTTATAACCACATAGGACATATAAATACACAGAAAACTGTAATATATATATATATATATATATATATATATATATATATATATATATATATATATATATATATATATATATATATATATATATATATATATATATATATAAAATATGTAAACTGTACCATATATATAATATAGTACTATACTGTGTAGTATAGTACTATACCAAAGCAAGACCAGGAATATTAATAAAATTCATTTTTAAATTCTGTTGAACTTTTAAAAGCACATCTTTAGAATATTTTATCTTAAGGAAGCATTTTTCTTCATGTAAACTCCAGAAATTGATGGAATATACTATAACCCCACCTGGACAGAAAGTGGAAAAAGTAATTGAGGGAAGGATAATAGAAAGACAGATTACTAAGTCTGACATGGACATATTAGTATTGATGGAGGACTTCACTTATCTGGACATCTATTGTATCTTCCTGCCAAAAGCAGAGAAGTTGGTGATTCTTGACTCTCTGTAATGCTGTTATCCTTCAACTAATGGAAATTTGATTCTGTTTCTAATTCTTAAGCGACTGTTCATCTTTAGGGTTGGTGATTTCAAAGGAAAAGAAAACCAGGACTAGTCTGCCATGTGCCCTAGAATTTAGGAGATCTCAGAAAGTTCAGAACTCTGGTAGGTAGAACCTTATGGAATAATTCTTTAGAGAAAGTTAGAGCAGGAGGGATATAGAACTCATAAGAGTAAAATATAGAAAACAAGAGAAACCAATCCAATAAGGAAGAAGAGGCAAGGTTTTTTTTTTTTTTAATCTTTTTATTTTTAAAACATATGCATAGTTAGTTTTCAACATTCATTCTTTTTTTTTTTTTTTTTAATTTTATTTTATTTAGTAATAACTTTGTATTGACAGAATCCATGCCAGGATAATTTTTACACGACATTATCCCTTGCAATCACTTATGTTTCGTTTTTTCCCCTCCCTTCCTCCTCCCCCCCCCCCCCAAGATGGCAAGCAGTCCTATATATTTCAACATTCATTCTTGCAAAACCTTGTGTTCCAAAATTTTTTTTCTCCCTCTTTCCCTCCCTCCTCCCCCCAATCCCCTCCGCTAGGAGTCAAACATGTTCAATTCTACTATGTCACAAATGATTTGTTTTATATTAAGTGAAAAAAAAGATCCAGGAGAGGATAGGACTGTTGATAAATATGAATAGAACAGCGATAAATCCCTACAGAGAAAGGCTGAGTTTCTCAATTCTTATTTTGCTTTTGTTTTTGTGGGTTTTGTTTTGTTTTGTTTTGTTTTGTTTTGTTTTTTTGTCAAGGAGAATGATTTTTGGACTAAAAAGGAAAGAAGAAAAATGGTTAATAGGGAGTTGATAGAAAAGAATAGTGGTAATAAGAAAGTATTTAACTTAATTCAAGTCAGCAGACACAGATGAGCTATATCCCAAGATACTTAAAAATTTGTCTTGTATAAGAATGGTAGAGGATGTGAGTGTCCCATTTTTTTAATATTTTATTTTATTTTATTTAATAATAACTATATTGACAGAATCCATGCCAGGGTAATTTTTTTACATTATCCCTTGCACTCGTTTCTGTTCCAATTTTTCCTCTCCCTCCCTCCACCTCCTCCCCTTCTCACCTAGTAAGAAACACATAGATATATATGTTAGATATGTTGCAGTATAACCTAGATACAATATATGTTTGCAGAACTGAACAGTTCTCTTATTGCACAGGGAGAATTGGATTCAGAAGGTAAAAATAACCCGGGAAGAAAAACAAAGATACAGATAGTTCGCATTCGTTTCCCAGTGTTCTTTCTTTGGGTGTAGCTGCTTCTGTCCATCATTTATCAGTTGAAACTCAGTTAGGTCTCTTTGTCAAAGAAATACACTTCCATCAGAATACTCCTGGTTCTGCTCATTTCACTTAGCATCAGTTCATGTAAGTCTCGCCAAGCCTCTCTGTATTCATCCTGCTGGTCATTTCTTACAGAACAATAATATCCATAACATTCATATACCACAATTTATCCAACCATTCTCCAATTGATGGGCATCCATTCAGTTTCCAGTTTCTAGCCACTACAAACAGGGCTGCTACAAACATTTTGGCACATACAGGTCCCTTTCCCTTCTTTAGTATTTCTTTGGGATATAAGCCCAATAGAAACACTGCTGGATCAAAGGGTATGTACAGTTTGATAACTTATTGAGCATAATTCCAGATTCCTCTCCAGAATGGTTGAATTCGTTCACCACTCCACCAACAATGCATCAGTGTCCCAGTTTTCCCGCATCCCCTCCAACATTCATCATTATTTTTTCCTGTCGTCTTAGCCAATCTGACAGGTGTGTAGTGGTATCTCAGAGTTGTCTTAATTTGCATTTCTCTGATCAATAATGATTTGGAACACTCTTTCATATGAGTGGTAATAGTTTCAATTTCATCATCTGAAAAAATTGACCATTTATCAATTGGAGAATGGCTTGATTTCTTATAAATTTGAGTCAGTTCTCTATATATTTTGGAAATGAGACCTTTATCAGAATCTTTAACTGTGAAGATGTTTTCCCAGTTTGTTGCTTCCTTTCTAATCTTGTTTGCATTAGTTCTGTTGTACAAAGGCTTTTTAATTTGATGTAATCAAAATTTTCTCTTTTGTGATCAGTAATGGTCTCTAGTTCATCTTTGGTCACAAATTTCTTTCTCCTCCACAAGTCTGAGAGATAAACTATCCTATGTTCCTCTAATTTATTTATAATCTCGTTCTTTATCCTAGGTCATGGACCCGTTTTGATCTTATCTTGGTATATGATGTTAAGTGTGGGTCCATGCCTAATTTCTGCCATACTAATTTCCAGTTATCCCAGCAGTTTTTATCAAATAATGAAATCTTATCCCAAAATTTAGAATCTTTGGGTTTGTCAAACACTAGATTGCTATAGTTGACTATTCTGTCTTGTGAATCTAACCTTTTCCACTGATCCACTAATCTATTTCTTAGCCAATACCAAATGGTTTTGGTGACTGCTGCTTTATAATATAATTTTAGATCAGGTACAGCTAGGCCACCTTCATTTGATTTTTTTTTTCATTAATTCCCTTGAGATTCTCGACTTTTTATTGTTCCATATGAATTTTGTTGTTATTTTTTCTAGATCATTAAAATATTTTCTTGGAAGTCTGATTGGGATAGCACTAAATAAATAGATTAGTTTAGGGAGTATTGTCATCTTTATTATATTCGCTCGGCCTGTCCAAGAGCACTTAATATTTTTCCAATTATTTAAGTCTGACCTTATTTGTGTGGAGACTTTTTTGTAATTTTGCTCATATAATTCCTGACTTTCCTTTGGTAGATAGATTCCCAAATATTTTATGCTATCAACAGTTATTCTGAATGGAATTTCTCTTTGTATCTCTTGTTGGGTTTTGTTGGTGATGTATAAAAATGCTGAGGATTTATGGGGATTTATTTTATATCCAGCTACTTTGCTAAAATTATGAATTATTTCTAATAGCTTTTTAGTAGAATCTCTGGGGTTCTCTAGGTATACCATCATATCATCTGCAAAGAGTGATAGTTTGGTTTCCTCATTGCCTACTCTAATTCCTTTAATGTCTTTCTCGACTCTTATTGCAGAGGCTAGTGTTTCTAATATGATATTAAATAATAATGGTGATAGTGGGCAACCTTGCTTCACTCCAGATCTTACTGGGAAAGGTTCCAGTTTTTCCCCATTGCATATGATGCTTACTGATGGTTTTAAATATATGCTCCTGACTATTTTAAGGAAAAGTCCATTTATTCCTATACTCTCAAGTGTTTTTATTAGGAATGGATGTTGGATTTTATCAAATGCTTTTTCTGCATCTATTGAGATGATCATATGGTTTTTGTTTGTTTGGTTATTGATATAGTCAATCCAATTTTTTTAAAAGTAGAAGAATTAGTAAACCTATAGGCCAGTGAACTTGATTTTGCATCATGGCAATAATATAGAAAAATGGGATAGTTGGGTAGAGTTTGTGTCAGGTTGTGAAGGATGTTTTGTTTTGTTTTGTTTTTTTTAATTTAAACTTTTTGTTTTCATATTACCTTTATTTCTAAATATGTCTCTTCCCTAAAGAGCCGTTCATTGTAAAGATAAAGAGATTGGGAGGAAAAGTAGTTCTGCAGAACTAATCGATACATTAACTAAGTCTGACAGTATACATTATTAAAAGAGTGGTTTATACTTTCCTAGAAAATGGTAGTAAAAGAACCATCAGGGCTTCATCAAGATTAATTTTATTTCCTTTTTTGACAGGCTTTCTCTGCTGGTAATTGGTGAAATACTATAATAGAAGATACTCCTAAATCTTAGTAGAATAAGTCTTTAATCCTATTCTTGTAGACAAGATTGGAAAGATGTAGGTAAGGTACTAGTACAGTTAGGTGCATTTGGAACTAGTTGAGTGATCAAACTTCATGAGAATTCATTCAGTTCAGTGTCAATTGCAAAGGAGTTAATCTAGTGGAATGTCTTAGAAATCTATGCCTGATCTTGTACAATTTACCATTTTTATCAGTAAATTAGATAAAAGTATAAAAATTATGCTTATCAAATTAATGAAAAATCTGAGGGGGATTATTTATTTATTTTTCTTTTTTTAATTAGATTTATTTATTCATTAGATTTTTATTTTCAAATTACAGTTTTTTAAAAAAATTATTTTATAATAACTTTTTATTGACAGAACCCATACCAGGGAAATTTTTTTACATTATCCCTTGCACTCACTTCTGTTCCGATTTTTCCCCTCCCTCCCTCCACCCCCTCCCCTAGATGGCAAGCAGTCATATATATGTTAAATATATTGCAGTATATCCTAGATACAATATATGTATGCAGAACTGAACAGTTCTCTTGTTGCACAGGGAGAATTGGATTCAGAAGGTAAAAATAACCTGGGAAGAAAAACAAATGCAAATTCATTTCCCAGTGTTCTTTCTTTGAGTGTAGCTGCTTCTGTCCATCATTGATCAATTGAAACTGAGTTAGGTCTCTTTGTGGAAGAGATCCACTTCCATCAGAATACATCCTCATATAGTATCGTTGTTGAAGTATATAACGATCTCCTGGTTCTGCTCATTTTACTTAGCATCAGTTCATGTAAATCTCTCCAAGCCTCTCTGTATTCATCCTGCTGGTCATTTCTTACAGAACAATAATATTCCATAACATTCATATACCACAATTTACCCAACCATTCTCCAGTTGATGGGCATCCATTCATTTTCCAGTTTCTAGCCACTACAAACAGGGCTGCCACAAACATTTTGGCACATACAGGTCCCTTTCTCTTCTTTAGCATCTCTTTGGGGTATAAGCCCAGTAGTAGCACTGCTGGATCAAAGGGTATGCACAGCTTGATAACTTTTATTAATCTGAAAGAAGGTGGAGGGAGGGGATAGAAAAGGGAGGGAGAGATGGAAAGAAATTATTCCTTTTGACCTTTCTTTCTGACTCAGACTCCTATAGTCATTCTTTCTTTCTCTTTTCTATACTTTATAACTAGACTCAAAAGGAGCCATCTACACTCAGTTGTTCTACTTCTTCATTATTCATTCATCAGTCTGTTACAATTTGTCTGTCTCTTTTTAAGTTTGTCTCTCATTATTGGATCTTTAACCTGTCTATTGAACATTTCAAAGTTGGTGTCCTATAGGCATATCAAATTGACTATGTCTCCCCCAAAAATCCTTTTCCCCTAAAATGCCCCTATCAATGACACCACCATCCTTTTTAGTTTTCCAACATTATCCTTGAGTCCTTTCCCTCACCTCATGTATCCACCTAGTAGCCAAATTTTCTCATTTTTACCTCCATAAATTTCTTGCATAAATCTCTTTTGCTCCACTAACTCTACTTTACTTCTCCTCTGGATCTAGACTGCTTCATAGTCTTTTAATTGATCTCCTTTCTTGTCCTCTCCAGCCTATCTTCCACACCATTGCCAAAGTGATGTTGGCAGAGACCTGACTACTCAATAGATTCCAGTAACTTCCTGTTACTTATAAGATCTTTTGAAGTTTGTCTGAAACCAGCCTTTCCATGTATTACTTCTCCTTCCTGCACTTTTCAGTCTAGCCAGACTGCTGTTCCCTTTGCTGTTCCTCATTGGCCAGACATGACCTTTCAACCAGATGTGTTCTTTCTCTGCTGTTGTTTTGATTGTTCCTTAAACCTAGAAAACATCTTCTCTTTGCTTCTACTCTTTGAATCCTTTGCTTGCTACAATTTTAAGGATTATTTTCTATATAAAAGCTTTCGTGATCTTCCATTTCCTAGTACTCTCCTTCCTACTTTACTTTATATTTGTTTATATTGTATTTAAACTTAACTTTGGGGGCAGCTAGTTGGTGTAGTAGATAGAGCACCAGCCCTGAAGTCAGGAAGACCTGAGTTCAAATCTGGCCTTAGACATTTAACATTTCTTAGCTGTGTGACTTTGGTCAAATCATTTAACCCCTATTGCCTCAGCAAAAATAAATAAATAAATAAATGAATAAATTTATCTTTTCATTTATTTTGTATTTTTTCTGTGTATATCTTCCTTGAGAACAAGATGTTTCATTTTGTACTTAGTTTTACAGTTACACGATTCATTTAGGTGGATTCAACTTTTATATTAATTTTTTTTTCACTTTTTCTGTTTATACTTTAATTTACTAAATTTGCTAAATGAGAGGCAAAATTCAAGTCAAATGCTATTTTATTTGCAGTTTTGGATATAGGCCTACTGGAATTAGTATATTATTTTAAGACCTGTAAATTTAATCTATCCTTACTATTACTGTTCTTTATTGCATAGTTATGTGAGATGACTAATGTATTAGCCTTCTTTTTAATCTCCCTCTTTTTTCTTTTGAAATTTATTTAAATTCATTACTTAAGTAGATCCTACTATATTATTCTTTCTGTTTTACTCTTATGAAACTTATTAATAATGTAAGTATAATTTAATATTGTCTTTTTTTCCCCTTGAAATACTTGTTCAAGTTTCTAAGATAATATTCTGCTCTTTATTTTTCTAAAAAATTTCCTATTATTGGGAAAGCAATTTTTAAAAAACATAATCTTTCCTATGTTTTCACATCTAAGTCAAATGATTATCTAAATGATAGACTCAGTGATTATAATTTTTGTGTATTTGTGATTTTTTTTGTAAAAAAAAATTATAGCAGATCAGAGTAATTGAAAAAAGCAAGGCATAACATTTTATGAGGCTGATGATATCAAGATTTAAGCATGTTGAAATCCTTAGGTTTTCTGTTGAAATTAATGAATTATTTTGCTTTAGGGGAAGATATGATAATTTAGAGAAATTTAATTGAATATGAAAATGTGACTTATTTTGAAAGGAAATATTGTTTATGGTATTGTAATTCATTTCACAGGAAATAAATTATTTTTGGGTATATATATATACATATATATATATATATATATATATATATATAGTTTATTAACTGTCCAATATATAGTGGCTAGAAAGCCAGCCTGAGTGAGGGAGAATTGAGTTCAGATTCCTCTTCTGACACAGAGATTGTGACCCTGAGCAAATCACTTATTAATCTACAGAATGCTTTCACTATAAACTGATGTTGATCTTCATCAGTCAAGGAAATTTCCTTGCTTAAAATTTCCTTCACAGATGAAATTATAACAATTAAAAAAACAAACAAACAAAAAAAACCCCAGTAGGTTTAGAGATTTTGCTTTGCAAAGGACAGTGAAATGCCAACTCTAAGGGTTTTTATTAATGTTGTCAATAAATTATATTTTTAAAATTATATTAGGAGAGAGAGCTTGAAGCAAACAAAAAAGAAAAAATGAAAGAAGCTCAACTTGAAGCTGAAGTGAAGCTATTAAGAAAGGAGAATGAAGCTCTTCGTAGACACATAGCAGTTCTCCAGGCAGAAGTTTATGGGGCAAGACTGGCAGCCAAGTACTTGGATAAAGAATTGGCTGGAAGGTGGGTAAAAATTACTTACTAAATTGATATTCAATGAAATCTTTTCATAAACTTGTTGATTAGATAATTTCTTAGAATAAATGGAAATGCAACAATAATCTTTACTCTAAGAGAAATTTTACAAGTTTAAGGAAATCTAATTTCAAGAAATTAATGTTGATGAGATATGTTCCAGATTTATTGGAAAGGGTTTAGAATTAACATCTTTAACCATTAGATAGGCAGTATATTAAAACAAGAAAGCTGACCTTTGACTCAGTAAGTCCTGGTTTAAGTTCTGTCTGATATTGCTAGGTCTGTGATCCTGTGCAAATCATTTTACCTGTAGTACTCTCAGACTATAAGTTGTAGAACAATTATTGTTCCCCATTAGCAGAGGAAATTTCCTCACTAGGAGTTCTTTATCCTCCAGAAATCTACAGAGGACTACATAAATAGCAGTTTTTTCACTTGTTTAGATTCCTACAGTAGCCCTTTAATTGGTCTCCTGATCTATATCACACCTATTATTTACCTGCAGACCTCCTTAAGACTCTGTCCTGTTGCCTGTTGTGTCAAGTTCAAACTCTTCTTCATCTTGGAATTTAAAGTCCTCCAAAATTTCATTCTACTTTATGGAGCCAGCCATCTTATTCACCATTCTACAAGAAATTCCTCCTGATGTTTATTGCTAGTTACACTTTATTGCATATCTATTACAGATGGTATACTCATTCTCATAATTGTATTTTTGTTCAGATTATTTCCCTTGCCTAGAACTTCCCAGATTATTTCCCTTATGTGGAACCACCCCTAGTTTCTGTTGTCCAAACCTATCTACTCTTCAAGGCCTGTCTCATAAGACTTCTGCCATGAAACTTGACAAATCTTGCCAATAAGGGTTTCTCCTCCTGATGCCACATTATCACTTTTTAGACCACATACTTTGACATTTTACTATGTTGAAATTAATATTATCACTTAATTTGTTAAATATGTATTTCAGTATTTATATTTTGTGTTATTCTCTTGTTCCTAAGAGTACTTGTCATCCTAAGAATACAAAATTCCAAGATCCACGAAGGCAAGAGCTGTATTATATTTTTTTCTTTAGCATGTTCTGGGATAGAAATATACTAGATAAACTAGATAAATTTAATTTATTTTTTTCTTTTAAATAACAAGAGTCCAACAGATCCAGTTACTAGGTCGAGATATGAAGGGACCTGCTCATGATAAACTTTGGAACCAACTAGAAGCTGAAATCCACCTGCATCGTCACAAAACAGTTATTAGAGCCTGCAGAGGGCGTAATGACCTGAAACGATCAATGCAAGCACCACCAGGACATGTACGCTTTTTGATCCTTTTGTAATCAACCTTTTTCTGTTATCATAATCTGTTGTGTTTAATAATCCCATTTTCAATTTTGATTTTAATCTCTTCAGGAAAATCTGTTAATTAAATCTACAATCAAAAAAGACCTTAAATTTATTCATTTGAAATGCAAAATCATTTTTAAAATATAACAGCTCATAAAGATTTTGCTAGTCCTTGTAATACCTGCCATTTAGAATCATACTTTAGAATATGATGATCAGTAGTAATACTATAGGTCATACTAATAATTTTTCTTTTATTTCCTGATTAGGCCTGACCTAATCAAAAAAGTTGGTCTTACAGGTATATTTGATTTCAAAATTTGCTACTCATAAGTCAGTCTATCAACATAATAAGTGAAAATTAATAAAATAAGCATTATTGCATGATAATATTTACAAATAATATTAATTTCTATGTACATGATGAGTATCTAGGTGCCTCAATGGACAGAATGCTAGGGGAGTCAGAAAGATCTAAATTGAAATATGGCCTCAGACATTTATCATCTATGTGACCAATAGGCAGGTCATTTAACCCTGTTTGTCTCATCTGTAAAATGAGTTAGAGAAGGACTAATAAGAGAAGGAAATGGCAAATCAGTCTATTATCTTTGCCAAGAAAACCCCATATAGAAAAACCCCATATAGAAAATCCCATATATGAGGACTGAAATGACTGAACAACAATGTACATTATATAGATAGACACAGTTTTATAAACATTTTAAGAATAGTTTGGTTACCAAATTTAAAATGCAGATTCTGGGATACTGCTACCATTTATCTGATTTTTTTTTTTTTTTTTTTTTTGGCAAGGCAATTAGGGTTAAGTGACTTGCCCAGAGCACCCAGATAGTAAGTGTTAAGTGTTTGAGGCTATATTTGAGTTCAGGTTTTCTGACATCAGGGCTGATATTCTATTCACTGTACCATTTAGACACTTATCTGATCTTAAGCTAATGAGGAAAAAGTCGGAGATGTACATAAAGTAATCTGCTTTCACCACTACTACTATTCCTTGGTTTTACTACCCATTCAGGCATATCCAAATCAAATCTGATTACAACAGCTGCATGTAAAGGAAAAAAATCTTACCTTCGGTTCATGTGGGTATTTTATATTTGCAAGAGGATAATTCCAAGACAGGGAAATAATTTATGTCTTCATAATATTTGTTTTTACCATCATCTGATGAATATATAGTATATTGCTGGTCACACTCATTGTTAATGCTGTCTCTTCCATCGTTAGTGAATCCTCTTTCCTAACTTCTTCATATTTTGGATTTAGAATTGTAAGTATGTGGCACTTTGAAGAAAAGTTTGAGAGGTAGTAGTGGGGCATATATGTATAAGTAATAAGGGATGATCTACAGAGTAGATCATATCATATCAGTAGTCTTTTATTTGATTCTTTACTCTCTTCCAAGCTAAAGGTATCAAACCTCTCCTGGGAAGCAGGATTCTTCAGTTGATATTATAGGATGGCATGCAGGATAATCACCTTTTTTTGTATAGTCTCATATTTTTTTCTTGTTGTCAAGGTTGAGTGAGGATAGAAAAGCTGGGGCAAAAAAGACAATAAGAGTACATAAATCTATTCTTGAGGAGCCAGGAGGATGAATATCCAGAGTGAAAAGTCTCATATTTCTTCTTTAGTTGTTTAGCTTTAGGATGAAAATAATTTATTTGTCATGTAGCTGACAGTTTAAGTCCAAAATGAATAGTTCAAAAAGTATTTGAATCTTCACTGTACTTTTAAGTACTCTAAGGCTTTTTTTATTTACCCTTTAGGTCTTAGCAGCTATTATTTGGCAGCCTATTGCTTTTCCCCAAAATTAAGGATTTGTAATTGAAGGCTATGTGGTAGTGTTAAATCATAACATCATTTAGTGTAATTATATACAATACGCTTAATTAAATTTAAATTTTTTTCCCTCTGTTTTAATTAGGATCAGGATTCCTTAAAGAAAAGTCAAGGTGTTGGTCCAATTAGAAAGGTTCTTCTCCTCAAAGAAGATCATGAAGGTCTTGGCATTTCAATTACAGTAAGAAGTGGTGCTTTTTCTTTTTGTGTTTATTATGGTAATCCTGCTTCAAGGAATAAAGTGCAGATGAATGAACTTTTTGAAGATAACTTAAGCTTATTTAAATGTCAAAAGTGCTTCTTAAAAATTTTAACCATTTTTTGATGAAAATCTTACTAAAATGTGTTATATTCTTCTTTCTCATAGTAAATAGAATGTATCCCATGTATAATTAAACTTTTTTTCCAATGGTTCCAATCAATTATAAATTTCATTATGACTATAAATAGAAATGATATCCTAAAACAAATGTGAAACATTTCTTGGGTATAGTTAGTGATTCTCTTAGTTTGGTGGGGGATTTTGTTTTGTTTGGGTTTGGGATTTTAAGGTTCCTTTGTTATTGGCTATTATTGCTTTCTGCTTATTTATCATTTCCTAATATTCGCATGTCAACATGCCTGTGAGTTTTACAACATCTCCTTTATGAGGACATGGACTTCTACTTCTGACAGCTTTATTGCTTAGAGGGCCTGAGCCGTTGTGGTCTCAGGATAGATATGTATTGGATAGATAATAAGGCTGTTTTACTAATCTTTGAGATTCATTATCATGTAATAAAGGAACTATCATTTTCTAGTAAAAGGTGACTTTTGAAAATCTAATTGAAAAATTAGTTTTTATGAAAATGCTTTTATGATTTTATTTATGAATTTATATGATTAATTTTATTTGATTATTAATATTAACTTGGTCATTTTGGCTGTGACTAAAACTTGTTAATTAAATTATTTCTTTCTTATTGATAGGGTGGAAAGGAACATGGTGTTCCAATTCTCATCTCTGAAATCCATCCTGGACAACCTGCTGATCGTTGTGGAGGGCTGCATGTTGGAGATGCCATTCTGGCAGTTAATGGAGTTAACCTAAGAGATGCTAAGCATAAAGAAGCTGTAACTATTCTTTCCCAGCAAGTAAGTTCATTTCTGCCTGTATGAATAAAGACAAGTATAAACTAAAATATAGAAAACACAAACTAGAAATAAATTTCTTTCTAAAGATTTAACAACATTCATTAGAGAGACTTATTTTCAGATTCTTGTGGCCAGCTAATGATTTAAATGGGGAAAAGGGGAAAACAAACAGTTCAAAAAACACTTTTCTCAAGCAAAGTGCATAGCCTTAAACAACTCTCCAAAGGGAAATTATATATTCTTGAAGTAATAGAAGCTCCTTAGAATCAGGTACTTGTTTTACTTTTGTATTTGTGTCCTCAGTGCCTAACAGTGCCAGATTCACTTAATACATACCTCTTGATTGACAAAGAGTAAGAATATATACTAGATAATATAAAATGTCAGGACCTAATACCTGAATTGCTTGTTAGGATTTAGATTTTTGGCTTGCTAAAATTATATTTGTCTGTTTTTGTTGTCTACATATGATTAGTTTATGTTTGTTTAGAATCTGTTGTTGAAGGACCCAATATATCAGGTAAATCTCTTTTATAGTCATATAGCCATAGCCTGTACTTTTAAATAGAGTCAACCAAATTTGTAAATGAATGTGGTCACAAAGGAATTTAGGCAGAAGATTGTGGACGAGTCAACACAAATCCATTAAGAGTTCTTGATAAATAACTCAAAATATGTAACCTATTAATAGTGGGTTAGTGGTTTTTTCTTTCTATCCTGTAAAACTTGTTCTATGGTAGCACAGTTAAATAATAGTCACTTAAGAATCTAGAAGTTCTTAGTTGAGATCCAGGCTGTGTTATTCACTAACTTTCACTAATTGGCAATTCTTTTTAATTATTTGTAAAGCAGAGATTTGTTTTACATTAAAACATTTAATTTGTACACATTTAGGGTCATAGATTTAGAGTTGAGAGGGATCTCAAAGAATGTTCTTTGAATAAGTAGAAATTTTATTTAATAGTTTTACTGCCAGGACATGAAACAGTGTTTACTATAATCCAAATTGGCTGGAAGGAGTATGAAGAATGGAAAACAGCAGGAAACTGCTTATATAGTGACCTATGGAAGAGTAACTGCTGAGAATATAAGCAAGGGGAATATTTCAGTGATACAGAAGCACATATTTAAGTAATTTGGCATAGCTATGGACTAGAAGTCATTATTACAATACTGATCAACTTATTACAAGGGTTCTTGATCTGAGACTGTGGCAAGGATCTGGGAACAGGGCTTTGATTAACTGAGTTCAAAAAATACATCTTTATTTTCATTAGCTTCTGACTGAAATTTAACATTTCTTTCAATTATTCAAAACATTATTTTGAGAAATATGCCAAAGTAGTGCATGACACATAAAATGGTTAATTGTATAGTGACTACTTATGATAAAGATGAAATTATCGGTTACAAGTTTGTATATAGAACCTATAGCCACTTATTAAAGTCATTAAATATTTATTAAACACTTTTCTGTGCAGACCATTATGCTAGGTTCAAAGGGAGCTACAAAGGGTATATAAGACACAGACCTTATTCTCAGAGTGCTTATAGTCTAGACATGACATGTTGTTACATATAACTAATGCGTAGTAACATGATCAGTGCTAGCACAATGCCTGTAACATGATAAAGTTTTTTTTCATTCATTTATGATGTGCTTAATACATGTTTAAGCACATATGTTAACTCAAAATTTTTGTATGTATGATAGATGTTTGTGTTATATATGATATGATAAACATATGATATATGTTTAATTCAAAATGTTACATGTGATTGGAGGGTTGAAAGAAATGAAAGCTTCATGGGAGCTGGGACATTTGAATTGATCTTTAAAGGACTGGTAGTAATTCATAGATAATGAAAGAGTAGAAAAACATAACACATAAAGAACAGTATGAAAAAAAACATAGCAGCAAAAAGCCTACAATGTCTTTAGGATAGCAGCAGAGTTTGATCAGAGAATAGGACTGTATGAAGATCAATTTATGTATTTACTTATTTTTTATACTAATAGCTTTTTAATTTTCAAAATACATGCAAAGATAGTTTTCAACATTCAACCTTGCAAAACCTTGTATTTCAGATTTTTCTCTCTGCTTCTCCTCCTTCCCCCTCTCTAGATAGAAACTAATCCAGTGTAAGTTAAACACTAATCCAGTATAAGTTAAACACATGTGATTTGAAGATCAATTTATCAAGATAGAATGGCACTAGGTTATTCTCAATTTCCAGACAGAAGAGTCTGCATATTACTTAGACAATAGGAAATAATTGAAGAATAGGATGACCAAATCTATACGTAAGGAAGATCAGTCTGATATTATAATTAAGGAATGATTGGAAGGTGAGACTAAGGGTAGATTAAGGAATATCTGTTTAAAAAAAAAAAAACTTTTAGTCAGGAAGGTGGAAATGAAAACTTAAAACTATAATATTATAGTGGATCTACAAAATTGGGAAATTAGGAACTGATTATAAATGAAAATTGAAATGTGCCATCTTAATTGGGGGTGGGGAGAAAAGGAGAGAATCTGGAACTCAGAGGTTTTAACAGCAAATGTAAATAATTGTTTTACATAAAGCTGGAGAAAATAAAAGTATTGAATATATTCAGTAAATTCAGAATGTCACTTTCCAAAAGAAATAAATAAATGAAAGATGGAGAATCAAAGAAAATTGAAGTTTCAAACATTGTAATACTAGTTAAATGGTAGTGCTATTCACAAAAATAGTGATAGAAGAGACAAAACTAATTTTAGAGGAGAAAATAGTCTCTGCTATATTGTTTGATGTACTAAAAGAATTAAGGGGTGATATTCTGAAAATATTTGGATATATAGGTCTTAAAGCTCAAAAGAAAATTTAGGGGCTAGAGAACTTTGGGAGTCATTTATCTGAGATAAGTCATTATGGAAACCATGGAAGTAAACGAGATTGTTAAGTAAAATGACTTATAGGGAGGGAAGATAAAAGGACTAAGGATAAAATCTTTTTTTTTTTTTTTTTAATAATTTTTTATTGAAAGAACGCATGCCAGGGTAATTTTTACAGCATTATCCCTTGCATTCATTTCTGTTCCGATTTTACCCCTCCCTCCCTCCACCCCTTCCCCGAGATGGCAAGAGTTAAGGATAAAATCTTAATAGTGCTCATCTTTTCTAGTCAGGAAGACAATTAAGAGACAATGAAAGAGACAGAGAGGAGAACCTGGAAAAAACATTGTTTGTGAAATCAAAAGAAGGTTAAGTTTCTCAGGAATACAGGCCTGAGTGCCCCTTATAGTCATAGCATAACTGGTCTTCTCATTCTCAGCAGTTTAATAAATATATTACTATTTTTCCTCTGCTATTGATGGTATGGAACCACTCTGGTTTTTTTGGGTGGACCCGGGTCCTCAATAGCACATTTTTACTCAAAGAGGTCAAGAAGGTAATGACTTAAAAAACAAAAACCATTGATCATTGATGACCATTGAAAGAGTAGTTTAAGTAGAGTTGTGTAAGGGACTATAAAATGACAAGGAAATAGGGAAATTGGGTTTTGTCAACTTTTCGTAGGAGTTTAGGAGTGAGAGGGAAGAGAATACAGTAACTAGATAGTAAAGAAGGAGCAATATGATAATTTTATGGAGTTTTTTCTTTTAACATTGGGGAGACCTAGGTCTTTTTATAAGCAGATAGGAAGGGTCAAAAGAACAACGAAAGATTGAAAATACTATTGGAACAAAGTCTTAGAGGAGATTAGAGGGTATGGGATCAAGAACACAGGTAGAAGGATTAATCTTATGAAAGGTAGAGATAAGCTTTGAGTGGAACTGATAGAGAGGTTATATAGTAGACATGTGGTTTCAATCTTCTAAATGAAACAAGGAATCAGATTAAACAATCTAAGTATGAACATCTACATAGCACAGTAGATAAAATGCCAGTCCTGAAGTCAGGAAGAACTGAGTTCACATTTGGTCTCAGACATTGTTCCTCATCTGTAAAATGAACTGAAAGAGAAAATGGCAAACTATTTTGGTAGCTTTTCCAAGAAAACCCCAAATGGGGTCAAGAAAAATTGGACACAACTGAAAAATGACTGAATAACAAAGCATGGGGTGAAGGTAAAAATGACACAGGAAATGTGTCTTGAGTGGAAAATAGCAAAGATGCCAATGTCACTAGATTATAGAGTAAAAAGACGTAAAAGGTAGGAGAAGATCAAATTATGAAAGGATTTAAAGATCAGAGGATCTTAAATATGATCCTGGATATAATAGGGAACCACTATAGTTTACTGAACGAATTATACAGTGGAATGACCTGATAAGATTTATGCTTTAGGAAAATCAGTTTAAAGATGGGTAGTAGAGTTTTAAACCTAGAAAGTTATTGCATTAGTCAGTCAATAAACATTTACTAAGATTCTGCTTTTTACTGGGCACTTTGCTAAGTGCTAATGAAGTCTATAGACCAGAACAATGAGAAACAAGAGAAAATGAATTTTGGACCTGGAGCTAGGAAAACTTGAACTCAAACTTTTCCTCACACACCTAAAAGCTATGTGATCCTGGGGACAAGTCATTTAATCACTGCCTGCCTCTTATTCACCTGCTAAATAGGTGTAATAATAGTACTTATCTTCCAGGATATGAGGATAAAATGTGCTATTTATAAAGTGTTTGGCAAACCTTAAAAGTACTGTGAAATGCTGCAGTGTTGAAGAACTTTGAAAAATTTTAGACTTGAAATGATACATTTCACCTATTTCTTGCCAGAGTGGAGGTAGAGTTTAAAATATGCAAGAAAAGAAATATATTTTTGGACATGATCAATGAGAGGATTTGTTTTGCTAGACTGAAATTTTGATATGAAAAGATTTTGTGTTTTTTTTTTCTCATTGTTTAATGAGGAATGAGGAAATGACAATGGGAAGAAAAGATAAAATGTTTGTCAAAATAAATTGGTAAACTTCATTAAAAAAATGAAATGATCTGTTCATAGTTAGGTAGCTGTTAAGCGGCAGTACTGAAATCCAGACCTAGGCTTCCTACATTTGTCTTTTGCTTACACTATTCCACTCATTGGAGACAAACCTTTTCCAAAATCCAATTGAGAAGTGGTAGCTGTTATATAAATGATTTCACAGGTCTATTATATTCATCTATTTACAAATACTATTATATGGATTGACATGACCAGGGGTCTCTGGTATCAGTTGACACTAGGGATATTTTTAATGATACATTGCATTGTAATTTGGAAATTCAGATACTATTGATAAGCATTTTTGTTTCTCCATTGAATAAGCAGGGCTTTCATTAGGATCTGCTTGTTTGGCTATCAAGTATGTATCTATACCTTCTTCCTACTTACTTCATATACAAAGTATCTTCTAATATACAAATCACCTTGAGAGTAATAATGTTAAAACAAATGTGTTTTTATTTTTCTTGAATTAAATTCTATTTTATGTGTCACACATATAGTTTCAAAATACATTGACTGGGGGATGATCAAAGTAAACATATTAACTGCACAGAAATACTTGTGTTCTAGTTCACCTTTTAATGTGCTTCATTGCACTAAATTAACAACTTCAGACATTAAAATAGCACCATTTTGCATAAGAGGGAAATGGATATGAAATTTGCCTAGTGCAAATTTCTTTTTTATATCAGTTTGGTGAAACCAATATACCTCTTCAGGATGCTTTGAAATGCATGAAATAAAATGCGTAGGATTATAAAGGAAACCAATTATTCTGAAATAGTATGTTTTTTAAAACAAGTTCACCTACTTCAATAACCCCTAAAGAGAAAGATGGTGACAGTTTGTGCCAAATAAAACAATTATTTCTTCTAATTACTAGAAGAAATTAAGATTTATGTACTGATATAAAAAGAATAGATCACACAATGCATTTCTTTTAAGAGGCCATTCAGTAAGAAAAATTCTATAGTCATTTGCACATAGGCAGATTCTACCTTAAAGTACCTAAAGTACTTTATTGGAAGCTACTTACACTATATGGCTGAAGGAAGGACTTGGCATTTTCTTTTGTTTTCTCTCTCTCTCTCTTTGTTTTTTTTTTTTTGCAAGGCAGTTGGGGTTAAGTGTCACACAGAGACTTGGTATTTTTTAAAATAAAATACTGCCATCAATTTTTTTTAAAAAGATAAACATAATCACAAACAGATTATAATTATGATTAGAATACCCCTCAAATATAATATTCTTCATAAGTAATATTGGAAGTTCTACATCTAATAAAATTTTTCTCAAACTTTGAATGCTAATAAATAGACAAAAAAGTTTGTATTGATATAAAAAAAACTTAGTCATTTATTTAAAGGAAGATTCTGTTTATTCGGAAACTTTAGATTCAATGTTACACGATTAAAAGGAATATAAAAATCATTTTATCATCACTTTTATGGTGAATTCCTGCCTGAGGTAGAAATCACCTTATCAAGTGTGTTGATAGAAATTCTAAATAATCTTAGATGAACTTATTAGTAGACAAATAAATGTAATTCTACTCATAAGAATTAAAATTAATTTCAAAGAAAATGTTTGGAATTTACCTCTTCTCAATTGTAGTGATCCTTTAGAATTTCTAATTGCTTAACTCAGAGCAATTTTCTTCTTCTTCCCCCTCCCAATTTAGAGAGGAGAGATTGAGTTTGAAGTAGTTTATGTTGCTCCTGAGGTAGATTCTGATGATGAAAATGTGGAGTATGAGGATGAGAGTGGACACCGTTATCGTTTGTATCTTGATGAATTAGAGGGAAGTGGAAATCCTGTTGCTCATCGGAAAAGTGCAAGTGGAGACATAAAATTGTTGCAAGGTAAAAGGGTATTATTTAAATTCCCAAAAGTAAATATTTGATATTTTTTAAGCATTATTATTAGTTGTTTGATGACAAAAATCTTTAGTTTACTAATAGAGAAGCTTAAGGAGTGTGTTTCTGTGCTTATTTTGTTTTAATTTGGGGGCCATGATAAGTAACAAAATGTTATTTTAATCTTTTCAGATTGAATCATTTGTATAACTTGTTTTGTAATATTCCATAACATATTATTTAAATTATGTAATCCCATGCCATGCCATGTTCACAGATTATCATCTTCTACACATTCATTCTTTAAAGACTAATCAATAACAAGGGTTCATTATGTTTATCTTTGTAGGGATTATCCCTATTGTTTATCCAACTCTCAAATTTAATACTTAGACTTAGCTTCTTCCTGCGTCCTATCAAAATTCCTAAGTACGTTTTTTTTTGTTTGTTTTTTTTGGCTGAAGCAATTGGGGTTAAGTGACTTGCCCAAGATCACACAGTGAGGAATTGTTAAGTGCCTGAGGCCAAATTTGAACTCAGGTCCTCCTGACTTCAGTACCTTCCTGGTATTTTATCTACTCTGCCACCTAGCTGACCCCATAACTACCATTTAAGATATGCTATTCAGTTGCAAAGTAATTTTAACAGTAGAACTTAATCATTTAGTTAAAATGGCAATAGAATGCATTCTGAAGTTTAATTGAAATTAATTTTGCATTATCTACTAATTTAGGCCATCTGAACCATTTTATTCCATTAAAATAATCAGAAGTTGGTGATACTTTGTGCTTCTATACAAAACTTACACATTATTACAAAACTGTTATATATTATTCTGTTCAAAATGGGAACAGCCTCTATTTTTTTTTTCCCCTGAGGCAATTGGGCATAAGTGACTTGCCCAGAGTCACACAGCTAGGAAGTGTTAAGTGTCCGAGACCAAATTTGAGCTCAGGTCCTCTTGACTTCAGGGCTGGTGCTCTATCCACTGCCCCATCTAGCTGTCTCTGAGCAGCCTTTTGTGAAAATAACAAGCTTTTTTAATAATTTGGAGCATATTATGTCACTTTATAACTAATAGTGTATTTATTATAACAGTTTTTTTCCTTGTAAAATAAAGTTAAGTCGCCAAAAATCCTTCTTTTCCCATCTTATTAATGTACATTCTATTCCATATCTTTTTTTCCAGGTTTTAATAAGAAACCAGTAATTGATGGACATGAAAATGGAGACCTGGGAACCTCAAGTGAAACTCCTCTTGATGACAGTGCATCCAAATTAGCTCAGTCAGCAGAATCTTTGTCATAATTGGTTTATTAAATTGACTTTTCTGCAGGCAATATTGTTACTCAGACTGTTAAGGATTTTATATTCTAGGGGAGGTTGTGGAAAAGGACTATCTAAAAAACAAGGGGAGGCTGTTGTTTATTGCCGAAATAAAAGGCAGTTACCTCAGGGCTTCATTGTGAGCAATTCTAAATGTTTAAAACTCTCCGTTTTCTGTGATAAACCATAATTAGCAATTGCATGTAAAGCAATTTTTATTTTCTTAATGTTGTAAGCACCAAAGCATGTGTTTCCCAAAGGGATATTACTAAGCTTTTAAAGGTACAAAATGAAGCATAATTGTTTCATTTGGTTCCTTTTTCACTTAACAGAAGGACAGTGTTAACAGGAATCTAATAGGAAATAGCCTTTAATTACAAAAGAGTAAATTAAAATGTTTTAAGTATATCCCCAAATGCTATATTGTTGGTGTTTAAAATGCAGAATTTTATTCTATTAATAGCAGGAAAGTGGGCTTAACTTCAAAACAAAACAAAAATAGTCCCACATTTAAATATTTCAAAATTGCAGGAATGATTTAGTTTTCTATTTATTACAGATTTTGATTTCTTAATCATTTCTTAGTGATCATTTAGATGTAATGAGAATACCTTTCAGCTTTGTTTAGTGCAGTTAAAAAGTAGTTTAAGTAAACTTTTGTCAATCAATGCTGCACTAGAAATAATTTCTGAAGAGTTCTTGCACATTATACTTTTTTGTTTTTTAAAAATTCAAATAAGTGTAAAATATCTGTTCACAATTATGTTGATGCAGGTGCATGGCATTGTTCAGTCCTAGGTTTCCTTCCTAGTGTCCTTATGAGATTAGTTTTACACATTTTGAGTTGTTCATACAGTTTGTCATGCCATGATAGTCCGGGTACTTAAAAGTTCGAAATTGTTGTTGTTGACATGAAATACATTGCCTTTGAAGAGTAATTTTAAAGTAACTGATAATTAATATTTCTCAAGGCTCAGGGCACACATGAAGTATTAGGAAACTTGATACAGTAATTGTCTTGGTTAGTTTTTCCATGTCTGTAACTATTTTCCTTATTCTTCTTATGCAAATTGTCCTAGCTTCTTACTGCAGTGCAAAACCTATTTTGATTGCTCTCATTTGCTACTGTGCAAGCCACTATACTAGGCAATGTCAAAGCATTGTATTTAAAGAGATGAGTTTTGCCAACATCATTGTTTTAAAGACCCTAAAGATGAAAAAAAAACCTAAACAGCCTTTAGAATGATATCAGTTTATTCAATACCTAATGTTGAAATGTTATATGATGCAGGACAAGGTTCCTAGCTTCTTCTAGGTGCATTATATATTTGTTTATAGAGAAATCTTTAAAATGTATATACTTTATTCAGTGATTTTGCTATTTATAAATCTTGAAATCTTGTTTATAATGACTATTGCTCATTGATAGGTTTTTGTTGTTGCTGTTTTGTTTTGGGGACAGTTTCATTCACTCTACTTGGCTATTTCCATATTAAATTTTTAATAATAGTGCACTTCATATTGTATATTGTTACAAATATTAAAATACTCTGTAACATAACATTGCCTTTAAGCAAAAGCTAGTATTTAATAGTAGAACTGAGTAAGCAAGCAAGGTGCATATCATTGTTTGCTCTAACATCATTTTTGGGAGGTGGGGGGAGCATTTGTCTTTTCATGCATGATATAAGATCTGCAGTTGGATTTCAGTGTGTGTTCATTTTTGTAATGCTTTGCCGTGAGGTTTCTCATTGTGACAGGTCTAAAAACTATTCTCCTAGGGCATGGAGTTTATTTTTTTTCTCCTATTTTCCAAAAAGCCAGTAATATGATGGTGACACTCACATTTTTCAGAGAATTTCCTCCATTTTATCTGTAACTAAAACTTTTAAATACGTTAAGATGGAAACTGTTGGTCAGAAAGAACTAACTTTTAGATTTATGAAACATTATTATGATCCTGAACCTAGATACCTGTGAAGATGATGATGTGATTTGGAGGACATTGTGAAGGATTGGAAGTTCCTTCCCCAGAGTTTAAACTCCAACCTGAAATGGACAAAGTCATTGAAAACACTACTCTTTTATTTCTTTGTTGATATCCCACAGCCTGCTGCTGTAGTTTTTCAAGGGCTGCTGAATAAAGACTTCTAGAAAGAGGTAGATACCTCTATGACTGTCTTCCCTTCATCTCTTCTTGAACTTGGTTTTGAAGCCCCAGATTAGAGCACTGTTGCTAGGATGTTATTGTGAATAAATCTGTGCTTCCTACCAATGAGTGGCCATAACAAGTGCTTTGGCAACTGTTGCTATTCAAAATTCATTTAGGAGATGTAGCACTTTGAGAATGAACTAGGAATTACAGAGATAATTTCCCAATTTCTTTTTGTTTTGCTCATGACTGTACCTCTCAGACCCTAGTCTAAAGAGGAATAAGATTTAAGAAAAGGTTCCAGTATAAAGCAGTATTGATGTTTTCATTTTTATAAAAAAAAAAAAGAAAAGAAAAGAAACTACCAATATGTAGCAATTATTACCAATTTACACAATTGTTTCTAAGACAAAACCAGACTCATGAAAAAGAATGATTTGGAAGGGTGTGTGTGTGTGTGTGTGTGTGTGTGTGTGTGTGTGTAGTGAAAAGGTCTTGATAACGACCATAGCATATGTACACATCTAACATCAAGACCATTTTCTAAAGATTCCTCATCTGTAATGACTGTTTAGAATATAACAGAATGTTAACTTATAACCCGGGACCATATCGAGATAGATTTAAGAAAAATGAAAATTTCTTGGTGGCAGAGGTAACTGGACAGTTGTCAAAAGATGGTTGGATTTCCTTGGTGGTGGTATTTTTACCACGTTGGGGATTTTTGCATTTGTCTTCAGAAACTCAAAGGTGTTTTCTATACATATGTATGTTAAACATTATTTCACAACATTATTTATTATATAATCTATCCTTCTATTCAGGGTTGGGCTCATCAATAAAAGATGTAATATTTGCAACAACTGTATTATATAACTAGTTAAGTTGGGTTGAATATTTTTTTATTAGCCTGTAAATAAAGATGGCATCTTTACATTGAAATGATGTTTTATCTTATTTAACAAAAATAAAATTTTTGTGCTTCTTTGTTTCATAGTAAATATATTAATTTTTTTTCTCATTACTTCATTATTTGTACTAATGTAGTATATCTGTCATGAAACCCCTATTAGGTTTGAATCATTTAACAGCTACATTTTATAGTCAGGGTATTTTATTATAGCTAATGGTGTTAGGAATAAAGCATATGATAGTTAAGAATATGTCAGAACAAATTAAACTGTGGAATTAGCTTTTATTCTAACTGGTAAAGGTTCTTGGAGAATTAAGTCTGTTTGGCTTATTCTTGGTGTTATAAATGATCAAGTGAATACTAGCTGAAGAACTACTTAACTATTAGACTACTAAAGAGAATGCTTATGGCTTTTTTCATCTAGCGACTCAGTAGCTATTTCCCAAATATCCTAATTGTAGAAAACATGTTTTCTGAAGTTAGAAAAAGTCTCTTTAATTGCAAGTGTACCTCATATATATCTTATGTAAACCTATTTTAAATTTCATTTACTATCTCTCTATATTCTGATAGAAAGTGCATTAAAACTAGCATACTAGCACTTAAGATACACATACACACATAACACTGGGACACTTATACATACACATGTATGTAAAGAGGTGTGTTTGAGATAAATGTGTATTCCATACTTAAGCTTCATTAAGAGAATAAACAATTTCCTGCATTTTACTTTTATTTCACTAATTGATATATAACTCAAAATGAGAGAGGTACTATTGTAGACCAGTTAAAAAAACATTATTTTCATACATAGTATTCCTTTTCTTTCATTGCTACAGATCATAGTTCATCTGTGTCTACACAGATCTTGTGTAATTCGTATTCTTTCTATGTGAAATTATTGGAGGAGACAATATAAAGCATTATGAAAACAACATGAAATTTAAATTCTTTTCCTTCATTTTTTGAAATCCTTGTATTTTTGGACTATATGCTGAGAACTGGACTCTATTACTTGAACTTGATCCAGAGATGCTATGAAAAGGGCAAAGTAAATCTTGACTCCCAAGAGAAGTGAATTCTCGACCTTATTCTATGCAATCATCTAATCATTCTAGAACACTTTTTAGTTTTTTTCTCTTCTGGTGATAGTAATAGTTACAAGGATTTAGTTATAGTACAAAAAAGTTAAAGTAACATAAAAAGGTGTAGATAAAATATTGAGAATCCTAGTGTCTACAGTGTTGCCTACTGGAGTGAGTCACTAAAGCACTCCCTCCTTCATTGGAAAGTCTTTGGGTATGAATGAGTTTCAGTAGAATCCCAACTATATTCGAAGAGGAGTTTCATCAGATAATTTTATTTTTCACTTGGTCACAGCAACTTGTAAACCTGGTAAAGAATGAAGGAGCATTTGAGATCTCTTCCACAGGAAGAAGTAAGTACTCTTAATGACAAAAAGATGGCTTTTTGGAATATTGATAGACAAGAAAGGTAGGTTTATATTCAGAATGCTGGTTCCAGCTTTACAGTTTGAGGTAGAAAAAGAGCAGGGGGGAAATGAGGAGGGGAGGGGAAGGGGGTTACTATATTTCACTTTTAGGAAAAGCAAATGGTAAAACTAAAAACCAAAAAACCTAAACCTATTATTATTCATTTAATAAAAAATGTTATATCCAGTGTATATTATAGATTTAAATATAAAACTAATTTCTATAATACAGATAATTCAGAATAATGAGGAATGCATGATAAGATCCCAAAACCTCAAAGAAAGATGAATTAATGTTAATTACACTTTTAAGATAAGATAGCATTCTAATATTTTAGACTAGAAAAAAATTTGAGTTTTTATTAAATAAAAATAAATTCAAGTTAGTAAATTTCAATTAAGAATGTTTACCTTGTTTCTTATCCCTTAGCATTCTGGTTTATTGAAGTTTTAAAATATGTTATGTATGTATGTATGTGTATACACACACACACCCATAACCATATCCAACAGTTTGATTTCTTATGTTTTTATTGTTGCAGAGAGGCAATATTGAAAGGGATAGAGGATTGACTTTGAAATCAGAAAAACCTGAGTTCCTCCTGCCACTCACATTTTAGATTTGTGATTGGCCAAATCTCTTAACTACCTTGTTCCATAGGCAGCTTTCAAGGCTACTTAAGGTAGAGTTGCCACTTTGCATCCCTGAAGGGAGTTTCTATACTAGGAGTTCCCAATACCAAAGAACTCAAATTTGAGCTCTCTCCCTTCTTCCTGGAAAAAAAGAAATTGGTTACTTATTACTTTTTTACCCAGAAAATTTGTAGATATGATGCTTCTGTATAGTCTATTAGCCTTTGCTTTTCCTATTTCTGAGGCATATTTTATGATATGTAGATGTGATACTTATGTGTAATCTACAAACATTTGCTCTCCTTATTAACCACATTGTATAAGATTTTTTTTCTTGTTTTCCCTAATGCCCACCTGTGCCCTGAAGTCATTAAATATTAAAGTATACTTTGATTTGATTTGTAAAATCTTATCAAGTTTTTATAGAATTCTCCTTATCCTCCTCTGCAATAGACGAGAAATAATTTCATTTTCAAGATGCTCCTTTTCAGATATGTTTGAGTATTGTAACGGGAGATATCCCATGAAATGATACTTTTTGTTGTTAAAATATAAGGCAAGGCAACAAGCAAATTATTAACGTCTTATTCTCTGTCAGGCACTGTGCTAAGAGCTGGAAATATAAATACTAATAGCCCCAGCCCTTGAGGCGCTTACAATCTCAGAGGGGAAGACAGTACACAAGAAGAATTTGGAAATTGGGAGGTAAGGTGAAGTAATTAAGGTCCCCAGCACAGGAGTATGATGTTCGAGTCTGGAAAGTGAGACGCATAGGGACAAGGGGAATTACAATTGGCCTGAGCCTCCTACCAAAATGAAGGTCCCAGTAAGAATTTGCCAATTGGAGAAGGGCTTCAGGGTGCAAGATTCAACATGAGATGGATGGTGCTGGAGTATGAAGTCAGAAGACAGTAGTAGGAGAAAATGTCCCCACTGATTTTATTTTTCACTTCTCTTCGAATTCTTAAAACTCTAGCCTTTTAGCTTAACTTCTTGTTTCCAATATAGCAAAACTCAAAATGTCATTTGTACACTATTTTGTGTACTTGAACCATTGGACTTCATATATGAAATATTAGTAGCTAACTTAATGTTTACAAATTATCCAAAATCTGATTCTTTCCCTGTCATTGTTTCTTTTCACTACCCAACACATTGTAGAAGGGAAACCACAGAAATAAGGGCCATTTTGTTTCTATTTTTGTTTCTTGGTTTGCTATGGATAAAATAATTATATAGTTATTGGTGATGAGCTCCTTATTTAGGTTATTGCAGAGGTTCTTTTGTGATACATTCATGAAACTAGTGACTTTGTTACCAACATTTTACCTTCCCAAAGGAGCTCCCCAAAACTTGGTATGATTTTCTAGACTAGATGATTTTAGTAACAAAGCTTGGGGAGAATAAGGAGTTATCAGAGCTGGAATAAGATGCCAAAGCAGATGTTCTTTTCAAGGAAGGTATGAAAAGAGCCAGACTTATTAGTTATTGTCTACTGAGGACAGTGGAATTGAAATGGAAAGGGAGACATAATTTGTATCAAGCAGATGTGGCCATGAACTAAAATGATAAAGTTGTATATACAAAATGAGGAATATATGAAATAAATCTATTATAAAGGCCACTCTGAAAGAGAAAGAAAAATCATCTAATAATCTAAACTTTGGCTATTTTTCATTTCCAAATTATAAAATTTACAATTTAGTAAAGTACCAGGAGGGGGCAGCATATTTCTTTAAAATGTATTAAGGGATCTAATCAGAATTCAAGTTATAAAGCAATAATTATCAAAATTATTTGGTACCTTTTTAAAAATAGCAAAGTTGATCAATAAGCTAGTTTAGATTAGCAATGCCTAGAAACTAACAAATATAGCAGCCTAGCCTAGTTTTGGTAAAAATCAACAAATCTCCGGAAGGAGAAAAACTTGATTCAACAAGAATGGGAAAAGTAGGCAATTTGGCAGAAAATAGGTATAGATCAACATTTTATACCATATACTACAATAATAGTCAAATGGATAAGTTCTCTAAGTACATAAAAGTTTGTATCATTCACAACTAATGGTTAGAGTTAAACTTATAATCAAATGATGGATAGAAAATATTATGGGAAGGAATGCTTTCAATCATATGAAATGCATATTTTTTTTACACAAATTTATTTAGAATAAGGGAAAAAAAGTATCAGCAAAAAGACTTGGCATGAAAAGTTTCTGATGAAAATTTTGGCATCCAAAATCTATGTGGCATTAATGCAATTATGAAAATGAGTCACAATTTGTAAGCGGTCATAGGATGTAAACTAAGTTGAGTGAAGAAATATGCAAAATTAATAACAACATGAAAAATCACTATTAAAATGCAAATTGGAAATACTAACGTATCACTTCACACCAAATTGGCAGATTGTGAAAGATTGAAAGTGTACTAATAAACTGGGTGGAATACGTCTGGTCAACCAAGTCTGGAAAACAATTTGGAATTGTGTGAAAAGTCACTGAACTGACCAACTTCTTTGGTCCCACAATTCTATCATTTTTATATTGTTCTCCACCCCAAGAAAGTCAACAGTTTCCTTGGTCTCAAAATATTTGTAGCAATTGAGGAAGACCAAGATTTAAGATGCCTCTAGAAACAAATGTATCCATTGATTGGGAAATGGTATACAATGGTAAAGAAATAATTTTGCACCAAAAACAATGACATCAGAAAACTTTAGATCAACATAGAAGACTTAAAAATTGATTCTGGGTGAAGAATGAAAAACTAAAAACATATTGTACCATGACTACAATAATGTAAATGAAGACAAGTTCAAGTCAAAGATGAAAGGCAATGGCTAATGGTGATTCTAGGTAACTGCTATTAAAATACTTATTTCTGTTTTAAAAAATTGGTTAGGTAAAAGAATAAAAAAACTACTTGTGCTGTTGTGGATAGTGTTGCTTTTTTTTTTTTAAAGGAAAGGTAACTACAAAATGGTTACATTTTTTAAAAAACTAATTGTTTTGTCTAGACAAATATGTCAATAAGAAAAATACTATTTTACTTGAAGCAAGGAAGGAAGAAGGAAATGTAAAAACTAATATTTTGGGGTGGCCTTTATACATTGGGCATCTTTATCAAAATATTACTAGAAAAATGATAAATTCAAATCTGAGGTTGGCTCAAATGTGTGTCAACAGAAATATATTTTTTTTTCAGTGATTTAGGAAATAAGTAAAAATAGTTTAAATTTGTAAATTGTAAAGTGCTTTACATGTATTAATTTATATCAGTAATGTGAGATAGAGTAATGCAAGCTTTATTATCATTTTGCAAATGACAAAACAGGCAAAAAATTTATAATGTGAATGATAGCCCTGATATTTAAAATTTGGGCCTTCTGATTCCAAATCCAGTGCTATGCCAGTTGATAATGGAATTTTTAGACGTTTGGGACCTTTGCTCTTTAATCATTTAGACAGACTTGATTTAAGAAAAAAAAGTTACTTCTTTTCATTTGTATACTGTTTCTAGGTTATTTAGGAGGGAAGAATTATGTGAACATGTTGGAATGAAGAAAGGTCAATGAAACATCAGATCTGGCAATAACATTAGTGATAGTTGCCACATGCTGAAGAAGATGCCAGCTAGAGCATATTCCAAGTCCCTAGGATGTGTACTTGCTAATTTCTGGAACAATCCCATAGGTCTGCTTAAATTCTGGTAAAGGTTTGTTGTAGGTTTCCCTAAAGCATTTCCCATCTGCTTCCCTGGGGTTTTTTCATTTTGGCAACTTTCCCAGGTTTGCCTTAGGTCCAGAGAAATAGTTATATAGACTCGAGCAAGTCTTATAAACTTCCTAAACTGTCTTAAAAACTTAGATCAAGGCATTCACACCATCACCTTTCCAAGTGAGGAAATTTACTCATTCTTTACCAAGAAGATTGAGACCATTTTTCTCTTGGATCTCGTTTCTTTTCTTCTACAAGTCCTCCTCATTTCACAACCTATTTGACTTCATCTCCTATTTAATCCCTTACTGCATTTTGATGAAGAGATGGACCTTTCCGTGCTCACTCCTTACATATATCCTTGATGCCATCCCCTCCTGTCTTTTCCAGGAAATTGCTCCCATCATTATTCTCGCCTCTCCACTTTTCAATTTTTTCTCCATTTACTGGTTCCTTCCTGCTGCCAACAAATATATATGTGTCTTGCATCCTTAAGCAAAAAATATCTAAAAACCCTCCCTAGATCTTACCATCATCACTGGTTATCATCCTGTAGTTTTCCTCCATTTCTCAGCCAAACTCCTTGAAAACACTGTATACTGTTTCCTTTTTCTAAATCTTTTGCAGTCTAGCTTCCAATCTTATCCCTTTACTAAATCTGCTCTTTCCAAAGTTAGCAACTGTCAGTTCTAATAACCTTTTATTAATCTTCATCTTGATCTTTCTGTAGCATTTTACATTGTTGACCATCTTCTTCCTAAATATTTTCTTTTCTGTCAAGCACTCCTACTTGTATGATTACATCTCAGTCTCCTTTGTTGGATCAGCATATCATACCCATAAATTGTAGTTGAGTTTCCAGGTTCTGTCCTGGGCCCTTTTTAGTTCTTTATACTTAGTTGGTAACCATCTGGGCTATTTGTGTCTGACCTGTGGTAGAGCCTTCTAAGCTCATGTTGATCTGATCAGCCACAGTTGGAGATACTGTACATTGACCCAGACATTATGATGTCATTTTGGTCTTTGAGCAGAAAGAACAATATTTGATGACTGTGATTCAATTATTTATCCTTGCTATGCTGATATTTGAGAAATGTATATATTCAGTCCTAGATTCTTTCCTGATAGAAAGGACATGTTTTCCTTCAGCTAGTTGCCATTTAGATATTTTGAACTACATATGTCAATAGGTACCTAAATCAATAAGTGCAAAACAATTCATACCCGCCTCTCTCCCCTAAAGCCTCCTTATGAACTTTTCTATGTCTAGACAGTCACCTAGGTTCATAATTTCAATTTCATACTCAGCTTTTCATTCTAATCCCAATCAAGACATTTTCTGTTTCCATATAAGTCTCCTTTCTATTCACAAATCCACCACTGTTTGTTTTTCTTGTCACCTCTTACTAGATTACTTTTTTCTTAATAGTATTTTATTTTTCCAAATTATTCCTTGCTCTTCTAATTAACTTATAGTATTACCATTTACATTTAAATTGTGAGCCAATTTAGACCTTATCTTGGTATAGGAAATGAGATATTGGTCTGGGCCATTTTTCTCATTTTTTTTTCCTCCCTCCTTTCCCAAGATAGCAAGCAATCTGATATAGGTTATACATGTCCAGGCATTTGAAATATATTTCCAAATTAATCATGTTGTGAAAGAAAAATCAGAAAAAAAGGAGAAAATCCTGAGAAAGAGGAAAAAGCAAACAATAAAAGGTACAAATAGTACACTTCAATTCATATTCAGTCTCCATAGTTCTCTATCTGGATGCAAATGAAATTTTCTATCCCAAGTCTACTAGAATTGTCTTGAATAGTGCTATTCCTGAGAAGAGCTAAGTCTATCATAATTGATCATCATATAATCTTGCTGTTTCTGTGTACAATGTTCTTCTGGTCCTACTCCCTTCACTCAGCGTCAATTCATGTAATTTTTTCCAGGATTTTCTGAAATCAGCCTGCTCATCATGTCTTATAGAACAGTAATAACCCATAACATTCATATACCATAACTTATTCGGCCATTTTCCAATTGATGGGCATCCACTCAATTTCCAATTCCTTGCCACTGTAAAAAGAGTTGCTAAAAACATTTTTGCATATGTGGATCCTTTCCCCTCTTTTATGATCTCTTTGTGATAGAGATAAACCTTTAGGAATAATTCTAAATTGCTCTCCAGAATGACTGTATCAGTTCACAACTCCACTAACAATGCATTAGTGTCGTAGTTTTCCCACATTCCTTCCAATATTTATCATTATCTTTTCCTGTCTTCTTAGCCAATCCGAGAGGTGTGAGATGGTACTTCAAAGACGTCTTAATTTGCATTTCTTTTATCAATTGTGATTTGATGCATTTTTCATCACTATAGGTGGTTTTAATTTCTTTATCTGAAAATTATTCATATCCTTTCACCATTTATCAATCAAGTAATTACATCTATTCTTGTAAATTTGATTTAGTTCTCTATATATTTGAGAAATGAGGCCTTTATTAGAAAATTGGCTATTAAAAAATTGTTTCCCAGCTTTCTGTTTCTTTTTTAATTTTGGCTGCATTGGTTTTGTCTGTGCAAAACCTTTTCCATTTAATCATATAATCTATATTTCTTGTTTGGTTATAAATTCTTTCCTTCCTCAAAGATCTGACAGGTAAACTATTCCTTGCTCTCTCCTAATATACTTATAAAATCATTGTGTTTAAATTATGAACCTATTTAGATCTCATCTTGGTATAAGGTATGAGGTGTTTGTCTGCCCATACCATTCTCCATTTTTCTGTCAGTTTTTGACAAGTAATGAGTTTTATCCCAGAAGCTGGGTTTATCAAGCAGTAGATTACTATAATTATTGATTATAATCAAATAACAGATTGCTAACCAATTCCATTGTTTTGATTCTTCTTGGTTTAGCACTATATCTGTATCATAAAAGGAATTTGGTAGGATTCTAAGATATTTTATCAACTAGTTTATATTAGATTGGAATTAATTGTTCTTTAAATGTTTAGTAGAATTCACTTGCAAATCCATCCAGCCCTGGAGATTTTTCCTTAGGGAGTTCATTGATGGTTTATTAAATTTCTTTTTGTAAAATGGAATTATTTAAGTATTTTATTTCCTCTTCTGTTAATCTGGGCAATTTGTGTTTTTGTAAATTTTCATCCATTTCACTTAGATATCATAATTATTGGCATCCAATTGGGAAAAATAGCTCTAATTATTGCTTTAATTTCCTTTTCATTGTTGGTAAGTTCACCCTTTTCATTTTTGATGCTGATAATTTGCTTTTCCTCATTTTCCAATCAAGTTAACCAAATGTTTACCTATTTTGTTGGTTTTTTCATAAAATCAGCTCTTAATTTTATTTTTTAGTTAAATAGTTTTTTTACTTTCAATTTTGTTAATATCTCCTTTGGTTTTCAGAATTTCTAACTTGGTATTTTATTATGTGTGTTTTTTAATTTGTTCATTTTTAAAAGCTTTTTTGGTTGCATATCCAATTCAACTTTTTCCTCTATTTTATTCACATAAGCATTTAGATACATAAAATTTCCCCTAAGAACAGCTTTAGCTGCATCCTTTGAATTTTGGTATACTATCTTATTGTTGTCATTATCTTAGATGAAATTATTGATTGTTTCTAGGATTTGTTATTTAACTCATTCTTTAGAATTATATTATTTAGTTTCCAATTAATTTTTGGTCTATCCTTCCATGGCCCTTGGTTATATGTAATTTTAATTGCACCATGATCTGAAAAGGATCCATTTAATATTTATGCCTTTTTGCAATTGTTATGCCCTAATATGTGGTCATTTTTTGTGTACATACCATGAACTATTGAGAAAAAGGTATATTCCTTTCTATCCCCATTCAGTTTTCTTCAGATGTCTATCATATATAATTTTTCTAAAAATCTATTCACTTCTTAAATTTCTTTCTTCTTTATTTGGTGGTTAGATTTATCTAGTTCTGAAAGAAAGAGGTTGAGATCCCCAACTAGTGTAGTTTTGCTATTTCTTCCTGCAACTCATTTAATTTATCTCAGAATCTGGATCATATGCCTCCATTGATACATATATATATTGAATGTTGATATTACTTCATTGTCTGTGGTTCTCTTTAGCAAGATATGGTTTCCTTCCTTATCTTTTTAAATTAGATTTATTTTTGCTTTTGCTTTGTTTAAGATCTCTGCTTGAATGTCTCTGCTTCAAATGAATTTCTGTAAATAACATATTGTAAGGTTCTGGCTTTTTAGCCACTCTGCTATCCACTTCCATTTTATGGAAGAGTTCATCCCATGCCCATTTATAGTTATGTTTACTAACTCTGTATTTCCTTCCACCCTGTTCTCCCCTGCCCTTTATATTTTCTTCTCTCCTTTCACCCTTTCCTTCATCATCAATGCTTTGCTTCTGACCCCCACTTCTCTTAATCTGCCCTCTCTCTTATCAGCTCTCTTACCTTTCCTACTTCCCTATAGGGTAAGATAAATTTCTAAATATCAATAAGATATGTATTTATTCTCTCTTTGAGCAAAATCTAATGAAATTAAGGTTCAAACAATGTTTATCATCTTCCCTTCTTTCCCTCTATTCTAATGGGTCTTTTGTGCCTTTTCGTGTGATGTAATTTATCCCATTTTACCTTCCATTTTCTCGTCCTTCAGCACAATCTTTTTTTCTTTTTCTTTTTTTTATTATAGCTTTTTATTAACAAGTTATATGCATGGGTAATTTTACAGCATTGACAATTGCCAAACCTTTTGTTCCAATTTCCTTCTTCCTTCCCTACCCCCTTCCCCAGATGGCAGGTTGACCAATACATGTTAAATATGTTAAAGTATAAATTAAATACAATATTAGTATACATGTCTAAACAGTTATTTTGCTGTACAAAAAGAATCAGACTTTGAAATAGTGTACAATTAGCCTGTGAAGGAAATCAAAAATGCAGGCAGACAAAAATAGAGGGATAGCACAGTCTTTTTCAATTTCAATTTCTTTGATGTGACTTTACATCAAAGTCAACAAAGTCACACCCTCTGTCCATTGTTTTGGTTCTTCTTGGTTTAGCACTATCTCTGTATCATAAATTTGGTAGGACTCAGCAAGGTATTTTATCAATTAGTTTATATCAGATTGGAATTAATTGTTCTTTAAATGTTTAGTAGTATTCACTTGCAAATCCATCCAGCCCCAGTGATTTTTTCTTGTTAAATTTCTTTTTGTAAAATGGGATTATTTAAGTTGTAGTGTTCTCTTCTTCTCTAAAATATGATTGTTCTCTGGGAGCAGGTTCTTGGGGAGCTTCTGGAGGCAGCCTTAGTTTTGGTTCCGTGTAATAATTACCTCAAATGCAGCCAGCTGTTAAAAGTTCAATCCTTTTATTGTCTCCTTCAAAATAGCCCATTAGTTTTCTTTGGTTCTGAGAGCTCTTGCTACCAGTCCTTTGTCTCTTCCAGCTTCGGCTTCAGCCTCCAACTCCCTCTGAATCCTGGCTCTGAATCTCCTGACTGAATTCTGGTTTTCAATCTCCTAAAAACTGACTCTCTTCTCGCTGAGGCTCGTCCTTTTATATGCTCTTTTAGAGGTGTGAACTCAAAGGTTGACTCCTCCTCCAAGAGTGGGATTGTGGGAGGTGTAACTTGGGAATTTCATACTGAACCCTGACTTGTGAATCTCCCAAAAGTATGAACTCTAATGAGTACTTAAATACATTAGTGAGCTAGAGAACTTGCTAAGTACCATGCTAAATTAAATGTGACAACACTTTGTATGGATTCTAACAGTAAGTATTTTATCTCTTAACTGCAAAATTCTCGAGAGTTAACAAGTATCATTTTTCCCTTATAGAGATGGAAACAGTTTAAATTTGAAATAACATTTTTTTTTTCATTCCTGTTTAACTTTTTATGCTTCTTTTGAGTCTTGTATTTGAAGATCAAATTTTCTATTCAGCTCTGGTCTGTTCATCAGAAATTTTTGCAAATCCCCTATTTCATTGAATATCCATCCTTTTCCCTGAGAGATTATGCTCAGTTTTGCTGATTAGTTGATTCTTAGTTGTAATCCAACCTCTTCATATTCCAGGTCCTCTGATCCTTTTATGTGATAGCTGCTAAGTCCTGGGTAATTTCCTGACTCTGGTTCCCTGATATTTGAATTGTTTCTTTCTGACTACTTGCATTATTTTATCCATGACCTATTAATTCTACAATTTAGCTACAATATTCCTTGGAGCTTTCCTTTGGGATTCTTTTTAGAGCTGTTTCATTCTCTTTGAGGAGGTTGGTGGATTCTTCCAATGACTATTTTATTCTCTGCTTCAAGGCTGTTTTCCTTGAAGATTTCTTGAAAGATGTTGTCCAGGCTCCCTATCTTAGTCCAATAGGTAGCCAAGTAACAATTTAAAAATGATTAGTACTAATATTAGTAATAAAACTATTAGTAATAATAGCAATAACTTAAAATTAGCTGTCCTGAATCTGTTTTCCTGGTCAATTGTTTTTCCATTGAGGTTTAAACATTTTCTTCTATTTTTTCATTTAAAAAAAATTTTGTTTGATTCTTTTTATTTTTTTGGTTTTTTAAAAATTTTTTAAATGTTTAAATATTTTAATATTTAATAAAGCTTTTTATTTTTAAAACATATGCATGGATAATTTTACAACATTGATACTAAATAGTGTTTCAGATTTTTCTCCCCCCACCCCCTTCCCTAAATGGCAAGCAATTCATGTCAAACATTCGACTGATTCTTGATGTCTTATTGAGTCATTTGTTTCCACTTGTCCAATTCTAATTTTTAAAGAACTGTTTTCTTTAGTTAGCTTTTTTATCTTCTTTTCCATTTGATCAGTTCTACTTTTTTTTTAAATTTTTATTTAATAATTACTTTATATTGACACTCGTTTTTGTTCCAATTTTTTTTCCCTCCCTCCCTCCACCCCCTCCCCTAGATGGCAAGCAGTCCTTTTATATGTTGGATATGTTGCAGTATATCCTAGATACAATATATGTTTGCAGAACCGAACAGTTCTCTTGTTGCATAGGGAGAATTGGATTCAGAAGGTATAAATAACCCGGGAAGAAAAACAAAAATGCAGATAGTTCACATTCGTTTCCCAGTGTTCTTTCTTTGGGTGTAGCTGCTTTTGTCCGTCATTTATCAATTGAAACTCAGGTCTCTTTGTCAAAGAAATCCCCTTCCATCAAAATATGTCCTCATACAATATCGTTGTTGAAGTGTATAATGATCTCCTGGTTCTGCTCATTTCACTTAGCATCAGTTCATGTAAGTCTCGCCAGTCCTCTCTGTATTCATCCTGCTGGTCATTTCTTACAGAACAATAATATTCCATAACATTCATATACCACAATTTACCCAGCCATTCTCCAATTGATGGGCATCCATTCATTTTCCAGTTTCTAGCCACTACAAACAGGGTTGCTACAAACATTTTGGCACATACAGGTCCCTTTCCCTTCTTTAGTATTTCTTTGGGATATAAGCCCAATAGAAACACTGCTGGATCAAAGGGTATGCACAATTTGATAATTTTTTGGGCATAATTCCAGATTGCTCTCCAGAATGGTTGGATTCATTCACAACTCCACCAACAATGCAATAGTGTCCCAGTTTTCCCGCATCCCCTCCAACATTCATCATTATTTTTTCCTGTCATCTTAGCCAATCTGACAGGTGTGTAGTGGTATCTCAGAGTTGTCTTAATTTGCATTTCTCGATCAGTTCTACTTTTAAAGGAGTTGTTTTGTTCAATGGATTTCTCCCTCCACACCCCCCCCACCCCATTTTGCCAATTCTGTTTTTTAAAGTTGTTTTCTTCAACACACACACACACACACACACACACACACACACACACAATTTTTTCCCACTTCACCAAATCTATTTTTAATGAGTTGTTTTCTTTGGTCAATGCTTTGCTCCCAAGTTTTTGACTTTTTTAAAAAAATACTTCTCCTGCTTAGCTCTCATTTATTTTCCCAGTTTTTCTTCTATCTCTCTTACTTGATTTTGGAAATTCTTTTTAAGCTCTTCCAAAAGAATCTTTTGAGCTTGATACCAATTCATATTCCCCTTTGAGGCTTTACATGTAGGCATTTTGCCATTGCTGTCCTCTTCTGAGTTTGTATTCTGATCTTCCCCTGTCACCATAGTAGCTTTCTATGATCAGACCTCCTTTTGCCTTTTTTTTTTTTTTTTTTTTTGCTCATTTTTAAAAAGTTGAGCTTTGCTTCTAGGACACGGGGATATTGTCCCAAACTTCTTTTGCAGGGGGAGAGGGACCTTGACACTGGCTTTCTGCACTGGGATCAGAGTTGCTGGCAGTTTTCCCACTGTGCTGGGTTGGCCATGCCTGTTGTATTGGAATTCAGGGACTTGTAATTTGCCTATTGAGGTTGGAAGCCTCACAGTCGGCCTGATGAGTCACTAGTCTGCTGTGTCAGGACAGAAGGGCATTTGCTTTTGATCTGTGCTGTGGTTAAGAGCTTCCTGTTAGATTTCCCACCACCACCTCTGCTAGGTCACACTCCCCTTTTAAGCAAATGAGACAGACCATTTTTTGAAGTCTTTCTCTATTATCTTAAGTTGGAAAATTATTTCACTTTCTCACTCCAAAATCTGTTTAGAAGCTTAATTTATCATTATTTCTGAGGGAAACTGAGGAGAGCTCAGGTAACATTCTGGCTTTTTTTTTCACTATCTTGTCTCTGCCCTCCATTTTAGAGAGTTTCATTTTTTGCCTAGATTACAGAAAAAGATGATTTAATCTCCTATTCTTTCTAGTTCATCCTACATATTGTTGCCAAAGGGATTTTCCTAAAGTGCATATCTGATCATGTTACCTGCTCAATAAATTGTAGTGGTGCTGTATTACTTCTAAGATGAAAATAAATACCTTTGATACTTTTTACATGTTCCTTATAACTTAGCCCCTTCTTCCTTTTCCAATCTTTATAAATATTTCTCAGAGGCTGCTGGATGGTGGAGTGGATAGAGTCAGGAATACATAAGTTCAAATCTGGCCTCAGACACTTAACCTTTACTAGCTATATGATCCTGGACAAGTCACTTGATCCCAATTGGTTGGCAAAAACAAAAACAAAAAACTCTAAAAGCAAAAACCAAAAAATATTTCTCCTTTCCATTCATTCTGATTTAGCCAGGTTGGTTTATTTGTTCTTTCTATGCAACAAATGACTCTAATCATGGAAGAGAGAACATTTCCTCTTTACATCTGCCTTTTGAAATCCCTAGTTTCCTTCAAAATTTAGCTCAAGTACTACCCTGTTTGGTCTTTCCTGATTCATCTCCAACTGCTAGTGCCCTTCCTCACCAAAATAATCTGTATTTATTTTGTATATGAATGCAGGGTGCACACATTCTGTACAGACCTACACATCTAACCATTCATACATACATGGATATTCATATCATCTTCCCCATTCACATGTAAGCTTCTTTGGGGAAGAAATTGTCATTTTTGTCTTCATGTCCTCAGTGCTTAGCATATAGTAGGTACTTGATAAAAAGTTGGTTTTTTTAAAAATAGGATTTTATCTTTTTTCCCAATTATATGCCAAGACAATTTTTAGTTTTCTCTTTTACAAAATTTTGAATTCCAAAAAGGTAGGCAATTTGGCTATCATATAAAACATTTCTATAGTAATCACAGTTGTAAAAAAACAGATCAAAAGGGAAAAAAAGATGAAAAAATAAAATAAGTGAAAAAGTATGCTTTGATCTGCATTCATAGTTCATCAGTTCTTTATTTGTGGATGTGGATAACACTTTTCTTTTTGAGTCCTTTGTACTTGTCTTGCATCATTGTGTTATTGAGAAGAGCTGAATCATTCATATTTGTCATGTTAATGATACTGTAAACCATATTTTCCTGGTTCTGTTCATTTCACTTTGCATCGGTTCATAGAAGTCTTCCCAGATTTTTCTGATTCTTATCATTTCTTATAGATTAATAACATTCCACTCTGTTCATATATAACAGCTTGTTCAGCCATTCCCTAATTGATGAGCAAGCTCTCATTTTCCAACATTTTGCCACCATGAAAAGGGCTGCTATTAATATTTTTGCACATGTAGGTCCTTTTCTCATTTTAATGATTTCTTTGGGATACAGACCTAGAAATGGTATTGCTTGATCAAAGGTTAAGCACAGCATAGTTATAAATTGCTCTCCAGAATGGTTGGATCAGTTTACAACTCTATCAACAGTGCATTAGTGTCCCAATTTTCCCATTTCTTTCCCATCATTTATTATTTCCCTTTTTATGTCTGATAAGTATGAAGTAGTACCTCAGAGTTCTTTTTTATTTGCATTTCTCTAATCATAAGTCATTTAGAGTACTTCATCATACACCAATGGATAACTTTGTTTTCTTTATCAGAAAACTACCTGGTCATGTCCTTTGATCACTTATCAATTGGGGAATAGTTTTTATTGTTATAGGTTTTTTCATTTGACTTTTAACTCAGAATTGAAATACATATAAAAAGCTCTGGTGGAGAAATCTGTGGCCCCTGGGGAGGCAAATGAGGCAAGAATGGCTATAAACATTTGCATACAGAGAGGGATAGTACCAGCAGTCTACTCAGCTCACTGGAGATAAGACATGGCCTTGAACACATGGCACTCCTGAAGTGTTAGTCTCTGTTGTGTTTCTTCTTTTCTGTTCTTGGATGTATAAGAGAGAATGAACCAGACCATAATCTTGTGAGTTTCTAAGTGTTAGAATATCAGGGATCCAGGAGCTGGGTTTGGAAGGAGCCTGCCTGAGAAAGGACTTGTTACTTAGCCTAACAGTGCATTAACTAAGCCATTGAGATGTCATGTCTCAGAAGCAACAAAGGGACTCATTGAGCTAAGCTGCACCAAGAAATGTACTCCATACTCAAGTGTTTTGAAGTTATTCCCTTCAGAAGTTAAGTCATATGTAAAGGGGAGAGGGCATTCCCTAATTTTAGAGATAGTTGTATTTTGGTTCTTGCTAAATCTTTTTAAAGAAAGATCCACTTATAAAAAACAAATTGATTTTATCTATGGTTATGTTATGCCACAGTTTTCTTTAACTGTCCTGACTCAGTTTCCCTGTCTCAGTTTCCTTAACTGTTCTGTCTCTGACCCAGTAAAACTAAGGATTATTCGCTCTCGGGTTACAAATTAGCAAGATAAAAGAGTAGCTCTCCTGACTCTTTTATGGATTTACAATATTCCTTTAGAATATTCCAAGATAACACACGATATCTTTACTTCTTTGTCTCCGGATTTTTTAGGGTTTTATGGCTTCCCCTCCCTGATAAAAACTTTCCCTCCCTTTCTCTTTGTCTCCAAAAAGGTATTTAAGAAGTTGGGGTTCCTCCATTCATTGCTGGAGAATGGTGGCTGGCAGCTGTATGCTGGACGCTGGATTCTTTGGGTCCTCCAGCCCTGGGACCAACATGAATTCCTTGGTCCCAGTATATCTTTATCTCTGTCTGACTGGATAATCTGAGACGAGAGTCCTGTCCAGTCAATCTTACTCTCCCATTAATAAAATATTAAAACTATCTAATCTCTCTCCTGCCTCAGTTTCTCCGGCATTACAGTTATTAGTGACAGTGAGAAGCTATCCACTGGTTAAATGATATTGGGGAAATATTAAGTGGCATTGGCAAATAATATTGGCTTATTAATGACTAGTGATTAATATTTGGGTGAATATACTCCCAGCAATAGTGTTAGAAGAAACTTAGCACGATGAGGGTTGGCACTAGAACGAGTCACTAGAAGGAGAGAGATAGGGAAGAAGGGAGAGTGAGAGACAAAGAGAGGGAGAGAGAGGAGAGGGAAAGAGACAGAGAAACACACAGAAAGAGAGAGAAAGGAGAGGAGAGATAGGAGAGGGAGAGAGAGAGAGAGAGAGAGAGGAAGGGAGGGAGGAAAAGACATACACACACACACACACACACACACACACACACACACACACACACACACACAGATTCTCTCCTATCCTTAACTAGTACTTTAAAACAAGCTGTCTGCTGTTTGTCAGATTTTTCTCCTCTTTCTCCAACGATCTTCACAATATTGTAATTCTGAATTGATATAATAGAAAAAAGTCCAAGATCTGTCTCTTCTACCATTAGCATAGTGGAATGGTGAAAAATTAAAGGATGAACAGCATAATTCAGTAGTAGCAACTTTGTAAAGACCATCTTTGAAAAACTTAACTCTAGGACATTTTAGGAAAATTAATTGCCAAATTATGAGATATCTAAAGGGAAACTTGGGAGTAGCAAGGAAGGCACAGTGGCCCTAGGCAATTTTCCTAAAGCGAGAGTCAACTCTCACCAATGTGGAGTTCATTAACTATAAGAGCTCAGTATAAGATCACATCAGTTCTGCTCTCAACAAAAGCCAAAACAAATAAACAAAATAAAATACTATCTCAAAATTATTTTAGCCTCAGAACCCCTTTTGCACTCTTAATTTTTGAGAATCCTAAATCATTTTTATGTGGGTTATGTCGATATTACTAAAATAAAAACTGATACACTTTAAATATATTTATTCAATTAAAAACAACAGTAAGCCCATTGCATGAAAACATTAATAAATTTTTTGTGAAAATAACTATTTTTCAAAACAAAAAAAAGATGAGAAGAGTGGCCTTGTTTCATTCTATACACCTCCCCTCAATCTAATATCTGGTTTAATAGAAGAAAGCTGGATTGTCATTATCTGCTTCTTTATTTAGTGTTGCAATTACATCGTTTTGTGGTATTTGAAGAAAATTCATTCCCAGTTTTTGAGTTCTGATTTTACAGATCACCGAATGGTACTTAAAGACCCTTCTGCCTCTCACCAGCAGTCTGCATACTATACTTTGGGAACTACTGTCCTATATGCTATAATGTTTTTTGGGTCACTAGTTTATCTGAGTTTTGGAACTGAAAGGATTTTCTAAGGATATTAGAATTGAGGAAATGTTATATAACATCTGGATTTCAGTAAAACATGATGTTTCATGAAATCCTTGTGGAAAGGATGGAGGGATGTGAATTGGATGAGATTATAGTTAGGTGAATTTGGAAAGGAAATTCACAGAGATTAAATGAGTTTAGGGTCACAGAGCTTCCCGGTATCAAAGGCAGAATTTAAGCCCAGGTCTTGTGCTGTTTTGCTATATCTTTTTTTCTTCTTAGTGGTGGTTGTATTGGGAGGAGGAGAATGAGAGAGAGAAGAGGAAGAGATGGTTTCCCTATTGAAATGGAAAGGAGAATTCATTCTGCTTGGACCCCCAAAATAGACCCAAGATCCATAGGTATAAAATATAATGAGGCAAATTAGAAAAGGAATACAAGCCAATAAGTTAAAGCTGTCCAAAATGGAAAATGTTGAGTGGTTACCTGTCACTCAGTATTTAGGAAAGGACTAGATGATCATATGCCGGAGAAGCAGTGGAAGGGCTTATACTTTTAAGAAGAAATTGGAATAGATGAATATTGTATGGTGGAAAGAACACTGGGTTTAATTAGAACACTGCCAATGGAATCTTGGCTCTACCATCTACTGTTTGTGTGTGAGACCATCAACAATCATATCTACAAACATTTATAATTGTGCTGAATACCATAAAGAGACAAAGAATAGAATTATCTCTATCTTCAAGGAATTTACATTTCCATGAGAGAAAAAGCCTAAGCACATCTATAAGTATATACAGTATATCAGTAATATACTGTAAATAATCAGTAATAATAAAATATCAGTAATAGTAATTAACACACGGTTGTTTGGGAGAGACAGTACTAGTACTTGGGGAACATGGTGCTTGAGCTGAATCTCGAAGAGATTTATTCTATGAGAATCAATAGTGAGAAGGGAGGACAGTCCAGACATGAGGAATAGTCAGTGCAAAGGGAAAGACAGGACATGGAAGTTTTGTGTTATCTGAGGACATTCTGGCTAGATCACAGAATAAGAGAGATGGAGTAATGTTGAAAGAAACTAAAAATATGGATCAGGGGCCAGCTTGTGAAGTGCTTTAAAAGCTAAACAAAGAGGTTTCTATTTCCTCCTAGAGATCACAAGAACCTTTGGCGTATATTGGGCAAGGAGATGACATGGATCAGATACAGATCTGCTTAAGGAAAATGCAGTACTGAGGATGAACTGAAGTGGAAAGAAATTAGAGACGAAGAGATTAATTAGGAGGCCATTGCTATAATTCCAATTGATGAGGTCCTAAAGTAAGGCAGTGGCTATGTGACCAGAAAGAAGTACACTCAAAGGCCAAATGAACTTTGGTTTTGAAGTTTAATTAAAATTAGTATACAGTACAACCACGTAAACAACAAAAATGTCAACAACTTAACCCCACAGTGTTGGGAAAATAAGCCTCCATGACATTTCAGCACCCCTCAGTGTTTTCTATATATTTCACAGAAATTATGAAAAACTGTACATAACTACAGTTATATCCAGAATTTAGGGACTGGAATTTTTTGGTCCAGACTTTCAGCTAATACACCCAGAAAGGTCACAGATGGAGAAAGATCTACTTCCTCTCTTGCTTACAGTGTTCACAAATAACTACACATTGCACAGTTTTATTTCATAAAGCCTGCTCAGATAAAAACTACTTCAAATAATTTAAAAGCACAAGTCTGGCCTAACCTAGAATGAATAATATGTGTCAGAGAGTAAAATGTGTTTTTTCCAAAACACCTCTTTCAACCATCTTGCTACAAACAACTATTGGACTGTGTCTTTGTCATTCTTGCAGTAGGATACTTTGAAATAAAAACAAATTAAAACCCCTTTTTCTCAGTCTCATTAACATCTGTTTTTAGAGCCAAATGTGGTTATTTGACCCCAGAGTGCTGAGCTGAGATAAGAAATCATATTCAATAAATCAAGCTGGAATTGCTATATTACCTTCGTCTTCTATTGGTATGAAGAGCAGTATTTTTTGTGTTCCATTTTTATTAATTCACATTTTGGCTTCACAGATATTTTGAAAAGGATAGATACACATGTAAAGAAAGCTTTGTGGTATTACCCAAAGTTCAAGTGAGGAGTATGTGAGAAGTGATGAAACATTAGCATAAAGAAGGAAAACTGTTCTCTTAGGATCTGGATCACTAGGAAGTCTTCTGAAGTTCACAAAAACTGAAACTACTCTTGAAAAATGACCAAGTGTTTCACATCCTCAATAATGATGGAACCTAGGCAATTGATGATCACAAGAGAACAGACCATGGCTGAATTTAAAACAAGAACAATAGCACATAATTGCTAAAAAACCATCATTCTTGTTGGTGTGCTTTTAAAGCTTCAAGTAATCTGAGGTCTTCTAGGAGAAGAAAAATAAAAATACTTAAAACTTTTCACTATTAAAAGAAAGGAAATAAACCACAATAATAAGAAGGTGAAATTTAAACAGGCCTGCTGCTAAGACTCTATCAGATAAAATATATCTTAAAAGTCAATGTAACTATCATATAAGGTTTTCTTTTTAAATAACTGCACATTCCCACTTAACTCTGTGAAGATCTAAAATTTGATCAAGAAAATTTAAGTTATTTTAATTCATGTTAAATAATACTCTGTACAAATTGCACATATTACACCAAATAGCTTAAGATCACAGTTACAGAAAGGAAAATACCACTTACTCATTTGACTTTTGCCAGTCCACAAGAAAAATCACAGACCTTTATGGTCAAGACCAACATCAACTGCAATATTGTGTAAACAGTAAAAAGAGGTTGTCTTTGAACCTCTCCAGCAAGATCCTATTAGAACACATGCACATATCCCATGTATGTCAATATATTTAAAATATACATATATACACCCATATAATGTGTGTATAGATGTAGTATTTATATGTATATATGCGTAGACACAAACATAGTGAGTATGTGTGTACATGTGTAACTAATGAGATGTATCTATACCTATATCAATACAGATATATCTATAGCTATCTATATGCATTTAGATATGTATAGCGAAGGCTTTATTGATAGATTGCATAAGGATACATCTATCAATATAGCAAAATCTCTATACATATAGCAAAAAATATTTAATTATATACATATAAATAGCTAGACATAATATCTATATCCAGATATGGATAGAAATAGATACACACACACATATAATGAAAACAAAAAGCCTTTAGGAAGATCCTATTTTTTTTTTCCAGTGATAGTACACCAGCCTAATGCTCAGTACCACATCAAGTTTCTTTCACAATGGGCTTATAAAAGGGCAGTCATTGCAGTCTGGTTTATTGGTTTGAGACAGTCTCTAGGGGCTGAATAACCATCATTCATTAAAGGATTCATTTGAGGCTTCTGATAGTCAGTATCATAGTCTTCTGTGGGTAAGGAACTTTTGACTTTTGGTTTATCGTAGTCACCCTCCCCTGGCTTAGGACCTTGAGGCAGCTGGTATTCTCCATGTTTGGTATCCACTCTACCTGGACTGGAGAAGCTGCCAGAGGAAAGAGAATGTTTGTGAGCTGGAGCAAGGACAGGCACGTTGTAGCCCCCTTCAGGAAAGGCTTTCTCTCTCATTAAGTGCCGTTCTATAATTGGAGTAGCATATTCAGGCTCCTGATTTGTCAGAGGCAATGCGTACTCATGGCGGCTGGTTGGATGAGGGCAAGCATAGTGGTTTTCTGGCTCAGAGTTTTTCCCTGTCTCATTTGCTTCTGTGTCCATCGGTCTGAAGGTGGAACCTTTTCTCATGACTGTCCCAGTCCCAATCATGAGGGGTTGATGATAATCTAAAAACCAAATAGATGATTAAAGCTGATTAGGTAAATGATGCTGCCATATTATTTTAGTCATTACATTTCTATTTGTCTGCCGAAGGCACCAACTGTATTTCCTAGAGAGGAGAGCTAGAAGTAAATGAATGTTATTTTTTCTGTCCCAGTAATACCTTGCACTTCCATTTCTCTCCTTCCATCATTCCTTGCTCTAAATAACAATGAAAACTTTTAAATTTAGGTATAATGCTGTGTCAATTGGTAGTCAAGTCTTTAATTAATTCTGAGTTTGGAATATTTGTTAGTTGTTGTAGACCAATAAAAAATTAATTATTAAATAGCAAAAGTACCCATAGGAGATTTTTCCCCTCTATATGACACATCAATTAACCTAATTTATGCCAAGAGCTATTCTAGAGATTGGCTATAAGATAGTAAAGGTTCCTATTCTTAAGGACATATACACATGGGAAGATATGACAGTATAAGGCAAAATGTGATAGATTAATTGATTAATCAATGAATTACTTATATTCCTTCACCCTTTTTTCCTCATATATGGCTTATCTTGATATTGCTTGGGCTCCACATCTCCGTCTCCTCACTTGGCTGCTCCACAGATATATGTCTTCACTGAACATATTCATGGGTCTTAGCTTAGCCTTTTGGCCAAAGAATTAAGGTTCATTCTCAATTACTTCAAGGACTAACACTCCCAGACTTACCTCCTACTTTTACCATTTCCCTAATGTCACCAATTAAGACCAATTAATGTTTCTCAATTATTAACTCATTAAGAAGTTGTTCTTGACTTGTAAATTAAGAATAAAAGTCCTCAATGGCCCACTGCCATTGTAGCCAATTCTTCTAGTCCTCTATAAAATTCTATACATGGGGGCAACCGAGTGGTACAGTAGATAGAGCACCAGCCCTGAAATCAGGAGGACCTGAGTTCAAATCTGGTCTCAGACACTTAACACTTCCTAGCTGTGCGACCCTGGGCAAGTCACAACCCCAATTGCCTCAAAAAAAGAAAGAAAGAAAAACAAAGAGAGAGAGAGAGAGAATAAAATGAATCACAAAAGGACATGAGGTGATGGAGGAAAAAGATTATAACCATATATGATAAAGTATAATAGCAAAAGCTGACCAGCTAATTAAAATTTTATTTTACATAAAAATACTTATACTTGGAATACTTTAAGAAACATTATTTTGAGTACATGAGTGTCCCATTTCTTTTTTAAGGTCATACATCTCCTTACAGATAAGCTTTACTCAATTTCTCCTACATGTGTCCCCTGGCAATACAATCTAAAGGCCCCTTGGGTGTTATGTAATGCTAGATTCATATTTTAATAGTAATAATTTTCTGAAGATTGTATCTATTGTCACAAGGCAACCACATAGAACTACTGGAAATATATTCACATTAAAATATGAATATTTTTAAATAAAAGCCTTTGTGAAGTGTTTTTAATGACTTTATCATTCTCTCTAAAACAATTTCCCAAATGCAATCTAGCCCACTCTCTTTCTACTGTTTAATTCTAGGCTCATTTTATTATATATTCTCATTGTCTGCCTAACAAATAAAAGACAGCATTTTACAGTGGAATAGCACTGGATTTAGATCAAAAGTCCTGGCTTTAAACTGATGGTTTGTGACTTATCTGATTCTGGACAAGTAGCATCACCTGTCTAAGCCTTAATTTTCTGTACATTAACTCTTCCATTAGAATATAAACTCATTGAAGGCAAAAATTGTTTTCTGTTTTCCCTATGTATCCCAAGTCCTTAACACAGAATTTGGCACATGATGAATGATTATATAAATGCTTTATTGTTTGATTTATCCATTTGGATCTTTCTGAGTAGAAACTTAGACTGAACTAATAGTATAAAAATAGATTTTTGTAGCTGCAAACATCCAAAGACAACTGAAAATATTTCATAATTCTGCAAATGTGATTTCATCTTAACTGAATCAGGCCCTAGATCATTTCCATATGCTTTCCTTGTCCAAGATAAAAAAACACACATACTTATATCTATAGATATGCAGATTTGCATACATATGGGAATAAGTGTATGTGTGTATATAGTAGGTAATATTCAGTCATATGCTCACTGCACAGCTGACCTTAAATTCATCCCAAACTGTGAAATCTCACTGCTGCATGGTCACCACCTGATTCCTCTAGGTTGGTGGAGTAGTACTGGTGAAAAAAAAAAGCACAAAACTGAGCTGATTTGACTTACTACAAATTCACAGTCTATAAATTAAGCCAGCCTTTTTCTGATGCTTGGTAATCCTTAAGTTCTACTCATCAATTCTTTTATCTTTTTCTCTACATCAATTATGCCAAACATTTTCTTTTCCCTTCTTACTATCAAATCTATTCCCTAACACTTATGCAGACAGATGATCAAGCCTATTTCACTGAGTTCACAAAGTTTTCTTAATTCTAATACCCTTCTTCATTCTTTAATAATATTATTAATATCACTATTATTATATATATTAATATTATATAATAATTTTAATAATAATAATAATATATAAATAATAATATTATTCCCAAAGACTAATTTAAACCCAAAGAGTCTTAGTATGGTATGAATATCACACAATAAGAGCACCAATAATTAAAGTTTCTAGATCTCATTACTATCATCTCTAACTTACCTACATTCTGCAAGTCCCACTATGGGCTTACATAGGACTAAGAGATTTAATTTTTTTTCTGTTGTACAGGTCACTCTGGCCCAAAATATTTATTACTGATGATGAGTTTATTTCTCTATTCTTAAGATGGTCCAAAAACAAGAGGTGGAGCTTGGAAGTAGAAGAGAAATAAACATTAATTAAGCACCTGTGCTAGGTACTCTGAAAGTGCTATTGCCATTTTTATTTTACAATTGAGGAAACTGAGGCAGGCAGAAGTCAACTCACTAGCCAAGGGACATAAGCAACTCAAGTTTCATGATTTCAGGTCTAGCACTCTATCCACTGTACCACCCAGCTACATAAGACAACATCTGAAGTTTTTCCTGAGCTTGATGGAACCTGCTTCAGTTTATATTCTGTTGATAGTCCCTGGGAATCCAGGCTCACTTGGCTCACCCCAAACCAACATGAAGCACTGATATAGGGCATTAGTGGAGTAATACACCAAATATTGTTTTAATGAATGCCAAGCTGGTAATCTATAATATACACAACCCTAAATTAATAATATTAGATCTAGAAAAAGGGCATGCCTACAATATTAGATATATTTCACTTGTTCTCTTTGGCCTTACTCCTCAAAACTTCAATACTTTCAGAAAATCCCTAGAATGGGATAATCTAGTAGACTATTTTAAAAGTTACTGCATAAAGCAAATACCCAGTAATTGGAAAATGGCTAAGAGAGAAGTTGTGGTATGTAAATAAAATGGAATATTACTATTTATAATATCATATATACAAGAAAACATGGGAAGAAGTATCAGAGCTGATGATACAGAATAAAATAAGCAAATCAAATGGGTTAATAGATCTAAAATACTTTGAAATTTTAAAGTGCTATAAAAACACTAGCAGTCAGTAAACAAAAGCAAGAAAATAGTACAAACAATGCTGACAATATAAATGAATAAAATAATTTTTAAATAACTGAAACTAAATGCTGTGAAATAAATCATTATGACCTATTTTTAGCCCCAAAGAAGACAAATGAAAATATTTATTTTCAGAGATAGGAAACTATGGCTACAGAACACGATGTCAATTTTTTTTTTGCTGTTTCATGAATTTTACTGACCTATTACTTTTCCCTTTTTTTTGTCCTTTGTAATAAGGTTCTGGGAGGAAAAAGAGGGAGGAATATATTGGTGATATGGTAATATGAAAGTAAAAGTTTTATTTTTTGGAAATGTAATTGTATATATTATGGCAAGACTATTGATTTTAAAAGAAAAAAATGCACTCAAATGCTATTAACTATAGTGACTATACCATAATATTTCAATTATGGAGAGCATGACCATCTTTCTTTGATAATTTAGAATTATTGTGAAATCTGATAGTGGCTCCAGGTCAGCATCATGCTTATTAGTTATTAGAACTGTTAGCACTTGAGTAAAATCAGTGCTGAACACATGGCACACATCACAGATTCTCAGTTCTTTAAATATCTTTCTGATGGAAGTTTGTTTATGGCTTCTCTGAATTAGAATGCTGTAAAAAAAAAAAAAATCCTGGTAATGATGGTTCTAGTTTTTGGATTAGACATAAATGAGAGCTGAGTAAAATTATGTTTCCCCTCAGGTCATATTATTGCCTGATCACATAAAACTCCTCAGGTCAAAGAAGATAATTTTCATCAGAGGTTAGATATTTACCTGCCATGTCACTTGTGACTAAGTCTAATTTCTGTGTCATCTTTTCATTTTCGTAACTGATGGTGTAGTCTGATGACTGACGTCTGACAAAGGGCTGTTTGAGCAGCTTCCAACAGCCTGGAATAAAGATGAAGCAATTAAAGAAAAAAAAAAAGGAAACAATCCACATGTATACTAAACATTTTGTAGAGGAGTTTTCAAAAGATAAAAGCTCTTTTATAAATGTACATCCTGAAATCTGCTCAGGGTACTAAGGTTCCAAAAGTTTATGACACTAACTGCTATAGGGAAATGTAAGAGATACATACACACACCTGCATATGCATGAACACACAATAGACATTATAGGCTTTATATAATGGTCTTGCTGTCTTGGATATTCAATAACTTAGAAAATCCAGTTTGATTATTGGGATTTTCAGATGCTAAAAAACAGCAGCATACTGCATTTGCTGACAAATGCTAATAATATTCTAATAATATTTACAAAGGCTGTCTCCCATACCTGTCAGGTACTCTCTCCTCACCCCTCTACCTCCTAGAGGTAGTTTCCTTCATAATTCAGTTCAAGGGCTACCTTCTAATATAATACTTTTCCTGATTCCCTGAACTCTTGGGGATGCCCTGCAAAATCATGTTGTATTTATTTATTTTTTCTTATTCTAATCTATTGACTCCCCTCAGTTGGATGTAAGCTCCTTGAGGGCAAGAACAATTAATTTTATTTTTGTATCTTTAGCACCTAGTGTCATTTCTAGCACATAGTAGGCACTTAATGATTGCTGATTGTGATTAATATGGAAGAAGGCTCTTACCTATCTTCACTGATTCCCACATTAGTCTTGTTTCATGGCAACCCCCTGAGCCAAATCCTATCTAATCTTCCAGTTAAGAAGCTCATTCTGCTATAATAGGATCCTGAAAATTGTATAAGCTATGCTATTTTTAGAGGTAGGCAGTCCTAAAAAAAAAAAAAAAAAAAATCCCAATTTTTAAGCTCCTTGGCAGAATAAGGGGAGGGTGGGATACCCCAAAGCTTCTTGGTGGCTACTGAGAAAACAGTTAATTTAAATTAATAGGTAGCCACTTTAAAAATCTACAGAAGAGCAATATCATATATGCAGTGGTCAAATACTGCAGAAGATAATAAGGGACTTAAAATGGAACATAAAAATCTTATTTTCTTTGGATTGTAGAGATAGAATACATTTCTACAATCCTATCGCTACCTTAAAGATGTGACAGGCTTCTGAATTAGTACTTGCTGTTCTAACAAAACTAAGAGAAAGTGGGTATTTTTTTTTTCAACTGGGAAATCCTGCAACTTCATGGAAAGTCAATGAAAACTATTAATATTTTTGATCAACCTGTTTTCTGTGCCTCAGCTGATCCATAAGGATTTCCTTTTGTCTTCCTTCTAGAAAGATTAAAAGAAGAAAAAAATAAGATACAGAATTTAACATCTCTGAAAGCATATTTTTGTCTTTACATCTCAAAAACAATTGCTCATAACTAAAAGAAAGTATTTGTACTTTATATTTTGGAATTTGGCATCTATAAATGTATTTTTCATCATTTATTTTACTACATTATTTAGAAAAACTCAGCCCTAGAAGTATTTGGAAAAAAAAAAAAAAGTACCAAGCTAAAGTGCATTCTTAAAAAGATTAAAATGTAAAATGACATCTCAAATTGTCAAAAATGACAAAAATCTACAGTTAAAAGCTTTCACTGTAGTCTACTATGGACTTTCATCAAATAATGGGCTCTCTAAAAGCATTAAACTAAAATACACTGAAACCAAGACAATTGTTAGCAATTAGCAAATAACAATAGTCTGGAGCTCTAAAATCCAGACATTTTATATCCCATATCAGATATTAATCAGAAAGTTACATCATTTTGTTTACACTAACATGAAGAAAACATTCCTTCCTTACCAGAAGCCAAAGCTTTTTAAATCATGGCAAGAAATTATAGTAAGGCATAGATTAATTAACAGGAAATGCTTTCATTCTTAGTCCTGATCCTACTCACTGTAACCCTGGATAGGAATCATAGGATTTTTGAATTGGAAGATAGCTTAACACCTTATGTTTTTGTTGAATCATTTTGGAAACCTAGACCCTGAAGAGTTTCTAAGATCACATATGTAGCTGAATCAAATCTCCAAATGCTTGGTCCAATGTTCTTTTAATTCTGACACATTGCTTCCAGGAGATATATTTTGTCCCACAGAAACAAAACAAAACCCTAAACTTGTCAAAAAGATTGATTTAACAACTCAAGGTACCTACATTAAACGAACAATGTCATTTCCAGAATGTTTCTTCAACAACGTACTAAATTCATATTTAAGGCTTTTATCTTCCAAAAAACAAAATTACTCACCATCTCCCTAACTTATACTCAAAAATAATGTTATTTTGAATACTTTTTCCAGTGGAAATGGAAGGAAGTCAGAGAAGCAAACTTTTAGGTTCTACTACTGTATTTATTTTAATAAATAAAATTAAAATCACATACTTTTTCACAGCAGCAAAGATACCCATTGCAACTACGAACAAGACCACAAAGAGCACCAGTGGAATGAGTATAGTCCTCAGTTTTATACCTAAAAAAATACATTCTGACTCAGATCAATTCAAATAGATTCCATTTATTTGAAACTGAACATAATATGGCATGAGGCAATAAAAGAATGGAGAAAATTAGTATATAAGTTATTGTAGAAATTGAGGCCCATCTACTAATAACTGTAGTTTTTGTGCATCAATGAGATGAATTTTATTGATATGAAAGGGGAATACCAGAAATTCAAGGTGAAACTTACAAAAACAGCATTTCAAGTAACTGTTAATTAAACATGGGCCTAGTTCCTATGTTTCCAGGATTTATAATATGCTCTGAGAAGGCTTTATAGATAAATCAGAATATAAGAAGTTTAAAACAGGCCTTTTCACTCAGGATTTTTTCTTGCTAGCTGACCAAAATTTACAGTGGAACCTATGAAACAGTTTATTACCATTAGAAGTTCTAGCATTCCCCAACAAGAGACCCCGGGGCTAAACTATTTTTTTAGAATTTGGAGTATGTAGGTTAGATAGGGAGGAAAAGATAGGAATGTAGATTTCCCTACCCCACCTCCAATAGAATGTGAGTTCCCAGAGGTCTGGGACTGTCTCCTTTTTGTCTTTTATATATCAACGTCCAGAATAGTCTCTGGTAGACAAGAAGTGTTTAGTAAATGTTTTTAAAATAAATGAACCCTGCAGTTTGAGAATACTAAACAGTCTTTGCCTTGGGCTTCAGCTTTTAAATCACACTGAAAATATTTTAATATTGCAGGAAGACATATCTAGAAGGAAGAAAATAGAACGGGATGGGATGTTTTTGGTATAGCTCTTTCTGCTTAATGAAATAGTAGGTGATTTAAGTAGCAGTTGGTACAGACCCCAAATTGCCCTTCCTACAACTTATGAAAACAAAGAAAGGGAGACTACTCTTTGCTCCTTTAATTCCAGAAGGTATCTCTGAAAACCATAACTCAAAAGACCTTTAGGAAAGTTACTTTTTAAAGTACTTTTTAAAGCATTCACTTTAAATGAAAGAAGGAAAAGAGGGATAGTGAAAAAAAAATGCAATGAAAGTTGAACTGTTCATTTGGTGCCCTTGTATATGTTAAAAAAAAAGGGGGGGGGGGAGGAAGACCAAGAAAAATATATCAGCATCTTAACTCACAAAACACTTGTATTCAGAGCATCTAAACTAAACCTATTTATCTCTAATCAGCGGAAAAAACTCAGGTGTCCATTTTCAGAATGTATCACAGTCTACCTGGAGCTTCTATTAGGTATCTGGAGCAGTGGAATTTATCAGATAAAAAAGGACCCTAAATGTGCTTCTTTCCTCGCAATAATCTTCTGAGACAGGTAATTCACCTACTGTACTAGTATTTCAATACTAGCTTTTTAACTTGCTCACAATACCTATATATATAATAAAAATTCCAATACAACAGAAGTCCCCCAAAGGGGACTAAGTCAAAGGCAAGTTCCTTTTGGCATGTTAATAACTAAGGCAGGCATTATGACGAATTTCCTTGGGTCATACCATGATAGCTGTATGTTGAAATAAATACCCTTTTGGTAGATCTCAAATCCAATCTTTTATCTGATTGTGTGTGTGTCTATCTACATATATGTATACATCTACTTCTATAGCTATATCTAATTTAGATGTGATAGTAATTTGAGTGTTTATTTCACAGGGTCATCCTGAAGAAACTGCGTTATATATCTTAAAATGTTATATAAATTCAACTTATTATTCTCATTATCACCATAACTATCCTCAGTTACTTCATCTGTAAAAAAAAGGGATAACAATAGTGAATGCTATTTTTAGCACACACTACACACACACATACATATATACATATATATGTATTTACAAAATAACATTAATTTTAAAGTTATTTTGTATGTTTAAAAATATAATTAAAAAAAAAAGAAACTGTTGGCTTAAAAGCTTAGAATAAATCATTCAGAGCACATTCCTCATTTTTCTCTGCAAGTTATCTGTGGAAAACTAGTAGAAAATTAGAGAAAAGAATACTTAGAAGTCCATCAATTCTTAAGTAAGTAGCAATCTTTCTTGATTTAGCAAATGGGTGGAGTACCTTTTGGAGAGGCAATGTGAATGATAGAAAGAACATTGGTTTTATATTTTAAAGCCCTGATTTTGAATCCTAACTCGGGTGCTTTTTGAGCTCTGAGGTCTCCAGATTAACCTTGAGGAGCCACAGATGCTTTCTTTTTAAAATGGATATAATAATAATTTGAGTATCTGTTTCATAGGGTCATTCTGAAGATATAACTTGGAAAACCTTAAAATGTTATATAAATGCAAATTATTATTCTCAATATCATTATCACTATCCTCAATTATCTCATCTGTAAAAAGGGGATACTATTATTAAGTGCCTACTTTTGAGAATCAAAAGAGATAATAAGTATAGTGCAGTTTGCAAATTGTGAAGTACTTTATAAATGTCAGGTATTATTATGATTAAAGGAGATAAAATGAAAAATCAAAGTGTAATTCAGTTATACCTCTTTCTTCTTCTTCAGAAAAGGGGATGGGTTTTGTAAGAGTTTTATCTTCTTTCCCAATTGAGACACCTGTACTTGGACTTGGCTTGTGCCAAACAAATGAATTATTACCTGCCAAAGGAGAATAAGGAAGGGAGAAGGGAAAAGTTTAAAAAAAAAAATCTACATTTGAAGTATAAGAAACAATGGAAACATTAGGAATCATTAATGTTTTCCATGAGTCCTACCTTGGGTAATCTGACAACCAATCAGTTCCACTTTCAGAGCAATTCTCTGATGCCAGGTCTTTGGAATAATTCTCACATATCTGGCCACGATGGGAGGGATGAAATTGTTCCGTACTGGGTCTCTAAAGTTAGAGTTACCTTGAAATATCTATAAGAACAATTCTTTTTTTTAAAAAACAAAACCACTTGTGTATGTGTGTGTATGTGTGTATGTATATTTATAATAAAAGGTTAGTGTACCAATCTAACTGTGAAACTAGTTCACATAAAACTAAGATAACTTGCATTAATTAGAAATTCCTGTGAGTACTAATAGTACCAGACTTGTTTTAAAAAAGCATAAGCCATCTTACTATTTCTACCATGACCCCTTTGCATACAAAGGCAGCTTTCTTTTTTTTTTTTTTGGCCTGAAAATCCCTGGGCTTCATGTTAGTTTATGGTAGTGGCTGTTCAGATTTGTATTTAAGATCAAAACTGACTTTTCACTTTTCTTGTAATCTGGGTGGCCACTCTAAGCATTAACAAAATTGCCTCTCCTACCATTTTAGGGTTATGAATCAACTTTGAGTTTTTTCAATTACTTTTTTTTTAAACTGCATTCAATTAGGCTTCACTGCTAATTTACAGAAATACTTTAATGTTCTGAATGAGTCAACATAAAGATAAAGATTTAGGTATCTTTTAAAAATTCAAACTTTATTTTGATTAGTATATTAATTCACTGTGATTGGCTATTTTTACCAGTTGCTTAAAAAAAAGTTAAAGATAACATCAAAAATTCAAGCATCTCAAAGATTCCCTTTTACTATTTTTATAGCTTACTGTATCAAAGTTAATCTGCTAATAGATAATAGATTGTAAATATCTTGAGGGAAGGAGCTGCATTTAGTCATGTGGTATATCCCATTGATTTCTCTAAGTAGCTCAGAAAAGAAATATTTACTGAATAAATGAGGCTTTTTAAAGGCAGAAAACTGAGGTAGCATGATAGAGGTAGCAGGAATACCAGATATAAAATCCTGCTTTTGATACATACTGGCTTTCTGATCTTCTGTAAAATTTTTAACCTCTTAGCTCCCCAGGCAACTCTCCAACACTGAAAATTATAGACAAATTGCTGTTGTGAATTGGGAGATGGAGGTTCCACCATAGGAGTTCTCTATATTGTTGAAATTTATACTATATTCTAAAAAAAGAGGAATGTTATATGTTAAGCAGGGATGAGAAATTCATCTCAAAATTCAAATATTTCAGACTATGGAACAGTTCTAAATTTGAGATCTATGAACTTTCCAAAAATATGTAATTATATTTTATATAATTATATATTATATAATGTATATATATAAAACATAATTTATATAATATAATTTTCTTTGTAATTCTATGTTTTCTTTTTTACATAACTTTGTTATGTATTCAAAAGGAATAGTACACACGTATTTTATTTTCTCCTTATTCTGAGGAATTCTATAGACTTTACTAGCCCATCAAAGGGATCCATGACACAAAAAAGATCATGTGATTTTTGCAGCTACTTTTCTTATTCATATATGATCAAGAAAGGTATCTAATTTCTCTTTCAATATTGAAAAACACATTCTATAGTTATCATCTCATACCATTTGAAAACTAAGTTTACCAAAATGTCTATATCCCTTGGCTCAGATTACACTGCTTGATATATAACTACAGTGGTTAATAATAGGAAGAAAGGGCTCACATATACCACCAAGCTATTGGAAGCAGCAATTTTTGCAGTGGAAAAGAACTGGAAAACAAAGTAGTACTGTGGTAAATGAATATAATAGGACATTATTACACTATAAGAAAAAATTAAAGGAATACGTAAGCATGAAAGAATTTATAGGAACTCATACAAAGTTAAATAAGCAGGACCAGGTAAAAATATATACTATGATAGCAATAATGTAAATAAAAAAAAATTGAAACGAACACTGTGAAATCACAATGACCAAAATGATTAAACTTGGATACCTACTGACCTCAAGATTCAAGAATTCATATGTATAAAAGCATTTATAGCAGCTTTTTTTGTAGTAGCAAAGGTTTCGAAAATGAGGGAATGCGCGTAAATTGGGAAATGGCTGAAAGAGTTTTGGTCTATGAATCTGATGGAATATTATTGTACTGTAAGACATGATAAAGGGAATAGTTTTGGCAAAAGACAGAAAGACTTGTGTGAACTTATACTGCAGAGTGAAGTGAATAGAACAAGGAGAATAATTTATACAATAACAGCAATATTGTAAAGACAAACAACTTTGAAAAATTCAAGAACTCTGATTAACACAATTACCAACTGCAATTCCAGAGGACTCAATATGAAACATGCTACCTGATAAAGAGGTGACAGTCTCAGAGAATAGACCGAGACATGATTTTTTTGTTTTGTTTTCAACATGGCTGGTGTGGGGATCATTTTGCTTGATTATACTTGTTTGTAACAAGGGTTTTGTTTTTATTTTGGGGGAAGAAGCAGTAGGTAAAAATACACATTTAAAAATACAATAAAATTCACTTAAAAATTATAATGGCTGAATTTGGTTCCAGAGAAGAGATATGGAAAAATACCTCTCCCTGGTTCTTTGCAGAGACAGTGGATGCACTATGGGTATGCAAGATTGGATATTATGTCAGACTTTTTTTTTTAATATATGTTGGTTAACATTGCTGAAGTGGGATTTTAGGGGGAATTTTTTTTTTCTTTGATAGTTTTCTGAGAGGAAAAGAGGACCCTATATTGGAAAGTGCTGGTAATTAGAAAACAAAAGATGACAACAAAAACATATTAAAAATGAAGAATAGTTTCCCCAAAACAGATTCTTCACCTCAGTTATTCTTCTTACCTTTTCTTCATTGTTCACAATTCCTTTGTAGGTCTTCCACTTGGAGTTGGAATTTTTGAAATTCATCACAAAAGACTTAACATAAAAGTTGAAATTTGTTTGGGTGGATCCTGTAGTCCTAATCCCTTATAACAAGATAGTTTCTCTTGGTTAGTTTTCTTTTTAAACATTTCCCCCCATATTTAGGTACGTATACCACATTCAAAATCTTCTAAAACTTCCCCTTTTTTTTTTTTTCTATAATAGAGCACAGACTTCTTAAATATATTAACATGTTTCTTTCTAATTAACTTCATTTTGCTGCTCAGGAAAGAAACAGTTTTATAATTAAGGGAATTTTTCCTAATTCTTGGGGGAGAAAAACCTTCATGTCATGTATTTTTATATAAAGCTTCATACAGCAAAGGAAATTTTTTTTAATAATCTAAAATTTATATATGAAATTGAAGAGCTGCTGAATTATCTTCTCATTTTCATCTTGAAACATATGTTGATTATGTTAGACAAATGGAACCAACCCAACACATGTCCCTCATTCTCTCACACATTGAGATTTTGAAGAGTCATTTCATTTTAAAAAATCTGTAAAGCACTTTGTCCATTAGTAGTCTGTCAATAAGTACTTGTGAAGTACCTACAATGTGCCAAACACTGTGCTAAATACTTGGAATAAAAGGAAAGGCAAAAGACAGTCTCTGGTTTTGATGAGCTTATGTTGATGGGGGAAACGATGCAAAGAATTATTTACAAACAAGACACATACAGGATAAACTGAAGCTATTCAAAAGAGGGAAGGTATTAAGCAGGTCTAGAAGCTTCAAAGAAGGACATTATGTAAATCAAAAAGTATTATTTCAATGCAGCCTATTATGAAATGGATTCCTAAATTCTCACCCTCCTCTATACCTACAAAATTAATTTTAAGTGTTTAGATACCTGTTATTTTCTTTTTCTCGCCTAAATCTATTTCTAGCCACTCCCCAGATTTGTGGTTGGTGCTAGTGTCTCCTGAAGCCCATGATGGTCCTTGGTCCTGGAGCCGTGCTTGGGCAGGAGACCAATGAATCTCTTCTCCGTTTTCACTGACCCAATGCCAGGAAGAAGAGGCTGTGATTTGCTTGGCAGGTTCCAGACTCAGAGATTTATTACACCCTACAATAAAAGAACAGTATAACTCAGGTACAGATCTAGTGATGAACAGTGAAAGAAAGCAAACTAAGAATTAAACCTCTTATTGGTCTAGAATTACTCAGCTGATTTTCTGGTTATTGATGTGATAGGGATGACTCAAGTGACTTAGGTGAATTTGGAAGAATAAATGAATTTGTTTGAATGATCCAAACTTGTATTTAACATATGGATACTGAAGTAGTTTAAAGATATGCAGTTAGCAAGATAACTGTATAAATATGTATACATATGTTGTATTTAACATATACTTTAACATATTTAACATGTATGAGACTACCTGCCATCTAGGGGAGGGGGTGGGAAAGAGGGGAAAAATTGGAACAGAAATTTTTACAAGGGTCAATGTTGAAAAATTACACATGTATATGTTTTGTCAATAAAAAGCTATTAAAAAAAAAAAAAAAAACACCTGCCCAAATGATGAAAAAAAAAAATGTATACACTTTTGTGTTGTCAACTTCCAAATTCCATTAGGAAGTCTAGTAATTTGTTCATAAAAATATCCAACTTAGTGTATATCTTACATCCCATAGATTCCTTTTGTATCCTCTTAACCTTATCCTGATACCTGATGCTACTCCTGGCTTAATTACATAAGAAGTCAGAGCTCAGGGATCTGACAGGGTCAAGATTCATCAAATTTTAAAAGAATGGGGACAATGGTCCTAGAAGCTGGAGTATGTCAGGCTGCTTTGGCTGATTCCCTTAGGACTGGTAAAGCATTCCAGTAAGCCTTCCCTTTGAGGGAATTGTGAAGATTAGGACAAGTGTTTAATTATAGGAATTAAATGTACCACACTGACTCCATCTTGTGATTCAATTCTGGAGTTAGTTCAGTTTCCTTTTTATTCAATTATGGGTTTAATCCAATTTCTGTCTTCTCAGAAATCTTTATTGTGACAATTGAGAGAAAACCTTATTGCATTATTTGAACCTAGTCCTGCATAGCTGGGAAGCTGGACCACCTCTACCTGTTGTTTAGATACCCTTTAACTAAAGACCTAGGTTATGCTGATCAGAAACCTAGTCAGACCCAAAGATTGATGCAAAGAGTTTTCTTACAGTTGTACATCTCAAACACCTCATATAACTATCTGAAAACTAGCCCTGTATTAATCAAAGAATTATTGTTTCCACGTTCCTTTGATTGTTCACAGTTTTGGAGAATGAGATACTGTGTTTTCTGATTTCAGGGAAATATATCGGTTCATTCTCCCCCTCCCAATCTGAAAAGTCCCTAAACTTTCTTTCCTACAATTAGAAATCAGATTATCTAATGTTGTATCCTGATTGTTTTAATTAATTGATCTTATTTAATTCATTGTAATGTAGAACAGTCAGTCTCCCCTGTTCTCAGGTTCTAGTGCCAAAACTGAGGAAAGTGATTAGTCACAATTTATATTAATTATAATTATATAATTATATGATATATTATATATAATGTATATTAATTATAGTCACAAATTATATTAATAAATCAATATACTTGGAAGTTCAAACCTTTGTTTCCTCAGTCATTTCTTCTTTTACCCACCACATGTTGATACATTATTTGCTTTTTTATCTAGGGCTCTGTTTGTATTCCTTTACTCTGGCACATTATATTCACTAATGAAAATCTCATTGTCAAATTAAAACATCTGCCTTCTCTGCTCAGACTGAGAAGCTAAGTGAGTACATTTGTCTATCTGGGTATATATCTATAGAACTATACTGGAGAAAGTTTTTATAAGAATATAAAATCAGATCTTGATATGCTGCTATGGGGAAAAGGGACCTAACAAGTATTTAACCAAGCTCTTATGTTTACATAATCATGTTAATTAAGGCAAGTGAGATGGATTGACTCTGGGAAAATAAGTTGTTTCCTCAATGACTCCAAGCTTCACCCTGAAATAAAGACCCATCTTTTAAAGGTCAATATTCTGACAACAAGTCATGTAGACTGAGAATTAAAGCTGAAGGAAACTTAAAGGAGAGGGGCATAATAGGCAAGAGTAGCCTGTAATTAGTAACCAGTAATTGGACAAGATAAACAGCACAAAAGATGTCATCAGAAAGATGTAAAGAAAGAGAAGAAAAGCCAATGGACATCATGTATGTATCAATATATTTTCAACAATATTAGAGGAAAGTTAAGTTCCTTAAATTTGCTCAAAATAACTAATATTTATCTTGTGTTTTAATGTTTACAAACTGCTTTAAGGTATTATTTCATTTGATCCTCATAACAATTTTGTAAGGAAAGTGTTATTATTAACTATTTTATAGATGAGGAAATTGAGACAAGTTAAGTAATTTGCCCAATATGACTTAGTCAGAAAGTGTCTAAAGCAGGATTAGAACATCCATATCTAGTATTTTACCCACAGTACCACCTAGCTGCTTATAAAAATTAAATAGTGGTGTTGAGATTATCTTTACCTTTTTTCCTCAGATAAAGTGTGGCAGATACTGACCTTAGTATCATTTCTCATTTCACTTCGGGTGGGGGAAAAGGAGAAGATGAAGACCTGAAACAGCTTTGGTGTGTTTAACTTAAAGTAGGCAACTCTATCAACTATAAATCATAGTGCTTCTCATGGGTTATTAATAAGCTTTTTTTCTTTTATAGTTATTTCCTCAATTTTCTCTTCCAAACATCATAAAATGAATGTTGCTTAGCTCTCTTCAATAGCCAACATTTCAAAAGATGAAGAAGGCATATAATAGTAACTAATGGGAAACTATAAACATTCATAATCTCCAAGAAATTATTACAATATTTCTTACCATTGGATGGAAACACAAATCGCTTTTGTGACAGAGAACCACTAGGAGAAAAAAAAAGAAAAAAAAGAAAATGCTTATTGTTAGACGAGTTTCTCCAAGAGCAAAATAAGCATGTATACTTTATATAATGTAGACACACTGTACACAAATGTTAAAGGATATCTAAAGGCCATGAAATGACATGTGCATAAAATATACCATCTCCCAAATTCTGAGAATTTTCCCTGGTTATCTCCTATCCCTTGAATTTTCATCTTCCTTATCTTTGTCTCCTATCCTTCCAAGATTCTTTCAAGTCCCAGTTAAAATCCCAGTTTCTTTAAGAAGCTTTTCCAGATCTCCCTTCATAATAGTGGCTCTTCTCTGTCATTTACTTCCAATTTAACCATAGATATCTTCTTTGTACATAGTTGTTTGTTTGCCATCTCCCAAATTAAACTGAAAAATTTCCTTGACAGCAGGGATTATTTCTTTGTCTTTGTTTGTATCTTTAGTGCTTAGATGATACCTGGCACAGAAGGAGCTTAATAAATGCTTGTTGACTGACTGATATGCTTTAGAAAGCATACTTTCCTTTAGTAGTGACCTCAATTTTCCATTCATTCTCAATATTAAAATTTCAGTTAAGAGAACAAAAATTTTTCATCATTCTTTATCTGATATATTTTCACTGTTGTACAATCTTCCTTTTCCAGATTTAAAAGATGCTCTTAGCCATAAATTTTTTTATTATTAAAGCTTGTTATTTTCAAAACACATACATAGATAATTTTTCAACATTAACCCTTGCAAAACCTTGTATTCCAAATTTTCCCCCTCTTTTTCCCCACCCCCTTCTCTAGATATTGGCCATAAAATTTTACTCTAGAAAATCACCTATGTACCATAGCCATTGCCAATCAATATTGAGCCTTGGTATCAATCGGAACATCTGCTTTCCCTTCTTTCTGGCCTTGGACTTGCTCTATTTCATGAGATGTCCCAGTTCTGCTCATTTCACTCCTGGCTGAATTCACTCTCTGAACTTATATGCCTTATGTGCTATTTTGTTTTCACAAAGGCTACATCAAACATTTTCTTTAAGTCTGCAGTTATCATCCTAGAGAGTACTAAAAAACAAAACAAAACACTGACAATTATATTTCAATATAATTAGATTGTTTTGTAATGCTATGTATTTTATGCATTTAAAAATATTATTCTGAGAAAGCATCTACAGGTGTCATCAGACTACCAAAGGGGTCAAAGACAAAAAAGTTAAGAACCTTTGCCTTAAGGCCTGGGATCTTGCCCCCTTCCAGTATTCTTGGTACATGAGTTTTCATCCTACTTATTCTAAGGAAAAAAAAAAATCAAGGATGCCATCTGCATTCTATTTCCTGTTTGTAGACTTTTGCATAGTTACTCCCAAGTCTAGAATTATACACTTTCTCCTCATCTCTAAGAATTTCTAGCTTCCTTCAAAGCTCAGTTTAGGTATCAGCCATCTATAGGAAACTATTCTGATCCCTCGGATTGTTATGATCCTCTTCCTTGGAAAAATACTTTGTAAATACATTTATATTAAGTTATTTGTGCACATATTTCTTTCAATAGAATGCTAGCTCCTTAAGAGTAAGCATTCTCTCTTTTTCTATGTATCCCCAGTTCCTAGGTTTATACCTGGCTTAAGAAAGGTGCTTACTAAATGCTTGTTGACTGATTTAGAAAACTCCTGTCATTGCTCACCAAATCCTACCAATTCATCTCTCATACAATCTGTTGCATCCTTCTATTTTTCTTCATTTCAATTAGTTCAGATCCTGTCAGACCTGGACAACCTTGTACCCTAAAGATCACGAGACCTTTCTATCTGACTCACAGATGAAATCTTTCTTATATTGTCTCCCTTTTTACAACATAAGCTTCTAGAGAACAGGAACTGTCTTACTTTTCTATCTTTAAGCCTAGGGCTTAGCACACTGCTTTGTGCATAAGTGCTTAATAAAACATTCTAGTAATCATTCATTCACTATTCTAAGACATCAATTCATTTTCTTACCTTTAGTCTTTCTTGATTCATCTTGTATACTACTGTCAGACTAATTATCCTAAAACACCCCTTTCACCCTGTTTTGCTCAAAAACCTTTAGAGATTTCCTACAGCTTATAAAATCTAAAGATTGATGACTCATCAGGAAATTAAACACTTTCCAAAATTTCCAGCTAATTTTCTGTGCAAATCTGATGCTTGTCAGCCTATTCGACTCAGATGCCAAATATATTCTCCCTTTTCTTAGCTTAAGAGTTACCTACCTTACCCACAATACTCCCATCTCCCCATTATACACTTCGACAACGATATTGTATGAGGATGTATTCTGATGGAAGTGGATTTCTCTGACAAAGAGACTTAACTGAGTTTCATTGGATAAATGATGGACAGAAACAGCTACACCCAAAGTAGGAATACTGGGAAATGAATGTGAACTATTTGATTTTTGATTTTCTTCCTGAGTTATTTTTACCTTCTGAATCCAATTCTCCCTGTGCAGCGGGAGAACTGTTCGGTTCTGCAAATATGTATTGTATCTAGGATATACTGCAACATATTTAACATATATAGGACTGCTTGCCATCTTGGGGGGGGGAGGAGGGAGGGAGGGGAAAAAACGAAACATAAGTGATTGCAAGGGATAATGCTGTGTAAAAATTATCCTGGCATGGATTCTGTCGATACAAAGTTATTATTAAATAAAATTAAATTTAAAAAAAAAAAATACTCCCATCTCCCATTTTTACCTTTGCTCCAGCTGTCCTCCATACCTGGAAGACCTCCCCCTTTTTGCTTATGGCTCTCAGAATCTTTTATCCATTAAAACCCAATTCAAGCACCAAGATATTCCAGAGTTCACCAGTTACTAGCAACTTCTTTTCCAACAACACCTTGTATTCATTTTGCATATACTTAAATATATTCCCATTAAAATATAAACTCCTAGAGAGCAGGGACTTTTTCCACTTTTGCCTTTGTATCTACTTTGGCACAATGCCTAAGATTTAACAGGTACTTAGTCAATCAATGTTTTCTAATTGATCACTAACTCTGTTGTCCACACATTCATCTTCCTTTGCCAAATTCAAACTTTCCAATTCTATCCCATTCATCAGACCAAATTCAAATATCACTTCCTCCATGAGTTTCCTGATCCTTCAGACATAAGAGATTTCTCTGTTCTTTGAATTCCTAGTACAATAATTATTAATATCACTTATATACTATGCTTGATGACTTAAGTTTTTTGTTCTATAGTTTGTGTTTGTTTTGTAGTTCTCTGTATTCCAAAATGTACTATAAGATCCTGAATTAAGAATCACTTTTTTCCCCCTTTTGGTGTCCTTCCCCAATTCTGTTGCCTGCCCATTGTATCACTCACTCAATCAACAAGCATCTACTAAATAAAGTAGTAAAAGCTCAATTTTTTTCATCAATCAATATTAGTGAAGGGAAATGTTGAACATTGAACATTCAGAGACTTTTTTTTAACTAAATAGAATTAAATAAATGCTGCACATTTATTTAATTAAAATACAAAAATAAAATATATTTTAAGTAGGGAATTCACACATTTCAAATTATCTCTTGAATGATTGTATATTACTTAATAAAAATGCTTACTTTACTGTGCCTCTGCTCTTGGACCTATTAAGAGGTATTTGTTGTGTGTCTATTCTTGGAAGAATGATTTTATTTATTTGCTTATTTTTAATTAAAGCTTTTTATTTTTAATATATACATGGATAACTTTCAACAGAATGATTTAGTTAATTGATTATTACTAAGACAAACCATTGAAACTAATTCAAACACCCCCAACCCAAATCTGCAATACCAGAATCAATAAATCAAATAATAAATATTCATTTATTTATTTTTGGCAAGGCACTGTGCTAGACATTGGAGATACAGGTATAACAAATGAAACAATCCCCAACTTCAATGAGTTTACATTTTAATGGAGGAGGAAACGTGTGTGTGTGTGTGTGTATAAATATAACATAAAACAAATAAATATGCACACTTACCTATAACTATATATGTATATTATATGTATATACATACATGTATATGCATGTACACATATATGCATATGTACATTATACACACACACAAAGCAGTTAAATACAATTTACTATAAGAGGGAGAACAGTAGACTTTGGCAGAGAATCAGGAAAAGCATCATGCAGAAAATGCTGTCTGCATTTTAAAGGATGTGAGACATCACAAGGAAGAGCTGAAGGAGGAGTGTATTCCAACCAGTACAAAATGAAGAAGAGAAAAAAAGTCCAGTTTGGCTGGATTACAAAGTGTAAGAAGAAGAGTAATGCTCAATGAGACTGGAAAGGTGAAAGCCAGGTTGTGTAACACTTTAAAATCTAAACAAAGGTATTTATATTTTATTCTAGTGGCAACAGAAAACCATTAGAGTTGGTTGAATAGACATCACATGGTTAGATCTGCTCTTGAGGAAAATTACTTTGGCAGAAGGGCATATTATGTACTGGAGTGGTGAGACTTGAGGCAGGAAGACCAACTAGGAGAATATTGCTGTAATTTAAGTGAGAAGTGATGAGAGCCTGAACTAGGTGGAAGCTGTGTGAGAGGAAAGATGGGGTCAAATGACAAGGAGACATGAAAAGATTTGACAATTGCTTGGATATGCAAACAGAGGGAGAGGAAGGAATTGATGATAATGCAAAGATTATAAACCAGCAATACTGGAAGGATGGTGATTCTTTTAAAAGAAATAGGGAACTTTGGAAAAAAGGAGGGTTTAGGGGAAAACAGAATGAGCTCAGTTTTAGACATGCTAAGTTTGCATTTTATTTATTAATGTTGGCAGCTCTCTTCTGCCTGACTGTAGTATAAGTTACAACAATAAAGGGTATGGGAGTCAGCACAAAGTAACTTGGATTATCCTTCCAACTATGCCATCCATTATAATCTTGAGCAAGTAACTTAAACCTATCTGTAACTTATTATTTGAAAAAGCCCTTCATCTTACACTCATTATAGACATATTTGGGGAGCGTCAAAAAAATAGACTATTAATAAATGCAGTATTTCTGGAATTTGGGGGTAAGAGGCAATAAGCTGGAGTGGAAGGAAAAAAAAAAAAACTATCCCTACCCTCTTCTTGAAAATCTCAGATACTAACTACAGCTTTGCTCTATAATTAGTTACTTAACCTGGGTCAGTCTTATTCCCTTTATGGGTTTCTGCATCTCTGTCTGGAAAACAGAGATAATTATTTTACTACCCACCCCTTAAAGGATGACTAAAAAGAGCAAATGAAATAGCCTACAGAGGGCTAGTCTCATGTTAGGAAGACTCGAATTTAAGTCCTAACTGTTGTACACACTGGTTCATAGATCTAGAGCTAGAAGGGAATTTTAGAGCATCCTCATTTTGCAGATGAAGAAACTTAGATGAAGGGGGGTTAAATATTTTGCATAAGGTCACTTATATAGGCATGTAGCAGAAGCAGGTTTGGAAACCAATTCTTGCTATCCCATATTTAACCCTCCTTCCCACTGTACTCTGTTGCTTCTCACAAAATAGGAGGATGTTAGTTAACTCTTTATCCACTCACTACATCCTAATGTCTCTAAGACCCTAAGGGTTGTTGATCTGTGGTAGATAGGGAGAATTCCTATACTGACTTCCTCCACCAATCACCACCTTCCACCTGCAAGCCCTCCAAAGAAAAAGCCAAATAGAAATATAAAATATTATTATCACTATGATACAAAAATCCAAATGGCAAAAATTACTTCTTTGATGAAGAATAAAATGTAAGGACATTTCTGTAAAAGACTGACAGACACATGCATTTGAAAGCAGCTATATGTCCAGGATGTAAGGGAACTTACTTTTATATGTCTTATGATCATGGAGGGGAACTATAAATAATTATGGCAGTTTTTGGAGTATCAGAACAGGATCAGATAAAAGTCATAGAACTGTTAACTGGAAAAATACATGAGCTTTCTTGAAGAGAAGCTTCTTAACATTTATCAATTAGTGTGGATTAACTACTACTAATAATAATTAGTATTTACATAATACAATAAAGTTTACAAAGTATTAATATATTAATTATTTCATATGATCCTCACAACAACTCTGGTATTCAAGTGGCATTATTATCTCTATTTTACAGAAGAGAACATTCAGGATGATGAAGGTTAAGTTACTTACCAAAAATCACACAATTAATATTTGCCCAAGGTAGAATTCAAATTCAGGTCTTCCTGATACCAAGTCCTGGGCTTTATGCCTTGTGCCACTAAGCTCTATCTGTTTATCAAGTTAGTTCAGATATTAAAATACCAAAGATTATGTATAATTATTCAGATGTCAAAATAAACTGTCTTCCAAGAATGACCCAATAGTTTAAAAATCTATTGGTAGGCATTTTCTTCTGTCATATGGTGGGCCTTCTAGAGCTGATAACATTCAATAAAAAACAATTTGGATAGAGTACCAATTTCTTTAATTCCCTTTTGGCTTTGCTTAGATAACACATTTAGTTTTCTTTCTTTCTTAAATATTCAAGAGCATTATCAAAATAAATTTCCTGAGGAATCACTTTTCTTCCTGAATCCAGTAATTCTTTGCCCTTGAAATGTCCTTAGATTTCTGCTCTTTTCTGTTTTCTCTGATAGTTCCTACAAATAATGAATCTATGTCCCTTATCCTTATGAACTTCCTTCCTGGTCTGTATTCTGCCCCTTTCCTCCTACTCCAGGGGAATAGATTGCAACAAAATGTTCTTTAAACATATTAAGATTTCAAGTACTCTTCAGTGGAAATGTTCTCTCTGTGTATAATTGGGCCAAGAGGTCCTTGGCCCATCCCGAACTTTTATTAATCTGTAATGTCTGGGGTAAGAGATTTCACTGTAAAAAGAAATCAAGCAGTTAAACAAAGGCCAAGGCCAAGAATAATTGTGTAAGACTGTTCTCTGATGTGGGGTTTAAAGAGAACTGGGTGTTTACAATTCTACTAGGAATAGTGGGAGTTTGGGAAATATTGCCCATTGCTTCTTTCTAAAATGGTAGAAAAAAGTGTTGAGGAATTGATTAAAGGTGATGACTTATGCCTAAAGCTAATAAAAAATTCTGGAAGGTTGCATTTTTTAAATGTACTTGTAAACCTTTAAAAAAGCTAAATAAATGTAAAATAGATAATGTACACTGTAGTCTAATATATTGGTAGTATACTTTTAATAGTAAAACAAACACACACATACACACATACATATACCCCTTTTAAAATTTAGAGCCAGAAAACCTAAGTTCAAACCTAGTATCATACTACTTAATAATAACATCATATAAAATATATATTATTATAATTAACACTAATTAATAAAATTTTATAAACATTATGTATAATTGTTTTATAAACATAATTTATAAAAAATATAAACAAAATAATTGTAAAATATTTTATGTGCATTATTAATTTTGATTTTCATGACTGCCCCATGAAGCAGGTCATGAAAATGAAAAGAGGAAATGTGTTCAAAGAAGTTGATAAAGTTGCCCAATGTCACAGTTAATAAATAGAAAGGTCAGAAATGAATTTTTGTCTGCAGGACTCCAAATCCAACTCCTTAAAAAAAAAAAAAAACTTTTTTTAGATTTTTATTTTCAAAATATATACATATAGTTTTCAACATTCATCCTTGAAAAACCTTGTGTTTCAAATTTTTCCATCTCCCTTTCTCCCACACCGTCCTTTATATAGCAAATAATCCAATATATCCAATCCTTTTTTCCATTACACTACTTTGAAAAAAAAAAAAGGAAAGAAAGAAAAGGAAATGAAAGAAATTGTGAAAAGAGTGGCTTAGGGGACTAGCAGACATGACTTACCTGATTTGTGACCCCATACCCCACTCCAATCAGGGTCCCCAATTTTCTTCTCCCATATTGTCATTTATTTTCACTTCTTTTTATCAGAATATCTGAAATTCTGCTAATATGAGTTAATGAGGATGCACATCCTTTTTAAAGGAGGCAGCTAGGTAGACCACTGGGTCTGGAATCAAGAAAACTCATTTTCCTGATACAATCTCAGATGCTTACTAGCTGTGTGATTGAGGGCAGGTCATTTAATCCTGTTTGCCTTAGTTTCCTCACCTGTCAAATGAGTGGGGAAGAAAATGGCAAATCACTATCTTTGCCAAGACAACCCCAAATAGAAATCATGAAAAGTCAAACATAACTGAACAAAAACATCATTTTTTTAAAAGTGCAAATACTTCTGGGAAAGTTATGGGACTACCATTCATGAGTATGAATCAATCAATTTAAAAAGAGTGGCTAGCCTAAGAAGTGTCTAGGAATAACAAATAGCCTAATATAAGAAAACAAGGTTTTCTCTTTCTATTTTCCTCTCTACTGGGCTGATACAGCATTTCCAGGATGTATTCCCTCTTCCTGAATCTATTCTTGTCTCCTTAAGTGAGGAAGTGAATTGACCGAGGATGAACTTGCTTCCAGCTGAATGTAGGATCTTTACTTTAGGGACTGAAAGATACAACATATACATTTATGTTGCCTTTTCCCAGATCCAATGAAAGAATAAGCTTGTTTTGTTTGAACTTATTTATTTGTTAAAAGAGAAGCTTTTTGGGGAAGGAAGGGCACGGGAGAAGAAAATAGTGGGAGGGATGATAGTAACACACATAAATACACACAAAAAGAATTGTTCAGTTGTGTCCAACTTTGTGATCCCATTTGGGGTTTTCTTGGCAAAGCTCCTGGAGTGGTTTGCCATTTCCTTCTGATCATTTTACATACTGAGGCAAAGAAGGTTAAGTGATTTGCCCAGGGCCACAGACAATAACTAGTCTGAGACTTGGTTTGAACTCATGAAGATGAAATCTTTCTGTTCCAGTCTAGGATTCTATCTATTGTACCAAAAAGCATCAATGAAACATTTAAAAAATACACAGAAAAGAATAGAAGGAAATTCAGAAGGGAAGAGAGAAGAGGGATTGAATTAAATTTAATATCTATTTTTTTAAAAGTCAAACTGGATGAAATAGAAACTCACGCTGTCATTCTCTTTATCTGTTCTTTGTATGATAAGAAAATGTTTATGTTATCAGGTTCAAAATAACAAAAAAGAAAAACTGTTAAGAAAATAATATCTTTATACAGGGAGAACATTCATATATATATGACTACACAGGTAGCTCCCTAGTTAACAAAATTTGGTTTAAAAAAATGCAATTTTCTTTTGTTCAGATTGGTATTAGTAGCAACTAACAAATTGATGCCACAATTAACTCTAACTTTCTGGAATAATATATTAATGTACACAAGTGTGTATATAGATCATGACAACTACAGTCTGGTACTAAGATCATGTAAAACTAAATAGACCCAGGAAGGTCAAAGTCACATCTGACATTAAGGGCTCACTGCACACAAGCAATAGCATTTGATAAGGATAATTTTTACTACAAATCATAAAATGACATGAAACCTTAATGTACCAAATCACCATAAACTGGCTTATGATCACATCTACATATCTCTCTATCTATGAAATGTTTCATTTTAGGAAAGATTTTAAGCTTTAAAGCACACTGCTTAAGATCTAAAGAAATGGGAGGATGTTACTTAGCTTAAATATACCTCTAATAGAGTTACTGTGAAAAGTCCATAATCTTTTTGAGCCTTTGGTGTTAAAGAAAATGTGAAATAGCAAACTAAAGGGATGTTAAGATTATAAAAACTGGGGAATAGACAGTGATAGCCTCTGTTTCAAACTATGCCCAAATGAGACAATTGAGGGGACAGACTGGGGACCATCTTAGAGGGAATGAATTATGATTAGTGGGGTAGAGAATTTAGTTGGGACTTCCGGCAAGTCAGGAAAACAAGGAGACAGAAATAGAGAATTTCAGGCATGGCAGGCAGTCACTTACTACCAACACAACCTTGGACAAATAAGACAATCTCTTTGGATTTCATTTTCTTCATTTAAAAAGTGAGGGAGTCAGATTAGAAAACCTCTAACATCCCTATTGCTGGTTAGTCATTTCAGCCATGTTTGACTCTTCATCACCCAATTTGGCAAAGATATTGGGCCAGTTTGAAATTTTCTTCTCCAGCTTCTTTTACAGATGAAGAGAATGAGGGTTAAGTGACTTGTTCGGGATTACAGTATCTGAAGCCTTATTTGAGCACCATCTAAGGCTCTAATGTATGATCTTATAATCTTATTGCATATCATATATTTGGAAGATCTTGAAATGCCAATCAATGACAGACAAACCTATATATTTTACTATTATTTATTATTACTAATTATTTATACTCATTTGTGTAGAACTAGACTACAAGGTTATTTACCAGTTTCCTCTTGAATCTAACTTTCATTTCCAGAAGTCTTCCTCAGGTTATCTACTGTTATCAATTCAATTCAGTAATCATGTATTATATGACTATTGTGTGTCAGGTACTGGGCTAGGTATTGGGATACAAAGATAAAAAACAAATAAACCAATCCTCAAGATGCTTGCAGGGACAAATCTACATGTTCTCCATCTATTATACACAACATATATGTATATGTATGTGTATATATGTATACATATATATCCAGTTGCCTTCAACAGAGCTTAGAAGTAAAAAGTATATAAAAAAGTAAAAAGCATGTGAATGACCAAATTGTTCTTAATATTATAATTTTCAAAACAAACATAAAGGATCTATGAAGGAAGATACTCTCTACTTCCAAATAGAAGTATGTATAGTATGGTTATATATTTATATATCTTATATATATATATATATATATATATATATATATATATATATATATATGTATATGTATATGTCAAATGATGGCCTTCTCTAGCCTAGATAGAAAGGTTGGAAGAGAGGGAGATGTTCAAAATTAAAAATATAAACAAAAAATTCAAATTAATTTTTAAAAAGGCAGTAAAAGGTACATTTTGACAGATTTCCTATTTCAATATCTTTTGCACATTCTCAGCTAATTAGTAATTTAGCAAATATGTAAAAACCAGTAATAGATCAAAGCTTCCTATGTCTTGCAAAAGAGGGTGGGAAATGGTGGCAGGGAGAAGTGTGACCTATATCACCTCAATTTAAATGTCAGCACTGCCAATGAGCCCTTTTACAAGCTACATTTATCTTCCACAAGGAAAGGAAATCATCAGAACTCATTATGGCACATACAAATTTCCTCTTAAATGATAAACAGTAAGCATTATATTCCTTCTGCTCTCTCTAATGGGAGCTGGCTAATTATGCCTCCAGGGTTAACTTCTATATAAGAGAGAAAAAGCAAAATGGTGACACTTACACCTTGGAGAAGATGCCATTGGCTAGAATTCCTTCATATGAGCCAATTCTTTCTGACTGAAGTACACTGAGCACATTGATCTGGCCCCCCAGTTCATCGGCAATCACTCCAGCGTGTACTGCTGCTTTGCATAATAAGGAGGTCTGAAATACAGAAGAAACAGTACTAAGATTCTCAGTAAAACATTCAGGGAATTAAAAATAAAGTACCACACAAGTAGGATTTCTATTTCTTTCTTTCTTTCTTTCTTTCTTTTTTTTGGTTTATTTTACATTTAGATTCTTTCTCTAGGTCTATTAGCAGTGAGCAGCTGGAATCATTTCAAAGATTACTACTCCTCACTAACTAGAGTAACCCTAAATCCCAAAAAGATCCTATAGTATAAGGGAAAGAATAAGTCATCTGAGGGTTCATGAAACTTGACTTTGCCACTAATACAATGTATAGAGTCTCTTAACCACTCTAGACCCTAGTTTGCTTATATATAAATAGAAGAGATTAGATTAATCTACCATTAAAGTTTCTTTGAACTTCTACAATATTAAAGGTAATATATCAATGTGATGTCTAACCATGATTCTAATAGACTGCTGATGGTGATACTACTCCTACTTGCAGACAGAGAACTAATGGTCTCTGGGTACAGAATGAGACACATTTTTTTCTGTCTTTTTTTGTTTGTTTGTTTGTTTGTTTGTTTTAAAACTTTTTACTTTTAAATATATGCATAAATAATTTTCAACATTCACCTTTGCAAAATCTTGCCCCTCCCCCAAATAACTAATGCTCCCATATATTAAACACGTGCAATTCTTCTACACATATTTTTACGATTATTCTATACAAGAAAAATCAGAGCAAAAAAGGAAAGAAATGAGAAAAAACAAAATGCAAGCAAACAACAATAAAAAAAGGTGAAAATATTATGTTGTGATCCACTTTCAATCCCCATAGTCCTCTGAGCTTTGATGATAACTTGTAGCTGGTAAATTAATGTACTGAATCATTAGCCCATTTCATAGTCTATCTTCCCAGCAAGCTTCCATTGCCCTCCAAAAAACCTTTCCAACAACAACAAAAAAGCTTGGAAAATGGGGTCTTTTCTGGTTCTTACTGAGAGAGGAAGCATTTCAATCACAACAAGAAAGACATCATTAGAAATTTCCCACACACATCTGATTCTTTCGTAAAAGCAGTAGGTCACCATGATCTTTTCTAGGTTGTTTTACTGTTTTTGGAATACCTTCACTTTTAATGAACTAACAATACTATGAAACAATACCAAGTACTCAGACAACGCTCTTGAAGTCACTATCTTATACCGACAATTAGAGGATTTCCTTAATTCTAATTTAATCACTTTACAGCTCAAGCATGCACTTGGTGCTTCTCAGAAAAGCCAGATAATTTCTTAGTCAATTTCAAGTGGAACCAATGACATTATCTACAATAAACAACTCTGAAACATACCAGCTACCTACAGAATACTGCCAAATGTCACAGATTAGTCATAAGACTTAGAGGCATGTAAAAAGAAAATAATTATCCATTATCCAATAACTGAAATATCTTTTTAAAAACAAGGCAAAACAAAATAAAACCAAAAAACCTTCTCAGGAAAAATAAGTTTGTCTAAAATGTTATGACAAGATTGATAGTACTATGAGATCAACTAAGCTATTATATATAAAATACTTAGGAGCCACAAAACATTAGAGAAATATGGGTAAGTAGGCAGTAGGAAGACCTAAGTTTGAATCCTCCTAATTAGTTGTGTGACCTTGGGAAAGTACTAGGGTCTTTTGGGGGTTCTAGTTTCATAGGGTCCCTTCTGGTTCTCAATATATTAACCTATGATATTATTATTGGAACTTGAACACTTCAAAAGATTTTTGATTTTAATCACAGTTATTTCTCCAGGCTATGTCAAGCTTTTATGTCAAACATTTTAAAAGACCAGATTCTAGGAATATAAAATTATAAATTAGAATGAGAAATGTTTGCACACCCCAAAGCTCTTTTTATGTACATTGTATTCTAAATGTTTTAGAAGAGGAATTTTCTGATGTATTTTTTCCTCTGGGAAGAATTCATAACAAGAGGGTTACCAAGGGACAAGAATTAGGATGAAAGGATTGGAAACAATGTATGAACAGAAAGGAAATGACTAGTTATTTGGACAGAATGGTTACTGCGTTATGAAAAATTTTCGTGACAATCTTCTGGGAGATATGTTTGTGTATGTAAATATGCAGGCAGCTAGGTAGCACAGGGGGATAAAGAACTCGGTCAATGAGCCACAAGTCATTTAAGTGTTTGCCTCAGTTTGCTCATCTATAAAATAAACTGGAGAAGGAAATGGCATCTGTGCCAAGAAAATCCCAAATGGGGTCCCAAAGAGTCCCAACTGAACAAATAAATAAATAAATATAGTTATGTATGTTTGTGGGTAGGGTTATATGTATACTTGTATATGTATACTTATAATATAAAATCTGGAACATAAATCAAGTACTGGTGATGAGGTCAGTGACAATTGCTAGTTCAAAATACTTGTGTGACAAAATCACAATGGCCATTCTTTGCCAAAAGGGATATTTATTTAGGAGAAGAGGTTACAGACAAAATGAAGAGGTAAAATAGACACTGGGAGTGATAAGGAGTTTGGAAGAATCCAATAAAAAGAATATGCCATGAGGCCTTTGACTGATAGGTTAAATCCATAAAAAAGTTATTAGACTAACTAGAGTTAGCCATAGTAAAGAGAAAGATGCTATTAAAGGGAAGATGTTATGAGGGAGAGAAAATACCTCACAATGGGCTTAGTCCTAAAAAAGACTTAAAGATCTTCATTATACATATATCTTTTATAGAGGAAATATAATCTTGGGGTTATCTCAGGGGAGGAAGGTAAAAAAGGCATTAATTAGGATGTTTAGTGAGATGTTGACACTTCTTTGAAGATACTAACAAAAGTAGTCTGGGAAAGTCTAGGTTCCCATCACAGGTATTTTAAAGATGCTAACCAAAGCAGACTGGACACATCCTGGTTGCTGTAACTATGGTGCAGAGACAGTTTCAGAAACTTAGTTCTCAGAATGAGCATTTTAGCATCTTCTGAAAAAGGGAGAGACTAAGTTGATTTTAGGATTCATGAGTGGTTGAACAATTTATAGCTATCATTTAAATTTTTTTCATTGGTCAAGAAATTATCTTTTTTATTGAAGTTTTTTTTTTTATTTTCAAAACATATGCAAGGATAATTTTTTCAACACTGACCCATGAAAAACCTTGTGTTTCAATTTTCCTCTCCCTTCTCCCCATCCCCTCCCATAGATGGCATGTAATACAATCTATGTTAAAGATGGTAAAAATATATGTTAAATCCAAAATAGTCATACAAAATTGTATAGTTTATACAATTATCATGTATGTCTATCATTTAAAGGCAAAAAATAGTGACCATCTTGCTATTTTGTGTTAGAAAGAGTTCTCTTTGCCATTTCACTACCAGTATGTTTGTAAGTTTTACAAATAATATACTGAGAAACCTAAAAGATTTTATTTTTACTTATGTATGGGATAGTATTGACCACAAAAACAGAGATTCTTAGAATAAGAAAAAGCAAAAAAGGGGTCATTAAATCTTGCAAGAAAGGTCATCTCCCATCTGACAAGATGTTTGTCAGTAAAAGGAGTGCAAAATAAAAACTGCAAAACACAAGATTGAGCAGTCTGAATGCAGAAGCCTTCACCCCCAACTGGCCTTTTCTCCCACTATCTGGGGGAGTCCAGGGTTATATTCTAATTGTGGAAATCTATCCCAGAAATAAAAAAACAAATTGTCTATAAAAGAGGTACTTAAATACTAATTAATAAGTGGTGGGAAACAGGAGGGGACAACCACATGCAACTTTTTTTATCTATACCTCCTTGTTATTATAAAGTCTCAAGCTACAATTAAGGTATAGTTTAAAGATATATCCCCATGAGAGTGTCTTTACTCAGTTAATTCCATACACTCATGCTCTCATCTACTTTGTAAAGACAAGAGAATTTGCATGCTGGTATACAGATGGATCCTCTCCAAATATTGGGAACACTCCTATAACTAGATCTCTCTCTCTTTTTTAATTAAAGTTTTTTTATTTTCAAAACATATGTATGGATAATTTTTCAACACTGACTTTTGCAAAACCTTGTGTTCCAATTCCCCCTTTCCCTTGATGTAATCCAATATATGTTAAACATGGTTTTAAAAAATGGTTAAATTCAATATATACATACATATTTACACAATTATCATGCTACACAAGAAAAATCAGATCAACAAGGAAAAAAATGAGAAAGAAAATAAAATTCAAATAAACAACAACAACAAAAAGAGTGAAAATGCTATGTTGTGATCCACAGTCAGTTAGGCCTCTTTCTGGGTGTAGATGGCTCTCTTCATCACAAGATCACTGGAACTGGCCTGAATCATCTCATTGTTGAAGAGAGCCATGTCCATCAGAATGGATCATTATATAATCTTGTTATTGCCATGTACAATGATCTCCTGGTTCTGCTCATTTCACTTAACAATCCGTTCTTGTAATTCTCTCCAGGTTTCTCTGAAATCGTACTGCTGATCATCTCTTATAATATTCCATAACATTCATATACCACAATTTATTCAGCCAATCTCCAACTGATGGGCATCCACTCAAGTTTCCAGTTTCTTGCCACTACAAAAAAGGCTGCCACAAACATTTTTTGAACATGTGGGTCCTTTTCTCCTTTTTAGGATCTCTTTGGGATACAGACCCAGTAGAAACATTGTGAGATCAAAGGGTAGGCCCACTTTGATAGCCCTTTGAGCACAGCTCCAAATTCCTCTCCAGAATGGTTGGATCAGTTCACAACTCCACCAACAATGTATTAGTGTCCCAGTTTTCCCACATCCTCTCCAACATTCGTCATTATCTTTTCCTGTCATCTTAGCCAATCTGAGAAGTATGTAGTGGTATCTCAGAGTTGTCTTAATTTGCATTTCTCAGATCAATATAATTTGCATTTTTCTGATCAATGTGATTTAGAGCATTTTTCATATGACTAGAAATAGTTTCAATTACTTCATCTGAAAATTCTCTGTTCAGTCCTTTGACTATCAATTAGAGAATGCTTGAATTCTTAAAAATTTGAGTCAACTCTATATATTTTAGAAATGAGGCCTTTATCAGAACCATTAAGTGCAAAAATGTTTTCCCTAACTAGATCTCTTTGAAAAGAAAAAGATACATAGAAAAATACTGAAAAAAATAAATTACATTTGTGGTTTTTTATAAACCAGATTTGGAGAGGGAAAAGATTATATATATATAATATGTGTGTGTGTGAGATATTAAAGGTTTCCATCTCCTTTGACTATCTCTCATGTTGCTTTTAAGGAAACAATATCAAACATTCATTTTTTTTCCCTAAGTACTTTCTTATATTGATTACTTACATCACTGTATCCCTCTACCACATTCCCAGAGATAGTGCCTACTATGTCTCTGCAGCCAGCTGGACAGAATTTGCTGTAGTGAAAGGAAAAAGAACTGGTTAAGATGAGGGGATGCAAATGCATCTTGTTTTAAAAGCAAACTTGATCTAGGAAAACCTGAATTTATACAAAAGAAAAATTAGGATGTGATTCTTTTAAAAAGTATTCTCTGCTTCATGTAAGTATTGATGAATAGCTTAAAACTACACTGAAATTTTGGGGACAGATAACAATAGGAAACAGTCCAAAGAGATAATCAAAATAGTAGTTCCTCCACCTGTGTTTCCTTTAGGCTTTCTCCAGGTTATGTATACAACAACCATGCTGGCCAAATAAATAAGTTTCATAAACTTTCTACATTATCCCACTATGTTCACAGTACCAACTCAAGAAACAAAGATGCAAGAACTAAACCTAATCTATGTGAACCTGAGGTTTATATTTATTGATCTTTTCACATTTTTTGGCTGCTTCTTTATATTCTCATATGAGTTTATATCTACCTGTATTTAGGAAAGTTCTCTAAGAAAGAAGTATATATAAGAGGTTCTTGAATGAGGCAGATCTGTCTGAGAATTATCATATCAACAATTGTCTGGTGGTATTTGGACCCCACTTATCTGCCTGCTCTGACTTTAATAGATTTCCAATTCCACTGGACACATTACACTTTTGTTATAGCTTGAATTACTCACCAGAACAGCACAATGGTCCAATTGTACCATTATCCCATGGACCTATTCCTTCTTTTAAGAATAAGTAAAATGAACACCTACTGACCCAAGTATTCATTACCACTAAGTTTTCTTAAAAAGACCACATCTGGATTGGGCCAGAAGGGACACAGGAATATCTATAAACTTTGTACTAGTAACAATATGCCTACAGGATGCACTGTAGACTGAAAATCACAACAAAATTGAAAGAATAAAGGAGCATTGTAAAGATCACTTTAAATCTTTTCCAGGTCAATTCCTAGACCAAAGATCATCATTGGTACTATTAAGAGATTTCTTATTCAGTTAGTGGGTGAATTCTGCTATGTGATTTTGTTTTGGAAAGACCATTACAATAGCACCTGGGATGGTTTTGAAAATAACCAAATACCAACTAAGACAAGATTGTGGCAATCTGAGGGTACTTGAAAATACCAATATTTACCTGTATTCATTCTTCGATGAATGGTTAGCACGAGACAAGCATGTTATTAAATCTGTCACAAGAAAAGAGAGATTTAATTAGCTGACTGAACTGTGGTTAGGATTCACATGCCTTTAATGTTTATAGTCTATGAAAAACGGATAAAGTTTCTAAATTTTTTACATGCAAACTACTAATCTGAATTTTCTTCATTTAAAACAAAACAAAGGAACCCCTCCCCAAAGAAGTATGCATCCCGTTTTCCTTCCTCTCCATTTGTCCTACTCTTTGTTATGACTTTTCAGTTTTAATCTCCTGGGAATATACAGGATCTAGGTTGAATACAAAAACTGACATGCACTACATGTCTACAATGGTCAAGCTCTGTCCATGTAATAGGGAAACAATTTAAGAAGCCAGCTGTGGCTCATGAAGGTTACCATAAATATCCCATATTAGGATAATAATGCACTATATGCAATGTGACAATATGTGGTAAACCACTCTGTGTGGGACAAGATGCTAAATATAAATAGGTATCAAGAAAGATCCAAAAGGTGGAAATTTCTACATTTTCCATTTCTGTGCCTCAGCTTCCTCATCAATAAAATAAGGAGATAGGTAGATTAGAAGTTTTTAATCTAGGGTCCATAAACTCTAATTGATACTGTAATTGTGTTTCATAATTAGTTTCTCCATTAATGCTATGTTTTTTATTTTATGCAAGGGATAATCAGGTTTCACCAGACTGTCAGAGATCCATGATACAAAAAAAAACAACAACACAAAGGTTAAGAAGCTTAAGTTAATGATTTTTAAGGTCCTTTCCAGCTCTAAACCAAACACCTTCTCTACATATTTGTGTGTATTACTGATGTTTAATGTTCAGCACCAAATGATAGTGTTCGGTCATGGGAAGAATTCATGATGGCCATTCTCTTTGGCAAAAATTAGGTTTATTTAAGAGAAGTTACACATGTATTTTTTTTTTTTTACCATGTTTGATATATATTGATTATTTGCCATCTCAGGGAGGGGAGGAGGGGGGAATTGGAACATAAGGTTTTGCAAGGGTCAATGTTGAAAAATTATTCAAGCATATGTTTTGAAAATAAAAAGCTTTAATAAAAAAAAGAACAAGTTACAGACAAAATGAAAATATACAATAGATTAGGAATGGTTAATATGAAATAAAATTGGGAAAGCAATAGGGTTATCAAGGAAAGGAGTTTGGAAGAATCTATTAAAAGAATATGTCATGAAATGAGAATACTCTATTAATGGGAAGGCTAAATCCATAAAGGGCTTTAAAAAAAGGTAGTTAGCTATAAGAAGGAAAAAGATCCCATGAGGCATATAGTGGGAGGGATGAAAGGAGAGATATTATGAAGTATGGGGGAGGGGTGAGGAAAAAGACACCATGAGACAGACTGTTGAAGGGGCTTACCCAAAAGGAATTCAGCAAGGATGGCATGGGCCATGGACAAATTTATAGAGGATATTTAAACTTGGAGGTTTGACATACCTTGGATTTCTGAATAGACACAGCAAGGTGCAGCTACTCAGGACCTCCACAGAGGGTGAGACTTTAATGTTAAAGAGATCCCCATCAATCCCCTCCCCTGCTTTCCTCAGGGATAATTTTGTCAGTACTTCAGTCAGAGAAAGACCCCACCCAGTTAGTTAGGACCTCATTATTACTAATATTAAGCAGATGAAGGGAGTACAACATTTTTTAAACATGTACATACAACTTAGATCAATTTTCAGAATACTCCATTTTCTAGTTCTCTTCCTTTATCAAGTTTCAAAGTGTGTGTGTGTGTGTGTGTGTGTGTGTGTGTGTGTTTTTTAAATCTAGGTACTTTGAAACAGTTCAGCTGGAACTCTTCTTTTTAAATGTGAGCAGAATAAGGAGGAGATGGCTTTCCTGCCTTTTTTTTTTTTTTTTTTTTTTTTTTTTCTCATTTGTTTGGATTAAACTCCCAGTTACAGGGATGTATGAACAGATGAATATTTAGAAAGATAGTTAAAAGAAAACAGGTTCACACCAACCATTTAGTCTGCCATACCTGGATGATCACTACTAGCATAGGACAACAAAAATCCACGCCCAGAAATATGGGATGCACTCTGAAAGTGAACAGTCACTTCATTTGTATCCAGGTTTAATATTTTGGGAATAGTCATGTTTCCACAATATGGACCTGAAAAAGAGAACAAATTTTTTTTTGAGATTTCAAAATTTTCCTGAGTATAAATAATTGAAAGAGTGGTTATGTGAGTCAATGGAGAGAGTGCCTAACCTGGAGTCAGGAAGATTCATCTTTCTGAATTCAAAGATAGCTTCAGACATTTACTAGTTTTGTAATCCTGGTCAAGTTACTTAACCCTGTTTACCTCAGTTTCCTTATCTGTAAAATAAGCTGGAGAAGGAAATGGTAAACCAATCTAGTATCTTTGCCAAGAAAAACCCAAATGAGGCCATGAAAGGTTGGACAGGACTTAAAAATAACTGAACAACAGCAATAAGAAATAATGAGTAGAAGGTTAATTTTTCTTAAAGATCAAATATATCTGAGAACATCCTTACTGAAAATTCCAATCTCCCATTTCCATCAAAATCAATCTTGTTTAATAAGGTATTAATGGTTGCCAGATGCCTATTTATTCAAACAAACCTTAGGAAAGGCTTGGATGTTCCAATGAACTAAGAAAAAATGAGTTCTGGAATATGTAAATAGGCTTACTCATTAAATGTTAGAACTAGAAGGATCTTTAGCCTGGTCCAATCCTTCATTTTACAAATAAGGAAACAAAAAGTCAAAACGAGAGGTGGCTTGATGATGTTAAACACTTAGAATCCCCAGTACTAGGAATAGTTTGGAAGAATCAAGTTCAAATCTAGTCTCAGCTACATGACTCTGCCTTAAATTTCTCAATTGTAAATTAGGGATAATATTGTAAAGCTATGTACTTGGCACAACAAGTACTTAATTTCTCTTTTTCTTTCCTTCCTTCCTTCCTTTCATTCCTTCCCTTTCTTCCCAAGTCTCCTGACTCCAGATCTACTGAAATCTTTTTAGTTGTCACCACTCCTACCTACTACATATGAAAAGAATATGAAGATGATTATTATATACCAATGAGGCATTTATATTTTTTTTAATATTTTATTTTTCCAAATAAATGTAAAGATAGTTTTCAACACTCATTTTTCTAAAATGAAATGTTTCAAATTTTTCTCCCTCCTTCCCCATACTCCTCCCCTCCCCAAGACAGCAAGCAATTTGATATAGGTTAAATATGTACAATTCTTTTAAACATATTTTCATATTTGTCATGTTGTGCAAGAAAAATCAGACCAAAAGGGGAAAAAAGAAAAAAAACATGAGCAGAAACAAACAAAAAAAGATGAAAATACTATGCTTCGATCCATATTCAGTTTCCACATTCTCTTTCTGGATGTAATTGGCATTTTCCATCCCAAATCTATTGGAACTGACTTGAATCATTACATTGTTGGAGAAGAACCATGTCCATCACAGTTGATCATCACATAATTTTGTTGTTACTGTGTACTATGTGCTCTCACTTCTGCTCACTTCACTTAGGATCAATTCATATAAGTCTTTCCAGGCTTTTCTGAAATCAGCTTGCTCATAATTTCTTATAAAATAATAATGTCTTATTACATTTGTATACCATAACTTATTCAGCCATTCTCTAATTCATGGGCATCCATTTAATTTCCAGTTCTCTGACACTACAAAAAGGGCTGCTACAAGAATTTTTACATATGTGGTTCCTTTTCCCTCTTTTATGATCTGTTTGAGCTACAGACTAAGTAGTCAGACTGATAGATCAAAAGTTATGCACAATTTTATAGCCCTTTGAGTCTAACTCTAAATTGCTCTCCAGAATGGCTGGATCATTTCACAACTGCACCAACAATTTAGTTTTCCCACATTCTTCCTAACAGTCATCATTATCTTTTCCTGTCACCTTAGTAAATCTGAGAAGTGGGAAGAAGTACCTCAGGGTTGCCTTAATTTGCATTTCCCTAATTAATAGTGATTAAGAGCATTTAAAAAAATGAGTATAAATGGCTTTAATTTCTTCATCTTAAATTTGTCTGCTCATATCCGTTTACCATTTATCAACTGGGGAATGACTTTCATTTTTATAAATTTGGGTCAGGTCTCTATATATTTTAGAAATGAGGCCTTTAACAGAAACACTGAATTTTTTTTTTTTAAGATTCTTACAGTCAGTATTTCCAACTGTAAGAAACTTTTCCAAAAATATAAATAAATTTTTTAAAAAGAAGGTTTTTCCCCCCAGCTTTCTTTCTAATTTTATCTGCATTGGTTTTGTTTGTGCAAAGCTTTTTTAATTTAATGAATTCAAAATTATCCATTTTGATTTTTCATAATGGTCTCTATTCTTCCTTGGCCAAAACTTCTTCCTTTCTTTATGTAAAAAGAAAATTAAGAATGAGAGAAACTCAAAAGCAAAGGCAAGAAGCCACTATGAACAAAATTTACCTCATCAGAATATGGTTATCTGACACAATTCTATAGCATCTTCCTGGTTTTCCTTAAATAGTACTTATCAATCAATCCACATTTATGGATTGTAGTATAGGATTGTAGGATGAAGTGCTTCTTATATTTGAAGTCCTGTGTCTGGAGGTACAAAGAAAAGCGCTAAGTAGTTCCTGCCCTCAAAGAGCTTACTTTACACTAGAAGAGGTAACACACACACACACACACACACACACACACACACACACACGTGTTTAGGTGTGTGTGATGAAAAAGAAGAAACATGAGAGTTGGAATATTTCTTGCAGCCCAATATTGCCACCATTTAACTTCTTCTTTCAGATTTGTTCATTACAAATACATATCTACTTATTCCCAGAATACTTCTGTTTAGTATCCAACTCACAGTCTTCCTCTCCACCCCAATCACTGCTCTCATAATATGAGAACACATTATATATAGTGATATTCCCACAAATATCCTAACATCTTAGTTCCTCCATCTACTTATTTCTCATGACCTATTCCTCCACTCCACCAGCTGTGGCAGTGAGAATGAAGCCCAATTAGTGAGAATGAAGTGTAAACAACAGCTCCTTTCTTCCCTCTCTATATTTCAGAATATTTGGAAATATTCTAAAATTTAAATCTCTAACCTTTTCTTCAGAAACCCTCAAATTGGCAGTGAGGAGAAAGAGCTGATCCTGGCTGGGAGCCCAGCACAGGTTTGGTTTCATTTTTTTATCTTTCTTTCTATGTTACTTGATATTGCTACTAAGTTACATGGCCATCAACAGACATTTTCTCTGAGCCTTTATGTGTATCGTTCAAGGCTGAAAGGAGAAACTATTCCATGAAAGCAGAGTTCTCTAGAATGAGGGCCAAGTCTACAATTCTGGTAATTGCTGAGATTATTACAAAGCATACCTGCTAGACTATACACCCAAAATGAGAGAATAAAGAGATAAGCCAGTATCTGAGAGGAGTGTCGGTAGGGGGTTGGTTGGATTATCCCCAACTGCATATGAAGGCACTGACTCACACACTCACTTCTCCTAAGAGCCAAAGAAATAGTTGAAGCCGGAAGAGTAAATTAAATTGCCAAGGGAGAAATACATAGAAAAGACAGAAAATTCTAGTTTAAGAATGAACTTGTCTGAAAGGGAACAGAAAGTAATAAATTATGTCATCAATATGTCTTTTCATTTAATTTCTCATCTAACAAAATGAGAGTTGGAGCTTTAACAACATCCTATTACCAACAATGCTGTATGAATAGCTCTATCACTGAGCTGATAGATACTTTCTATTCCATTCAAAAAACACTTAAATGTTTATGATGTACAAGGCTCCATATAATGTGGTGTGGAGATAGCAAAAGATGAGATGTTGCTTTCATGGTTTATAATTTAGTACAGTGGATGAGATAAATATACAAATCACCAGGGTGTGTGTTGGTGCTAATAAATGTTTAACAAGAGACTCTCCAAAAAAAACCAGGAGGAAAATATCTACAGCACACTTTTTTTTAAATTAAAGCTTTTTATTTACAAAACATTTGCATGGGTAATTTTTCAACATTGACTCTTGCAAAACTTTTTGTTCCAAATTTTTCCCTCCTTACCCGCACCCCCTTTCCTAGATGGCAAGTAATCCAATACATGTACAACACACTTTTTAACTTTATCTGCCATTATTAACATTTTCTCCATGACTTTCTTAGAAGTATAGCCAGAAGTATTAAATAAACTGGCAGTTTGTAACGTTCTTGAGTGCTGGATGAATCTTATTAAATTGTAATTTAGAAATATTTAACAAAATAAATAAAAATACCATTCAAACAGCCAAAGTTAATATGTAGTTTTTCCAAGTCAACATATGACTGACCTTAGGTATGATTGAGTGGCCCTATCTCTATTTGAGTTTGACACTACTGGTCTAGATGTTCAAAAATAGAATAAACCACACTTACATTTGCCAAGGAATGTCCATATTTTCCCAAACCAGTATGAGCTAGATCTAGTACACTCCCATAAATAAGCACTAAAAGAAAGATGCAGTCAAGTATAGAACTTTAGAGGATGGAAAGGTTATATTTGAATTTGGATGCGAAGAATTTGGCCTGAATTAAGACAAGTTTCAGGAAGGAGGCAGCTGGGATTTGAAAGATCAGTAGTAGGATCAATGTCAAAATGTGATTGATTGTAAAGAGACAGAGATGGGAAAGATTTTGTTCAGGAGCAGTCAACAGACAAATCTGACAATAGCCAAGTAATTGTGTAATTAATCATCAGTAGGAGTTGTGACTGGAAAGTAAGATTAAGATCTGATTTCACAGAACTTTATATGCCAGGGCTAATGAGTTTGGACATTATCCTATAGGTCAAGGCTTCTTAAAACTTTTTCCACTCATGATCCTTTTTGCTGGAGTAATTTTATGCAATCCTGGATATATAGGTATGTAAAACATGCATACTTAACAAACATTTATTGAAAATAAATCATAATTTTGCAATTCCTACATTCAGTTACATGACCTTTTTGGGGTCGTGACCCACAGCAGTTTAAGAAGCTTTGCTATAGGTAGTGGAGAGTTGTAAGATTTCTGAACAGAAAAGTGATATCATCACAAATTTAAAAATCAAATATATACCACACAAACACACATAGTATAAGTGGAGAGACTTTTAAAGTTGGTTCTCCCCATAACAAAATATGCACAATAATCATGAGGATATGGCTAACTAAACTATGAATCCAAATTAAAACAAAACAAATAAACAACAACCAGATATGAACCAGAACCAGAATAAATCATAACTATATTTTTCCTGGGCCTCTTAATTTTATATAATGAAGTAGAATGTGCTTATGTGTCAAGCTCACCTAACCTAACATCCTCCTTCTGTTATTTATTATTATTTTAGTGAAATCCACAGATAAAATTTAAATGCTTTCTTGCTTTCAGACTTCATCTTTTAAGGATTAAATTTTTCCATATCTGTGCGATAAAAGACATGCATTTTTTTTTGTTTTGTTTTGTTTTTTGTAATTTGAAGGAATTATAAAAGAAAGCAGATGGGAAGGACAGGAGAAAAAAAGAGAATTATCACATTTAAAATACATAGTATGTGTACTCTCTCTGATTGTTGCCCAAGACTTGTCATTAGCACTGTGCTGAAAGGTCTATAAAACCCTTTGATCCGGAAATATCATTATGAAGTCTGTATCCCAAAGATATATTAAAAAAAAAAAAAAAGAGGAAGGGGGAGAAGACCTGTTTGTATAAAAACACTTAATAGTAGTTCTTTTTATGATGGCAAAGAAATTGAAAGATGTCCATCAACTGAGAAATGACTGAATGAATTGTAGTATATGTTTGTAATGGAATGCCATTGTGCTATAAGAAATGATGGGCAGGGTGGTTTTGGAAAAATCTGAATTTACATGAACTGATGTAAAAAGAAGTAAACAGAACAGGAGAACATTGTACACAATAACAGTGATATTTTATGATGATCAACTATGAGTGACAACTATTCTCAGCAATAAAATGATCCAAGACAATCTAAAGCACTCATGATGAAAAATGCTATCCACCCCCAGAAAAAAAAACTGATGGAATTTGGATGCAGATCAAAGCATACTACTTTTCACTTTATTTTTTTTGTAAGTTTTTTTTTGGTCTGTCATTTCACAACATGACTAATATGGAAATGTGTTTTACACGATTGCACATGCAGAAACTATATCAAATTGCTTATAGGTCTCAAGGGAAGTGTAAGAGAAGGAAACGAGGGAATTTGGAACTCAAAATTTTAAAAAACAAATGTTAAAAACTGTTTTTACATGCAATTGGGAAAATATATTATAAGCATAGTAAGAAGACACTGATTATTAGTCTTATTTTCATAGTGATGAATACAAATATCATTCAATCTGAAGTCCAAGGACTTGGGTTAAAATACTGCCTTTGATATTCATTGACAAGTCATTAAACCTTCCTAGATAACAGTTTCATCATTTGATGAGAGGTCTATATTCCCTCAAGTCTCTTCCTGGCACTGAATCTAAGATGCAATGATCCTAAGCATGACAATAAGAAATCTAGATCACATCACATAAACGAGTCAGTAAAGAATCTTGCCCCCTCCCATTTAACACTATTTTATTTTTTCCTATTACATGTAAAAATAGTTTTCAACTCTTTTATAAAAATTTTTGAGTTCCAATTTTTTTTCTTCTTTCCCTTCATTCTTTCCCTAGAACAGCAAACATTTTGATATTGGTTATACATGTACAAGCATTTTAAACTTATTTCCACATTAGTCATGTTGTGAAAGAAGAATCAGAACAAAAGGGGGAAAAATTATGAGAAAGAAAAAAAAAAGAAAATTACTTTGCATTCAGACTTCATAGTTCTTTCTCTAGATGTAGATATTTTCCATCATGAGGATTTTGGAAATGTCAGGTCACTGTATTGCTAAAAACAGCCATAAATGATGAATAGCTGATCATCATACAATGCTGCTAAATATTTACAATATTCTCGGGCTCTGCCCAATTCATTCAGTATCATTTCCCAGGTTTTTCTGAAATCTGCCTGTTTAGTATTTCTTATAGCACAATAGTATTTTATTAGAATCCTATATCACAACTTGCTCCAAGTGATGGGTATCTCCTCAATTTCCAATTCATTACCACCACAAAAGAAACTGCTATAATATTTTTGTACATGTAGGTCCTTTCCCATTTTTTAAAATCTTTTTGGGATACAGACCTAGTAGAGGTATTGCTGGAACAAAGGGTATGGGAATTTTTACAGCCCTTTGAACATAACTCCAAACTGCTCTTCAGAATGGTTTGATCAGTTTGCAACTCCACCAACTATGTATTAATGTACCAATTTTTTCCACATCTTCTCCAACATCTATCATTTTCCTTTTGTCAGTCAAGAATCTTAAGCAGAAACCATAACTCAGGTGATCGTCATTCTTTTCTCCTAATTGACTTTTACAGAAACAGAAATAAAAGATCAACCCATTTTTCTGCCAGCCCACAGATGGGGCACTATCTATATGATCTTTCATCTAAATGTGGCATCCACAAGTATAATGCTGTTTTGTAAATGAACATTTTTCTTTCCTCACTAATCTTTACAGGAGTAAAACAGTTATATCTACATATTATTTGAGCAACTACCATCAATCCCAACATTCCAGCTCTTTTGCAAAGTTCATTTGAAAACAGCAAGAAACCAGTGTTAGCAATGGCTTAATTTGGTTTTCAGTTAGAATGCATCTGAACAATTGGCTGGATCATGTGAAATAAAGTAAATAAATTATTATTCTTTATGGAATTTGTCTGAGAATTGAGAATCGCTAAATTAAGGGGTGTGTGTGTGTGTGTGTGTGTGTGTGTGTGTGTGTATGTAAATTGCTTGTGTCTTCTCAAAAACAGAGAATTTCACAAGGGACATGACTTTTTAAATTTTTTTTTTTTTGGACAGGGGTTGAAGAAAGAAAATTTGAAAACACATTTCACCCTTATCCAACTCTCAATGTTATTACAAACTGTAATAAGAACATAAGAATGTAGAAGAAAGGTCCTTCCCACCTACTCTTCTTTCTTAATCTTTCTCTGACAAATACATATAATTTATTTGAAAAAGTTAATCACAGTCATAGTGATAACAGATTGTAGATAAGGTAGCTCAGCTATATTGCTCAGGGTAAGATAACTACATCAATGGCTATTAGTAGACCTGATATTCTCTCTCTCTCTCGTTTTTTTAATAGCTTTTTATTTACAAGTTATATGTATGGGTAATTTTACAGCATTGACAACTGCCAAACCTTTCGTTCCAATTTTTCCCCTCCTTCCCCCTACAACCTCCTCTAGATGGCAGGATGACCAATACATGTTAAATATATTAAAGTATAAATTAAATACAAAATAAGTATACATGACCAAACCATTATTTTACTGTACAAAAAGAATCAGACCCTGAAATATTGTACAATTAGCCTGTGAAGGAAATAAAAAATGCAGGCAGGCAAAAATATAGGGATTGGGAATTCAATGTAATGGTTCTTAGTCATCTCCCAGAGTTCTTTCACTGGCATAGCTGGTTCATTTCATTACTGCTCCATTGGAACTGATTTGGTTCATCTCATTGCTGAGGATGGCCACGTCCATCAGAACTGATCATCATATAGTATTGTTGAAGTATATAATGATCTCCTGGCTCTGCTCATTTGACTTAGCATCAGTTCTTGTAAGTCTCTCCAGGCCTTTCTGAAATCATCCTGTTGGTCATTTCTTACTGAACAATAATATTCCATAATATTCATAGACTACAATTTGTTCAGCCATTCTCTAATTGATGAGCATCTATTCAGTTTCCAGTTTCTGGTCACTACAAAGAAGGCTGCCACAAACATTCTTGCACATACAGGTCCCTTTCCCTTTTTTAGACCTGATATTCTTAAAGAGTTTCTAATCTGTAATAAGAAATACTTAATATTTAAATAGTATTTAAAAGAAATATTTAATTGTTTTTGAATTCAGAGATAAAATGGAAGTAGATGTGAGAGAAAATGAACAGGAGATAAGAAGTAGAAACAAATTAATGAGAAGCCATAGAAAGAACTTATCTAAAAGTCTGCTATTTCAAAATGTATTATTACATTTTGGTTTTGATTTTTTCATATTCTGTATCCCCATCCTTGAGCATTCTCAACTATAATCAAACTCCTCATTACTATAAGAATTTTTTTCAAAACAAATGCTTCCAAATAGCTTGCTGATTATGTAAATCATATATACATACATACACACATACCACTATTTGTATACTGATGCATGTACATTTACATATATTTAAACTATTAGTAGTCTTGGTTTCCTTCAACTTTAGCTCAAGTCCTACCTTCTGCCACAAAACTTTACTGGTCCACCATCTTCCTTTCTGATATTACAAAACGCTTTGTATATCTTGTATGAACCTAATTATTTAATTTTTTCTCTTCCAGAAGAAACTAGCTGATGCAATGGATAAAGTGCTGGCCCTGAAGTTAGGAAGATCCAAGTTCAAATCCAGCTCAGACACTTGTATAAACCCAAGCAAGTCAACAAATTTCTGAATGAGTTTCTTTAACTGTAAAATGGGAATAATGACAAGTCACCTCTCAATGTTGTTGTGAAGAGCAAATGAAAAAAATATTTGTAAATCCCTTAATAATAGGTACATAACAGGTACTTAATAAATACTTCTTCTTCCTCTCTTTCTGCCTTTCTAGTAGGATGTAAAATCTTGGAGGGCAGATGTTGGTTTTGCCTCTCTGTATTCCTAACAATTAACATTGTGTTTGGAAGATAGTAAATGCTTAACAATAGTGGACTTAACCTAATTTTGCATATGAACAGGTTCCAGCAAAATCTAGCAGAGGACTCACAATTGTAGTTCACATGGTCCTCTGTTTTAAAAGGGCTTCCTGGTCAGATTGGAGTGAGACCCTGACCTACCTCCTAGTTCTGAGAATATCTAAGTCTGTGAACCATATTCTGGTACAAGACTCCTAGGCTTCCTGAGACTGTACCCTAACACATCACAATGAAATGTTCATGTATAGCTAATACCTAAAATGGGGCTTCGAGATTAGACTAATAAGACTCTGGGCATGTCTGTACATCTCACAAGGCTAGACTTGTTAAATTTCTTCATTTATAACTTCAAGTCAGCATGACAGCTAACCCAAGTCTTATTTCACTGGAGTGCATTCTTTTCCAATTAGCCAACAAACAGGTTCACTCCAGTACCTAGTCAACAGTTAGATCAGAACACCCAATGCTCTGAAGGCAAGGGAGGAGTCCTGGGTCACTAGAAGGAGTAGGTGAGAAGTCCACTGGGAAAGTCTTTCTAAGGGCCATTTTAGTATCAAGTCCAGGGCCTAGCACCCAATGAGTTGGCTACACAGCAGAGTGATGTAGTGAGTTCCTAAAAGTGGGAGAGAAACCAAGGTTCAATGCCTCCCATTCATGTTTACTAGTCCCATGATCCTGGACAAATCACCATTTATTTGTGCCTCAATTTCTAATCTATCAAACTGAAAAAAATACTACTGGTAGTATCTACTATCAGGGTTGTCCTGAGGATCAAATAACTGTGTGTATATATAATATAATATAAACATAAAAACATATAAACTATATACATATATAGTTCATATATATATATGGAGAGAGAGAGAGATTGATTATATATATATATAGAACCTGTTAATATGCAAAATTAGGTTAAATCAACAAGTATTATCAAGCATTTACAGAGGAATGTATACAGAGAATACAGAGAGGCAAAACCAACATCTGCCCTCTAAGATTTTACATCCTACTAGAAAGGCAGAAAGAGAGGAAGAAGTATTTATTAAGTACCTATTACTATGCTAAAGGACTTAAAAATATTTTTTAATTTGCTCCTCACAACTATATCTATATCTATATGTTTATATAGATATATATAGAAAGAGACCATATATATCTATATAGATATATATCTACATAGGTATAGATATATGTACACATGTATGCACAGTTGCTGTTTGCAAAGCATGTATATGTATACATATAGTATGTATATAAAAAGTGGGAGGAATATTTCCGGGTTATATTAGGGAAGACAAATGCAGTTTATACTAGTTCTAGTCCAGAACCTTCAGTTATCCAAAAGAGAGCCTCAAGTCAGACAGCAACATTAGTGATATCACAACTCCAGCAGCTGCTGGGGGATAGTGGGTGGGTATGGCATAGGAAATGGGGAAATACCTGACTTCTAGAAGTATACAAAAGTGGAGGACAATGTCTAGAAATTCCTGAGCATCTTCCTAATGTCCAACTGAGATAATGTGATTCAGAGGGCAAAACCCAGGGCTTCATTTTATTCTCTTCATGGCCATACTTGTTGGATTAAAAATTTCTATATCTTCATTAAATAATGATTAATATCACCAATGCCTGATTCATAGAAGGCATTTACTAAATGCTTGTTGATTGACTGGTTATTGGCTCAAACCCTGTAGCTTAAACTCTGAATCCAGGGGTAGTACTTAGGCCTCTGGATTTGTAGGTTTCAATCCATGAATTCAAGCAGCCTCTGTGTCTACGCTGATACTTTAAGAAGCTCTGAGCTATTTGCCTTCTGAGGAGTTCTGTCTCCGCTTCAAAAGGAGTGCCTTTCATATCTTAGAATCATGCAATCAGAAACAAACTGAACCTAAAAGATGAACTCCTGCAAATAAAGAAATAGAGGCTGCTAAAAAGTTAATTTTTCTAATGTTGTACAGGTAGTGAAGTAACAGGTGGATTTACTCCAGATCGCCTGTTGTTTGGAAGATGTTTTTCAGTTAAAAAACAAACAAACAAACAAAAAGAAAACTTTCACAATCCATGAATGAGAATGAGAATATGCAGTGTGGGTGTAGAGGGTTGGAGCAGCAGGATCAGAGGATCTGCTATCTAATGTTGCTTTGGTCACACACTACTCTTGTAACCTTAGCCAAATCACTTAATCTCCCTGGATTTCAGGCTTTTCATTTGTAAAAATATAATTTGATTGGATGGTGTCTGAGGTTCCTTCTAACTCTGGATCTATGTCCCTTACAACACAAAGTTTGTGCAGCTGTGAAAAAAAAAATGCCCAGTTGATAGAAATTCATTCAGTCTCCAACTTCCTGCTATAGAAGATAATTCTGCTCTATAACAGATCTTCCCGAACCCCATTTCCCACCCTACCTTCCATTTTCCCTATATAAATCTTCCCAACTTTGTCAGGACCAGGTGCTATTGAATCACAATCAAACCACACAGAGCTTGAGCTGTAAGTTCCCTTTGGCAAGATCACTGTGTTTAGAAGGTAGCTCTAAAAAATTAATAGGACTATAACATTCCATTGCAGAGAGAACTACCAGAAACAATAGCTCTTCTTCTTCTTCTTCTTTTTTTTTTTTACTTTATTATTATAGCTTTTTATTTACAAGGCATATGCATGGGTAATTTTTCAACAATGACCCTTGCTAAATCTTCTGTTCCCAAATTTTCCCCTCCTTCCTCCCATCCTCTCCCCTAGATGGCAAGTAGTCCAATACATGTTAAATACATTAAAATATATGTTAAATCCAATATATGTATACAGATTTATACAGCTATCTTGCTGCACAAGAAAAATCAGATTTAGAAAGAAAAAAAAACTCTGAGAAGGAAAGCAAAAATGCAAGCAAACAATAACAGAAAGAGTGGAAATGCTATGTTGTGGTCCACACTCATTTCCTCTTTCTGGATGTAGATGATTCTCTTCATTACTGAACAATTGGAACTGATTTGGATCCTTTCATTGCTGAAGAAAGCCACGTCCTCAGAGTTGATCATCATATAGTCTTGTTGTTGCCATGTATAACGATCTCCTGGTTCTGCTCATTTCACTCAGCATCAATTCATGTAAGTCTCTTTAGGTCTCTCTAAAATCATCCTGATGGTCATTTCTTATAGAACAACAATATTCCATAACATTCATATATCATAACTTATTTAGTCATTCTCCAACTGATGGGCATCCACTCAGTTTCCAGTTCATTGCCATTTCAAAAAGGGCTGCCACAAACATTTTTGCACATGTGGGTCCCTTTCCCTCCTTTAAGATCTCTTTGGGATATAAACCTTGTAGTAACACTGATGGGTCAAAGGATAGGCACAGTTTGACAACTTTTTGGAAGCTCCTTTTCTTTAAAAACTAGAGATGTGTCAATTTCATTCTAATAATAAGTACAGATTTTCAAGATGTCAGAATTTTATACAGCACTGAAGTCAGTCATTTATCTAGTATTTATTTAGCATTTATGGTGACTCTAACATTATTAGTAGGAAAAGAGAAAGACAAATCGTTCACAGTCTAGAACTCCTTCAAAAGGGACTGAAATGTTTAAGATAAATTATGACTTTTTTAGAAGTTTTTCCAGAAGTAGGCATTTCACTTTTCTTGGATGAATGACCTGCTCAAGGCCCTCAAGAATATTGTGAATGGGGCCAGAAATATAACTTGGACACCCACTCTTCTGCTCAATCGTCCACAAGGAAAGGAGACAGAACTTTCTAGCAAAAAATCTATGCATGCAAAAAAAAAAATGACATAAATAAAACTGTATATAAATATGAATATATCTATAGATGGATGGATAGATAGGTATACATATATCCACTGTTATATATGTTATGAATGTGTGTCTATTTGCCTTCAGAAGAACTTTGGCAAGCAGTTTGCAAAAAGAGCTGAAACTTCAAAGGCCAGTCGAGTTGGATCAGCCTTCCTGCCCACTGGTTCTTCAGCACAAGTCAAGAGATAAAGCTGACAGGTATTTGTCTCTGAATAGAAATGAAAGTGAATAGTGGCAGTTTGTCCACAATTATCAAGTCCATTTGCTTTTCTTATCTTTTATCTTAAAAAAGAGAAACTTTTAACATGAAAAAAGCATCTTTCATGTTATGTCACAAAACCAAGCTACATCAAGAATCTAGGCATATGTGTTTAGCCAGATCTCAATTAAGCAGCCTCATCAGTGCTGGGATCCTCCTCACCTTCACAAAGGCACAGCTTTCCATTTGGTCAAAGGTTCTTAATTTCTTTGAGGCATAGATTCCCTTTTACTGTTTGCAGAATCTTATAGACTGCTTTTATTTTCAAATGAATAAATTAAAATATTTGGGGCCACAAAGGAAAGAAATTACAGTGAAATAAATTATTAAAATATTATTAAACTGGAGAATGGTTTTTCTTCCTGGAAACCCATTTATGTTAATAGCAGCCAGGTGTAGAGTCTAAAAATACTTGATTCAGCCCCCTTTGAAAAGCAACTAAATATTATACTGTGAATATCCTCTGTATCAGGCTTTTACCCTAAAGAGATGAAAGAAAGAGGAAAAGGATCCATATATACAAAAATATTTATAGCAATTCTTTTTGCTTTGGCAAAGAGTAGAAAATGAAGGGGGTGGGTACCCATCAACTGGGGAATTACTGGACAAGTTATGACATATGGATATGATAGAATACTACTGTGCTGTATGAAATGATGAAGTGGATGATTTCAGAGAAACTTGGAAAGACATATGAATCAATACAGAATGAAGTGAGCAGAGCCAAGAAAACAATTTTTTTTACAATAACAATATTGTAAAGACTTTGAAAATCTTAGAAAATCTGATCCATCCCTTGATCAACCATTCCTGAGGACTCATAATGAAATAGGTCATCTACCTCCAAAGAGAGAGGTGATACTCAAGAGGATCGAATGAGACATAAGATTTTTTTTTTTTGACATGGCCAATGCAGAAATTCGTTTTGCTTGACTATGAATGTTTGTAACAGGATTTTTTTTTTCTTGCTTTCTTAATTAATATCTCTCTCTCTCTCTCTCTCTCTCTCTCTCTGTGTGTGTGTGTGTGTGTGTGTGTGTGTGTGTACAAAAAGGAGGTGGGAGGGAGAGAAAGTAAATCTGTTTTTAAAAATTAGTTTAGAAAAGGATGAAAATAACTTAGATTCTTCTTTTCCCTTCCCTCCTTCCTCTTCTCGGCACCCACCCTTCTTGTCAAGAAGGAGAAACTTTTAAATTTATATAAGGAGTAGAAGCTTTAGTAACTACTCCTTGGATTATAACACCTAACTCTTATGGGCCACTACATTGAAAAGAAAGGGAGCAGGAAAGGAAAAAGAGGGAAAGGGAAACCTGCCTAATACATTTTTTTTTTCCTTACCAGTCAACTCTCCCCACAATTTCAAAAGCTCCTAGTCTACGCTCCATGATTTTATATTCTATTGAGGGGATACAATATATACATTTTTGGTTAACACAAAACAGATATACAAAGTCAAATAGGTTTTTTTTTTATTTTTATAGCTTTTTATTTACAAGTTATATGCATGGGTAATTTTACAGCATTGACAACTGCCAAACCTTTTGTTCCAATTTTTCCCCTCCTTCCCCCCATCCCCTCCCCCAGATGGTAGGTTGACCAATACATGTTAAATACGTTAAAGTATAAATTAAATATAATATAAGTATATCTGTCCAAACAGTTATTTTGCTATACAAAAAGAATCAGACAAAGTCAAATAGTTTTAAGAGAGAACACTAGAAACTGTGGAATGAGGAAAGACCTGGTGTTCCAAGTGTGATATGGGCTTTGGAAAAGCTAGTCACTAGGTAGCTCAGTGGAGTGAGTGCTGGGCCTGGAGTCTTCTCGAGTCCAAATCTGGCCTCAGACATGACCCTGGGAAAGTCACTTAATCCTATTTGCCTCAGTTTCCCTATCTGTAAAATGAGCTCGAAAAGGAAATGGAAAAACATAACTTTTGCAAAAAACAAACAAACAAACAAAAACAAACCAAAAAACCAAATGGATCCTGAAGAGCTTAATGTGACTGAATAACATCAACAAGCATTTCTACAAAGTGGAAGATGAAGATAGAATACATTTTCAAGTTAGCAGATCATTTGTTCAAAAGCACAATGGCAGGGATTTTGTATAAGAAAATGAATTTGTGGGATTAAGAATCAAGATGGCAGAGTAAAGGCAGGGACTCATCGGAGCTACCCCCTTAAATCTTTCAAAATACCTTTCAATAATTACTCTAAGCAAATTCTAGAGTAGCAGAACCCACAAAAAAGATGGACTAAAACAATTTTCCAGCCCAAAACAACTTAGAAAGGTCTGTTATACCCCAGTGACAGTGGAGTGCAGTTCAGCACAGGTATTGAACATCAGACCCCAGAAAACTAAGAGAGAGCTTTTAGAAGAAAATTTACAGGAATCTCTTGACTGGCACCAAGGGCAGAACTTAGTTGCACTGGATCTGGATTGCAGTCATGTTCATAGTCCCAGGGTAAGTAAAACATGCTTGCAGACTAGTGCACAGTACAGGAGAGTTTTAAACACACTTTTTTCTAGATCATATCATGTTGAAAGAGCCAAAAACTCACAGATTCCGAGAATTACCTCTGAAAATGGCAGCATAAAGAAATCTAAAGCTTTGGATAATGCTGCTCCCCCCACTCTGGAAGCAAGGCCCCATTTTTGCATAGAATTGAAAGTCAAGAAATAGACTGGAAAATGAAAAGAAAAATGAGAAAAAGCAGAAAAATATCCTAACTGTAGCAAGCTACTATGATGATAAGGAAGTTCAAGTCACAAGCTCAGAAGAAGACAAAGTCAAAACTTTTGCATCCAAAGAAAATAAGAATTGGCCCCAAGTAATGGAAGAGCTCAAAAGGGATTTTTAAAATCAAGTAAAAGAAGTAAAGAAAAAAATTGGGAAAAGACATGAGAGTGAGACAATAAAATATGAAAAAAAGTAAAAAACTTCATAAAGGAGGCACACAAAATGCTAAAGAAGAAAATACCTTAAAAAAACAAAATAGGCCTAGTGGTAACAGAGGCACAAAAACCCAATGAAGAGAAGATTACCTTGAGAAGCAAAATTGGCCAAATGGAAAAAAAGATATAAAAAGACTCATTGAAGAAAATAATTTTAAAAAATTAGAATTGGCTAAATGGAAAAGTATGTACAAAAATCCACGGAAGGAAATCATTCCTTAAATTGGACAAGCTTAAGTGAGTGACTGCAAAAACAATCAAAAGAATGAAAAAAGTAACAGAAAAAATGTGAAATATCTAAATGGGAAAACAACTGACCTAAAAAATAGTCAGGAGAGATGATTTAAAAATCACTGGGCTACCTAAAAGCCATGATCAAAAAAAAAAAAAAAAAAAAAAAAGAGCCTAGACATCATCTTTCAAGAAATTATCCAGGAAAATTCCTTGATATTCTAGAACAGAGGGTAAAATGGGAAATTGTAAAAAAATCTCCTGAAAGAGTCCCCAAAATGAAAACTACTCAGGAATAATAGCTCAATTCCACAGCTTCCAGATCAAGGGGGAAATACTGCAAGCAGTCAGAAAAAAAACCACAATTCAAATATCATGGAAGCACAGCCAGAATAATATAAGATTTCACAGTTTTTACATTACAGGATCAAAAAACTTGGAATATGATATTCTGCAGGGTAAAAGCTATGATTACAATTAAGAATCATTTATCGAGAAAAACTGAATATAATCCTTCAAGAAAAGAATGAAAATTCAATGAAATAGAGTATTTTCAAAAGTATTCCTGATAAGAAGACCAGAACTGAATAGAAAATTTGACTTTCAAATACACAAATCAAAAGAATTGTAAAAGTGAACAGAAAGAGAAATCATAAGAGATTCAATAAGGGGAAAAATGACATTTGTAATTCCTAAAAATTTTCTCATTCTTAGGGCAGTTAAATGCCTATACATAGGCAGAAAGCATAGGTGTAAGCTGAAAATGATACTATGATTATCTTTAAAAAAATAAAATTGAGGGGTAAAAGAAGAATGCACTGGAAGAAGGGGAATGGGAGAGGCAGAATGGGGCAAATTATCTGACATAAAAGGAGTCCAAAAAAGATTTTACAATGAAGGGAGAAATAAGAGAAAGGAGGGAGAGGAGCATGTGAACCTTATTACCACTGGAATTGGCTTTAAGAGGCAATAACATACCCACTGCAGCTGGGTGTAAAAATGCATCTTGTCATAAAGGAAAGTAATAGGGGAAGGGGATAAGAGAAAAGAGAAGAGGCTGACAAAGATGTCATTTCTCAGACATAAAGAAAACAGAATCAAATTTATAGAAATAAGAACTACTCCTCAAGAGCAATTTGGAACTATGCTCAAAAAGTTATCAAACTGCGCATACCCTTTGATCCAGCAGTGTTTCTACTGGGCTTATACCCCAAAGAGATACTAAAGAAGGGAAAGGGACCTGTATGTGCCAAAATGTTTGTGGCAGCCCTGTTTGTAGTGGCTAGAAGCTGGAAAATGAATGGATGCCCATCAATTGGAGAATGGTTGAGTAAATTGTGGTATATGAACATTATGGAATATTATTGTTCTGTAAGGAATGACCAGCAGGATGAATGCAGAGAGGTTTGGAAAGACTTACATGAACTGATGATAAGTGAAATGAGCAGAACCAGGAGATCGTTATATACCTCAACAACGATACTGTTTGAGGATGTATTCTGATGGAAGTGGATCTCTTTGATAAAGAGAGCTAATTCAGTTTCAGTTGATCAAGGATGGACAGAAGCAGCTACATCCAGAGAAAGAACACTGGGAAATGAATATAAACTGCTTGCACTTCTGTTTTTTACCTCGGTTATTTATGCCTTCTGAATCCAATTCTCCCTGTGCAACAAGAGAACTGTTTGGTTCTGCACACATATATTGTATCTAGGATATACTGTAACCTATTTAACATGTAAAGGACTGCTTGCCATTTAGGGGAGGGGGTGGAGGGAGGGAGGGGAAAAATCAGAACAGAAGTGAGTGCAAGGGATAATGCTGTAAAAAATTACCCTGGCATGGGTTCTGTCAATAAAAAGTTTAAAAAAAAAAACAAAACTATTCCTTAATTGATAAATGGTCAAAGGATATGAACAGGCAATTTCCAGACAAAGTAATTAAAACTATCTACAGTTATATAAAGAGTTCTAAATTACTAATGATTAGAAAAATACAAGTCTTCAATCAATTGTGGAGCCTAAAAATGTACCACTCTGTGACCAATTATTGATAAGCCTGAACTTAGGTTAGGCTGAAAGACATATAGTCTATATGCAGATGAGTCCTTGAAGCCCTATGTGATTGGCAATAGCTTTCAATTTGCATTCTCCTGGCTTTTGAGTATCCAGAATTATTCATATACCATGATGGGATACTATAGTAGGATTTTGGTGTTTTTTTCTTAACTTCTTTATAAAAAGAAAAAATGTGGACACATCTTTGGCTTGTAACAGGAGTTGTAAACTGGAGTTATTTTATTCAAGTGTAAATATGAGTTCAGAACAAACCTATCTATCTTATGCATTTCAGATTAGGTGATATGGCATCCAAGTGATTAATGAATAGGAAGTTCTAAATTGCAAATTTCTGTACTATTTTGTAGTGAAGGATAAAATACAAACAGTTTGAAGAAAGTGCTATGTTTATGTGAAGAGAGGAGTAGGGTATGGGTGTGGGTGTGAGTGTGAGTGAGTATATAGGTTGGAATTAAATTAGCATGCCTAGCATCAGAGCTTTTAAAAAAATGTCTCATATGAGATTTTCAAAGTAATGACACATTGTAAAAATGACTTCAAAGATCCATTTTCTAAAATAAAATAAAACTAGGTTCTGTGTAAAAAAGAAAAGAATGGAAAAGAAAAATGCAAAGTAAAATCATTCTGAGCCACCACCACACAACTGTCAAAATTGGCTAATATGACAGAAAAGAAAAATGATAAAATTTCGAGAGGAAATGGGAAAATTAAAACAATAATGCATTGTTGATGAAATTGTTAGTAGTTATATGTATAAAAACATTTATAGCACCCCTTTTAGTGGTGGCAAAGAACTGGAAATTGAGGGAATGTCTACTAATTGGGGAATTCCTGGAAAAGTTGTGACATATGAGTATGATGGAATATTATTGTGCTTTAAGAAATGACAAGCAGTGCATTTTGTTTTCTTATTCATTTACTTTCTTTTTTTCTTTTGATCTGATTTTTCTTGCAGCAAGAGAATTGAATAAATATGTTTATACATATTGGATTTAACATATATTTTAACATGTTTAACATATATATTGCTAAGGACGGGGTGGGGGAAAGGAGGAGAAAATCTGAAATACAAGGCTATGCAAAGGTCAATGTTGTTAAATTATCCGTGCCTATGTTTTGAAAATAAAAAGCTTTACTTTTTAAAAAAAAGAAAATAAATGACAAGCAGGATGCTCTCAGAAAAAACCTGTAAAGACTTACATCAATTAAAGAAAATTAACTAGTATGTCCCTTGAGACAATGCATGAAGTATAGAAAGAGGAAATAAATCTACAAAGAAAGGTAAGTGAAAACTGTATTGTAGAGATTTTAAAAAGTTAGGCTGAGAGTATATTTTATCCTAGAAGCAATGAAAGCTACAAAGATTTCTTTGTAGAATGACATGGTCAGAACTAGGTTTTAGAAGCATCAATTTGGCATTTGTGGAAAATGGAATGGAGAGGGGAAAAATCAAAAGACTAATGCAGTCAGTGCATTAATACAGGGAAAAGATAAGGGTTTGAATTAAGGGGTAGAAGTGTGAATAGAAAGGAGGCAGATGTGAGAAATGTGTGGAGGTAATATTCATAGAACATGGCAACTGATAGGGCATGGGGAGAGGAAACATTTAAGACTTCAAGGTTGCAAATGTGCATGATTAAAAGAATGGGGATATCTTTAATAGGGATCCCAAACAGAAGGCTAGAGAAAGAGAGGGTCTGGAAGAAAACATGATCTGGAAGAAAACCTGCCTCTTACTAGTTGTGTAACCTAAACAACTCATTAAACCTCCCTGGGACTTAGTTTCCTGAAACATAAAATGAGAGAATTTGATTAGATGGTCTCCATGGTCCCTTCAAGGTCTAAATCTATGAAACAATGATATGAGGTCAAGTAGGGTTAGACAGGTGTTTAGACTTGCATGGAAATTTAACCACCATTGAATATTGTTTCTAAGAAAAAAAATTCTCTCCTTTTAAGCCAACCTTTTTAACAAATAAATTTTTGGTACATAGCCCACTTTAAAGGTAGGGACCACCTATACTATTTATCCATACTACTCTCTTTCCCTCCCCAAACTACAGGAGGCAATTGTTAGATTTAGTCTTAGGATACTCATTAAATTATTATTAAGCAAATCTTTCACTTGCATCAAAAATTTTAGCAGTATTTCCTACTATTCCCATTCCTATTGTCTATTTTGCAAAGTAAAAATCAAGAATTCCTCCATTTCTGAAGCACAGACAGGGATTTAAAATGGAAAAATGTAGATGGGAGGGATAAAAAGTATAGAAAATTCATAGGAAATGCTACTGGCTGTCTTAGTTTCAAAAGTGTGCAAATAATTTAGCAGAATGTGAGTTAATTTGTTAGTAATATAATTAGGATACCAACATAAATTAATTTTCCTTTTATCGTCCACCTTTCCTCCTTGTTCATTTACAATGAAATGTTTTAAACTTTAAAGCATACTTCTTTCTTTATAAATGTCTCAGAATTCTTCTGGTCAAAATGTTTGCCTAAAAGGCAAGGCCATCTGGCTTCAATAGCTGATCAAACAATGATCAAGAAATCTAATGAAAACCTGGAGTGACTTGTTATATTTCTGGACTGTATAAGATATCAGCCACTGACTACTGACAAGAGAAAATAATCTTATTCTCTACCATTCTCTCCTTTCCCTACTGAGGCAAAGGCAGCCCCAATTCTGGGTAGCTTTGAAGTATATCAGAGACCAGAGGTGGAACAAGAGAAGTAACATGTGCAGCCTGAAAGTCTCCATATCTAGAAAAAGTAAGAGTGGTGGAGTCTGGGAAGCAGTAGCAGGTATCAACCAGCCTGACATAGTGTTTAAAGCAGACTATCTCAGACAGAAGAGCAAATATTTTGTCCTTAGGCACTAGAAAGCACCCTAAATAAATGATACTCTGAACCTTAAAGATCTAGGAGGGCCAAACTTTGGGAAGTCTGGGCAAGAAGCCAGGATAATTCCAATTGGGGCCATCAACCCCACCCACAAGTATAAGAGCTTTGCTCTGGCATCATGCCCAAATTCTGCACTGAAAGCTGAAGAGATAAGTAAAAAAACAAACAAAAAACAAACAAAAAACATCCAGAATTCTAATTTCATAATAGCTGAGCAAAGACTCAAAGGAAAACAATATATTTTCTACAAAGACTTATGAACACACATAAGGGACTTCAGAGATCCTCTAGAATAGTCTTGTCACTTTAGGAATTAATAAACAGTTTTAATGGTTGGTGGGGCATATAGGTACTTTTCTTTATACAACTGATATAAGTATCATAAGTAACTATATTCTATAATTGTGTTACATAAGTAAATATAATAAAATAATATAAAATAAGTATCATATAAGTAAAAACAATTTCAAATGCACCAGAGAGTTAAAATTTTTAAATCCTTTTGAAAAGGCACTATTTGCCTGTAGTGTAAATTTAAATTTTCATCATTTCAGTTTCCTTACAGCAAACTATACCAGTACTAGACTAGGGAAGAAGTAATTTGGCTCTATTCAACTCTTAAAATTTTAATTTGAAAAAATGTTTTATAGATTTACCTTTTTTAAAAAAAATCACCATTACTTTTCAAAGACTCTTCCTCATCCACAGCCAAGAAAAACAAATTGACATATCAGTCATGTCTGACAAAGTATGCCTCATTCTGTTCAGAGAGAGAACTACAAAGCCTGAATGTAAATCAACACATGCTATGCTCACTTTTTTTTCTTGTTTTTTTTCCTCTTGTGGTTTTTCCCTTTTGTTCTGATTTTTCTCTCCCAACATGATTCATAAAGAAATGTGTATTTTAAAAAGTAATATACATATATCTATACACAAACATATATATACATATATATGTACATACACACACACACAGAAAAAAGAAAACAATAAAGGCGGGAGAGCTATGCCTTATTCTGCAATTCACCATTTCGTTGTTGAAGGGCAAGAGGCATATTTCACCACCACCCATCCTCTGAAGTTACAACTGTTCCTCAGTTCTGATGTTTTTCAATGTTGTCTTCCTTGACATTATTATAGTTACTAACAAAACTGTTCTCTTGGTTCTGCTTACTATGGCTTTAGTTCATATAAGTCTTCCCCAGTTTTTAAAATCCATTAGATTAACCATTTTTTACTGCACAATATTACAATAAGATTATCTTCTTATACTATAGTTTGTCTAACCATTCCCCAGTCAACAGGAACCTACTCTCTTTTAAATTCTTTATTATTACAGAAAAGTTTGTTCTAAGTATTTTTTTACTCATAGGACCATTTCCTCTATCTTTGATTAGTATTAACTTTTATGTTATAATTATATTGGTCTCATAAGGATAAAAGGTACATTTTAGATGTCATAAAGAGAAATCAGGGTACCTGGGTTAGTTCCAGTCGTGTTGGCAACACACAGTACAGAGATTTTAGGACAAAATCCTTCTTTTTTTAACCTCTTCACTTGCTAAATGGGTTTATTCACAATGTAGCTCAAAATAATAGCAACATTTTGGTGGGGGTGATTGTAATTAATGGCTTCAAAAACATTTGGATTATCTTCTGAGGAAGGTTTTGGTAAATCTTTAGGACACAGATGTTTCTGATGGCTCAGGTTTGAAATGGTCTATCATAAGTCACAAAATTTAAATCTGACTTCACAAAATAAATACCTTTGGCACTGGAAGTATTCTAGAATTTCCTGTCTTTCAAAATATATTCATGTATAAAAGTAATATTAAAAAAATCCCCCTTGCCTTCCCTTAATTTGAGCTCTTCACATTTTCAAGAGATGGAGTGAGGTGGGTTGCAAAGCCACATTTCTTATTCCTTTGAATTGAAAAAGCTTCATGAAGGAAGTAGTTTGATAAATATATTTTTTCAACTAGTAAAAATATTTGGAGGAAAGAGATCAAAGAATAAGAAAAAGGATTTGTAAATACAAAAATATTTATAGTAGCTCCCCTTCAGCTGGGCAATGACTAAACAAATTGTAATATATGATTGTGATGGAATACCGTTGTGCCATAAGAAATAACAAAAAAGATGTTTTCAGAAAACCCTGGGATGACTTACATGAACTGACGCAAAGTGAAATAAGTAGAACCAGGAGAACATTGTACACAATAATGGCAATACTGTATGATAATGAATTTTGAATGTCTTAGCTATTCTCAGCAACACAATGATCCAAGATAATTCTGAAAGACTTAGGATAAAATACGCTATATACCTCCAGAGAAAGAACTGATGGAAACTAGATGCAATATGAACTATACTTTTTACTTTTTTGAAAAGGGAGTGGTCTGCATTTTACATGATTAATATGGAAATATTTTGCAAGAATGAACACATATAATCTATAATAAATTGCTTACTCTCTCAGTGTGAGAGGGGAAGAATAATTTGGAACTCAAAATTTTTAAAAATGTTAAAAATTTTTGTTTACATTTAATTGAGAAAAAAACAAGTATTTAGTGGGTTTGAATCAAAAAATATTTTAGGCAGCATCTGAGAAGTTATAATACAAAACCATTTAAATATATAATGAATACAATGCTATCTATATTTACCACACATATAAAGACAATATGGTTTCACATCTAGGATGTCTCTATTAAATGTAAGCTTCTTAGGGGAAGGAGCTATTGTTCTTTTTGCTTATATCTACACAACAATGCTTATCAGAATGACTATTCCATAAAAGACATTTAATAAATGCTTATTGACTATCAGATTGACCTGATGATGGAATCGAATCTCTGAGTTGATTCTAATCTAAACCTTGTGCTCCCAGTACATCAGCAATTAACAAATCAAAAAGCATTTATTAGGCTTTGATTTGTGTGCTATGTCCTGAACAAATGAACAAACAAAAACCTATTTTCACCAAGCTTACAATAGAAAAAAACAGCAGACCAAAGTGAATGAAGAATAAAGATAGGAGAAGGGGTACAGAAAGAGAAGATAGATTAGGGAGTTCCAGATGGCTTGAGGGAGAACCAGAAAACTGAGGGTGACCTAATGGAGTGCTAATGGAAAAGATTATGAAGATCAGTGAAGGGTTTTAAGGAGAGAGTGATGGATATGGAGTGTCAAGCAAAAAATAGATAATTTAGCTAACAGCACTTTGGCTAACTGCAAAGGAAGAAAAATGAGAGCAACCTGAGGCAGAGAAGAGAAAATGAGTGAAAATAAGGGTCAATTATGTTAAAGAAATTAGAAAGTAAAACCTAAAGAGAATATTCTAGAAAGGCAGAGGCTGATGATAATTGGTTACTGTAAGGAGGGTGAGGTAAAAATTGAGTGTAGAAAGGGTGAAATTTGCTCAGATGGGTAAATGTATAGCTCATTAGAAAACCGATATTTTGGCAAGCATATGTCTCTATGCATATGGGCCATATGTCTTCAGTGTCTTCTTTTCAGCATTCTAAAATTATTACTCTGTTCCCGAAAATACGTATTATAGAGCAACAAAGTTAAATCCTTATGTGCTACCTCATCTATGTCAACAAGGATTATAGGGAACTACAGGTGGTACTGTCCTATAGCAAACCTGTGTCATTTTCCTAATTTCCCAGATATTTGTAGTTTAAGTGCTTATAACTCATTCTTTGTTTGAAACAGCAAGAAGAAGAAATGACAGGCAATTTCTTTCTAAAGGTGGACTATTATTGAGTTCTGTTCACTTGTTATCTCATTGGCTTCACAGGTACATTGCAATTTTTAAACAAATGACTCAGATATAATTTTAAACTTCTTTAAAATTGTTGTATGAGTCACATGTATTAGCTCTTTAAATGAAAGTCAGAAGTCAAAACAGCAAAATAATGAACTACTACCTTTATATTCTTCCAGTAAGTAGATGTATCGTTTATCAATGTCATGAATCTCATTTTAAGTATTTTATAACATCAATGTAAAAACATAGGAATGTACACAAAGCGAATTGAGCTGGGAATTAATAATGATCAAATCACTATTATGGAAGTGGATTTCAAGATGAAATATGCATTCTTGATTTTACTCTTCAAAATTCTAGTGAATTTGGTCAAAGTTACCTAAGAACTTTGGATGGCTAAATCAAATTTCTTATTCTTTCACTATTAGTCTATATATAATGTTTGCCATCCATAGTACCCTTCATGTATATAATTTGGAAAAAAAAAGCTCAAAGCAAAATTAGATAAAATCATTTATAATGAATGAGCCTGACTCATCTGCTTAAAATTCTACTGCCCTATATCTATTTCATCTTGATCTCTTAAAAAAAAAAAATCACCCACAGAATGAGTTCCATACTTTCAAATCCTTTGAAAGCTAATTTTAGATGATTTTTTAAAATTGGCTTACTCTACTTCAGCATTTCCTTAGAAAGGAATCCAATATATAACTGATAAATTCAAATGTGAGAAGTTTCTTCATTGTCCTTTTGAATAAAATTATTCCGTTACATTTGAAGCATATTGGTTTTTTACTGCCAGTTGCAAAAATTATCACATCTAAAAATTATAATATAATTATAGCTATACCTGAGAAAGGTAATAGGATTATTAATGCAATTAGAATATTTTTCTGCATATATAATGCTCAAATCCAATATGTTATTTAACTTGATAATAAATAAGAATAAAGATCACTGTCTTCATTTGGTTATATTTTAACTTTTCTCAAAAGCAGTGAAATATTCTTCCAGATGCCCCATTCTTTTGAGCTGTCTCTTAAATATCCAGGATTCTTTTAGTTGTGGTAAAAAGGAACTGACTACCAAGCCAAAGAAAACTATCTGCATACTTATATCTTTAGGCACTTGACTTGTATAAGAAACAAGCACTTTCTCAAATATTTATTTTCTTGGCAGTATATAAATTGACACGATTTTAAAATCTATAGTTCAATACTGCTTAACTTAAGAAATACCACTATTAGACCTCCACCCCAAGATCCAAAGAGATCAAAGAAAGATGAAAAGGACTCCTATAAATATTTACAGCAGCTCTTTTTGTGAAGGCAAAGAACCAGAATTTACGGAAATGTCTATCAATTGAGGAATGAATGGCTGAACAAATTATGGTATATGAGTAAAATGGAATGATAATATGTTGTTAGAAACGACGAAATAGATGGTTTAAGAGAAACTTGGGAAGACTTATACGACCCAATGAAGAGTGAAGTGAGCAGAACCAAAACAAATATATTTTAACAACACTGTAGAAACAGGTTATCTATCTCTTAATGGAGGCACAAATAGAGAAAATACAGAGTATTTTAAAAGTCTTAATGTGGTTCTAAGTTTCTAAAGCAGCAGGACCAGTGGCAAGATGCCCAGGGTGGACAACTGGAAACTGTGCCCAACATGTTACTGCTGTACATGGTTAAACAAAAAGGCGTGATGGGTGATAATGATCTGCGCCTAACCATCCACAGCAGGATATTTCCAGATCACCCTTCACTGTCAGTCAGCCACCCTGGACATCTTATAACCTGTCCTGCTGCTGTTTTGTTCTTCCACCAGCACTTCCCAACAGCATCATTAGTCCCAGGACTAATAGCTTGGAACTCTGTCCCAGAGCTGAACATAAATGGTCAGTGAGTCAGCGCAAATTCCCCTAACTAACTATATTTGGCTGGTCCCCAGACCATATTTTCACATCTTTCTCCTCTTGCTATCTTGGGACTTTCTGGTATCTGCCTTGCTCCAGCTACATATCCTCCTTCCCCAAGTTTTTCCCATTGCCTCCCCAACAATCTATGTTGAATTTCTTTCTCTGAAAATAGTAATCAAATCCAAAATGATAATACCATTATTTCTGGAAAGGGCATTGATATCCCTATGGTTCCATTCACCATTTCTATGACCCTTTTTTTCCCTAACCCGCCCCCAAGTTTCCTTTTGTGGCCATTAGTCTTTGTTTTCTTCCATTAGATTGTAAGTTCCATGAAAGTAGGTACTCTTATCATATTCTTCCTCCCTCCCTCTGTAATCTAGCTAACTGTTCTTCTCTTTGTTCCTCACTCAGAATACTTAATGTCCTACCTCCATACAGTATATCCACCAAAAGTGAATATCATCTTCTCTTTACCTCTGCCTCTTAGAGCTCTTCTCTTCCTCCCAAATGTAGCTCAGACACCACCTTCTGCAGAAGCTGTTATTGATTCCTTCAACTGCTCATACCATCCTTTCTAAACTACTCTGTAAAAATTTGAATTTACTTTATATTTATGTTGTATATATTTTTATACATACTTGCTATCTATAGAATGTAAACTTACTGAGTATGGATGATTTCATTCCTTTTATTTGTATCTTAGACATTTAATAGTACCTAGCACACAGGGTGCATTTAATAAGAACCTAATATTAATTTTAAAAATAATATGTTGTTATAAAGTAATAAAAAATAAAAGAGCTATACATGTAATCTCACAAAAGATGAGGAAACTGAGGCTAAGAGACTACATAATAAAAGTCATACAGCTAGTAGTTAAGTGTTTGAGGCACAATTTTATCTCAGGTCTTCAGACTTCAAGTCTAGTCCTCTATCTAATGCATTACTAGCTGCTTGATCTGTGTCTCTGTACTCCTAGTGATCAACACATAGTAGGAACTTCAGAAATTATTTTTTCATTCATTCATTCATTCATTCATTCATTCTCATCCTGTGTAACTCTCATCTATTTCCTCCTGCAAATCCTCCTCAGGAAGTTTATCCACTTTATCTATTTACTTATTTAGCCACTATATTTATTCAGATCTTTTGATAATGCATGGATACAAATGGAGACTGTTATCTGTTTTCCATTCTGTACTACATAACTGACTCATCTCTTTTTCTGGTCACACATCTGATGATGCTGTTTACGCTATCTCTCAAATACAATTTATTGGTAATATATTGGAAATACTCTAGCTCATGTTAGTGCTTAGCAAAGTGCTTGATACATAGTTAGCACTTAATAAAAACTTGCTAATTGACATGTCACTTCATAACCCTTTGGGAGATTTATAATTTTAATTCTTTAGAGAATACAGTATAACCTGACTCTTACTCACAGGACTCTATTAGAAGAATGCTGATTTTTTTTTAAAAAAGGAACTTTATTATAAGGAGAAACTTTGTTGTTGTTCAGTTGTTTCGTACTCTTTGGACCTTATTTGGAGTTTTCTTGGCAAAGGTAATGGAGTGGTTTGCCATTTCCTTCTCTGGCTCATTTTATAGATGGGAAATCGGAGACAAACAGGGCTAACTGACTTACTGAGGATCACTCAGCAAGTGTTTGAGGCCAGATTTGAACTCAGGGAGCTGAATCTTCTTAGCTCTAGGCTCAGCACGTTATCCACTGTGTCATTTAGCTACCCAGGGAAAAACTTTGGATCACAGAAAGCACTGAACAATTTCCAAAAAGCAATTTAAATCAGTGTCCTCTTCCTATTTAATTCTGAGCTTGAGTCATTGCCTAAGATATTTGTACTAATGGACCAACTCCATGGTATGTGCATCCATCCACCCACCCAAGTTCTAAAGAAGAGGTTTCACCTATTTGGTATCCCATGTGGATGGTTAGAAAATGCTGTGCAATATTCTGGGACTTGAAACAATAAGCATAATGACATCTACAAACAAGAGTATTTGCACCTATAAGAAATTCTTCAATTTGGCCAGTGAACAGGACTTCCTTTATGACAATAGCAAATTTTGGTAAACATTCAGTTTGATATTAATAAATCAGAGGGTAATTGAATATGGTATTGTTTTGTTGTTAGACTTTTAAAGAGATTTTGACATATGCATAGGAAACATTAGATAAAGGTCTTTAATGGAAAAAATACTGGTCTTGGAGTCTGAGGACATTGGTTCATTTCTCATCTCTTTATATTTATTATGAATGTGACCATTAGCAAATTATTTAGCCTTTCTGGGGCTTAGGCTACTCAGCTGTGAAATGAGGGGGTTAGACTTGCTGGCCTATAAAGTCTTTTCCAATTCTCACTCTATATAATCCATTGATCATCTTGCTCTATGAAATAAAATACTTTTTCACTGTCCACAAACAGTAAGTACAATAGAATCTAATATCCTCTGGTTAAAAATAGTCAACTAGATGGTGAAGTCGATAAAGCACCTGGGCCAGAGTCAGGAAGGTTAATTTTTGTGAGTTCAAATTGGGCTTAAGTTATGTAACCCTAGGCAAGATACTTTACATTGTCTGCCTTGGTTTCCTCATTTTTAAAATGAGCCAGAGGAGGGAAAAGGGAAATCAATCTAGTATTTTTGCCAAGTAAACCTCAAATAGGGTCATGAAAAGACAGAAAGGACTGAACAAGCATGAGAACAATAATTACAAAGATGGGATCCACTATAGAAAAGCATTTGCTAAAGACTGGCTATTCCCTCATCAGAAAGCTTCAGCAAGGATGCTCTCTATATATGCAGAGATTATTCTCCAAGTTTAGATTTTGTAAAGAAAGGAATGAAGACTTATAAACGAATGATACTTCCTTAGTACCCTATTCCGATTTGTTCCAAGTATTTGATATCCTCTCCTCTTACAGCTATTAAATTAAAGATGATACATCTGGTAGTATTGTAAGAAATAGCAAATAATAAAATGGCAATAACCTAGTGTCTGTATTATGCTTCTCTCTGTTCCCAATAATGTGAGAGAGCAAATACAAGTTCTGACTGACTGCTGTGAAACCTGTGTGGGTGGTCAAATTTGTTGATAGTGCATTCTGTTGTTAGGAATGTGAATTACAAAAGTGCCTTTAGTATGTGAGCCAAGAGTTACAAAACAATGCTGACACAGGGGTGAAATTTTTTTTTAAAATTAACTGCAATGATACGTTTTTTTTTAAAGCCTCTTTTCAGTATATTCACAGATGAACTTTTGCAGAGCTTAGTTAATAAAAATGTGATGTATATATACATAAAGAGAAATCAAACTCCTTATGTAATAGCTCTCTTGATTTTTTAAAATGTTAGTGAATTTAAAATATCAACATTTTATCAAGTAAGGATTTGAGTACCAACTAATAAAAACCAAATTGAATACAGCAATATTTCGAATTAACAACAAAAAAAGACATGTTATAACACTTCTCTTTGCTGTCACAAATAGTGTTAGCAAAGTAGAAATTCTATGAAACATGGTGATAAGATTCTAGAAGATGAAGTCTTTCTCTACTCCCTCTAGATGAAATATGTTACCTCTGCAGACTCACCGGCTCCCTCAGGACAATACTCTACACAGTGACACACAGCTGTATCCTACTGAAGCCTGGAGAGTTCTGATCCTGTTGCCAGGTGATAGCAAGGCTTAAGGGATAGGGAGAGCACTGTGCCTGAAGCCAGGAAAATCTGGGTTCAAATCTCGTCTGACTAGTTATGTGATCTTGAGCAAATCATTTAACCTATTTGCCTCAGTTTCCTTAATTGTAAAGTGGGGATAATAAGAGAATCTTACCTCCTAGGGTTGTTGTGAGGACAAAATGAAATACTATTTGTAAAGCACTTAGCACAGCATCTGCAGTAAGCATTATATAAAAATGTTATTATATTATAGTTATTATTAATAATAATTATAATTTATAATAATAGTATTAAATAATAAAATTATAATTTATAATAACAATAGTATTAACTAATAAACTTATAATTTATAATAATAATATATGGAGGTAACTAGAGGTATGTAAGCTCCAGGAATGAGAAGCCAGGTCCATGTTCTGATATACCCCAAGAACTATCTACATCTGAGATAATACTACTATTATTTCCCTGGGAATACACTAAATTTGAGAAATCAGTGCTAACAAATCTAGAACTTCTTTCAACACACTCCTCACCCCCAGATTGACTTTGCCAAAAACTCTGACCTCAGAGGACTTGCCAAACAAAATTCTTTACTGCATAACACACACCAACAAGAGATACTTTGCCCCCAAATTTAAATATTGATAAAATTCATCTTTGATACAAAGGTAACTTATACAAAAATGGAAGAGTTCCAAAAAGCTAGACATTTTCTTAAGTAAAGAATGGAAAAAATAAGCTTAAATGATTCTCAATTGAAGCAAAAATATACTTGAGAGAGGTCTGATCATTTTTATTTTCTTCCTTAAGGACAAAGCTTTGAAGCTCTGGAACCTGAGAAAGATTAATAATTAATTTACTAGCTTTTATTGCTATAAGTGAATTATAGTTCTATTACATATTTACTAGAAGCATCTTAGGAAACGAGTGCAAGGGATAATGTTGTAAAAAAATTACCCCGGCATGGATTCTGTCAATATAAAGTAATTATTAAATAAAAATTTAAAAAAAAAAAAAAAAAAGAAGAAGCATCTTAGGCTCCAAGCTTCAGAAATTCAGAAATTTTATGAAGTTCACCATTTATTTTCAAACCTAGCATGTCTGACACATGGTTAATCTGTACCTTTCTCTATTTACACATCCTAAAGTATTTCCCACCATCTTTATCCACATAATTCAAAACTCCCAGAATCACTACTCACCCCAGAAACCTGCCTAACAGTGTGTGACCTGACCATTCTGGTTACTCTCACTCCACCCATCATGCCTTAGGCAATAAGATGGCAGCAAAGGAAGATTATACCTGCCACTTTGTCAGCAAGTGAAAATTAATTAATTACTCATGACTGGAAAAGATAGGAAGGAGGTTTTCCCAAAGGAGACATAATCTGACCCTGAGGCACCCTACCTTATCATTTTCTACTTCCATTTAGGCTCTGACATACAAACGCTTTTCCAGAAGAAGAGCTATTTTCCCCAGCTAATGTTGTTTTTAGAACACTTCTTAGTAAGCTCATAAACATTTGGTGATGAGAAGTACTAAATAGCAAATTGGTCCCAGAAGCCTCAAGCATTCCCAGATTTCTGATTTTTCAACTTAATGCAAATGGGAGATGCAGCCCCCCCAAAAAACACAGCATCATCTTTATAAGTTTCCAACTACTTGAAGCTTTTGCAGGAGTAATTAAGCAGCCTGTCATTAACAGAGATAGAAAGTACACTGGGATAAAAATCTTAAGGGTTTTTTTTTTTCCATGGTGTCTGTCTGGGAAAGTTTCAGTAACTGAATATGCTCATCACTGGTCTGGACCTGCAGAGTGTGGGAGAACTCAACAGGACAGAAATCAACATTCTGGGCCAAGAACAAAAGGAAGGCCAGTCAAATTTTGTTAGTAAACATGTAGTCTCCATGCTTGAAAATAACGCTTCCACATAATAAGCTTCTACATAATAGCCAATGACTTTCATAGAGCTAAGTGAAATATATGCCATGAAATGACAATTCTGTAAATGTAATATAAAAAAAATAATTTTACATTGATTATGTAAATGTAAAAAGGATTTTCTTAAATCTTTATATTTAAATTTAGCAAACATTTGTTAAATTTCTATTATACCCAGGATTCTTAGGAACCTATAGGTTGGAGGTTCGGGGTAGGCTGGCATTTCAAATTCAATCTAGTATTTCTCACCAATTTCTCAAAAACCCTTTATTAGCAGCTACAAACCTAGCACTGGTGACACAAAGACAAGAAGAAAACAACAGGATTCTTGAGGGCCTTCCCTTCAAGGACTTTTCTTATACTTGAAGGGAAATAGGAAGCATATAGAATAATAAATACAAAATATTTACAGAGATGCTTCTGGGGAAGGACATAAGTCTAATATGCATGAGTGGTTTGCTATCAATAGAACAAGTGTTCCAGAGGGTATAATTAAAAGGGAAAAGGTAGAGTGGAGTAGGAACACAGGAGGAATGGAGTTAACAAGGATGGATATGAGGAATCAGGTGGTGGCTACTGAAAGGAACTTCACTCTAAGCAAACTGCAAGTTAGAATCACAGGGCTTCTAAATAGAACCAGAGGGTCGATTGTCTCTCTTCACAAAAAAGTGAGAGAAGAGAAGAAAGGTAAATACATTTAATTATTTGGGTAATGGTCAAGGCTAAGGTCTGTAGACTCCTGGGGCTTGGTTGATTATAGAGAGATAAGGCTGATTTCATTAGTTTAACATTCAAGAGTCATAGGTTACATAATGTCTAGTTTTTTAGGCACTATTCTCAGAGCTTGTCCATGAAGATAAAGGAAATAGGGCAAATGTGGGGCTTATAAAAAATGCAAATTTGGTAAGTTTCTATATTTGTAGATATGCTACTGGGAAAAATGTAAGCTCCTCACAGGCAGGCTTAATTTTGTTTTTTGTCTTTGTGAGGGAAAAACAGGAAACACAATCACTTCACCACATCTTTACCTGTAACAACACAGAAATCCCACAATCTCCTGATGGTTCAATAATAGAAAGTAAGGATAAATATAATATAATAAACTATATAAAGTAGATAATCTCATCCACAGTTGTAATAAATATATGTATTGTCCTTGGATAAGAGATAAGAAGAGTCTTGTCTAGTTATCCCAATCCTATAGTTTCTCTAAAAGGCCTTCTTTCACAATTGTGAGAGTATTTGGTCACCTCCTTTTGCCTCCTGCCCTTGAACAGGGAATGTGTTTTCATTCAGGTAACAAACCCTGCCAGCTGCATGGGAACTACAATCACAGAATACCATTTCTTTCTTGCTAAAATAATTCCCCCTTTTTCTGCCTTCCCCTCTCCTGTGAAAGATGTTCCTTATGTAGCCTAAGTTGCTAGAGAATGCTGCTGTTTGACTCTATACTCTAAATGAGCCTACAGCATTATAAAAACATACACTTTAGGAAGTTGAAGCCATTATCAGCAATTTTCTTGGCATTAATACATTTCTTTGCTTTCAATATCCCCTCCTATATTTGATCCACAGTCATGACCTCTATTAACAGGTATGTTTCTGTAAGAGGTCCCATTACAGCATTGCTCAACATTTCCATGTGTATCCCTAGCAGTAAAATAGTACCCGACATTAAGGAGGTGGGAAGGTGTTGAATTGAATTGAATTAAGCTATTTGTAGTATTCTGTCCCCATATTCTTTCCCCACAATATATCAATCCAGACAATTTACATACCATACTGAGCTGAGGAATTGCCGAAGACTAAGAAGTTGGATTTACACGTCTGAGATTCAATATCCACATCTGCGAGCCTCAAGATCAATTTTTTCCCCTGAGGGACTGTAATAGTCTTTTTACATATGGTATGATTGGGGTAAGTCGCTGGATAATTCTTAGATGCCAATGTGCCACTGTCTTGGTAAGTCACCATGTGCCCACATCCATCACCTGTATGAAAAAAGAAAAGGATTAGAAGAGTGAGGAAGTACAAGTTTCTTGCAGTAAAATTTCTTTTTCATGAACTCCTTGCTAAATATTCGTTTATTTTTATTCTTTTCTTTTCATGTTTTATATTCTTTTATTTTTATTCTGATATTAAAATACCAAATAGAATGAGCATTTATTTTCATAAACTGTAGATTTCCATTATATTCAGTTTGTCTTTATTTTTAAGTACATAAGAAGTTGAATTTGTAGCTTTCAAAGCTGTCCTGCTTGTCTGTGCTTCTTTCTGGCTTTTCTCCTATTCTCTACTTAAAAAAAAAAAATGCTGCAATGACTCTCTCCTTTTTTTTTTAAACTAGTATTCTCTCCAAGTGACATGTGTGACTCCAATTTTAGATATCAGATAATTCTGAAGTAAACCCTTAGCAGATTTTCTTTTCTTCAATTTAATTTCCTGACCAAAAGAGAAAAAAGTGATATGATAGATAGATAGATAGATAGATAGATATGTAGCACTAGCCTCAGAGACCTAACAAGAACAGAAAATTCAAGGTTGGCTTCTGAAACATTCTGACTCTGAGATTCAGGGCAAGTTATTAAATCTATCAGTGTTTCAAGAAATTCTCTAAATCGCAGATCAATCATTCATCTACTTTGGTAGCAAGAACTTATAAGGAGTTCTCTACATAAAATGATAGACAAAAAGTCCTCTTGCTGCAAATAACTTTAATGGCTTTGCATCTGATCATGAAAAACCTCTGATAAATACATTACTTTATTACAAAGATAACTACATGTAAAGGAGTATGTCTTGGTAAAGAGAAGGCACTTCTCCCTATAAAGGGGTGAAGGAGAAGGGGAAAGGGATTGGAGTGAAGAGAGATGAAGAAGGAAAAAGAAGGAAATCTTAGAGAAAAATCTGTTTTTCTTTCCAGACAAATATGAGGCAGAGAAATAAACTGAGAGGACTGTGGGAAGGAGAGTTATGGGAACTCTAAAGAGATTTTAAAATATTTAGAAAAGCTGTTGTGTCAAGTAAGATAATCATTCAATTAAGGAGGTGTCAAGGGCTTGCCTTTGCTACAATAAGATCCTAGTTGAGATTATATAACACAAATTAGTAATGGTCCCAATCAATATGGTTTCCTAATTTTCTTCAGTTTGGTTCAATAGCATGTAAATAGAAATTAAATATACGTTTGGATGTTTGGAGCAATCAAAAGCTACCATTTGGCAGGACAATGATAAGGAGAACAAGGAACTTGAGAAAAGAATTTAGTATGAAATTGAAACAGTTTACCAGTTTAGTAGTGAAGATGGAAAAGGGAGTAGGATAGAGCTAATGTAGAAATGATAGCCTAGAAAAGAACTGAGTGATGGAGGTATTAGAGGTTGAGAAGATAATGAAGAACAAGATTAGGAACTGCAAGGAATGAAATATGGAATGAGAAAAGATGATAATTAGATGAAGGATTCTTAGAGTGGATTTTTTTGTTTGTTTTAAAGAAATATAATGAAAATGAAGAGGGAAATAGTTTTTAAAGATATACAAATTTACCAGAATTACACAAAGACTTTGTAATGAAATAAATCCCAATGGTTAGCTAAACAGTTTGAAATATCAAATAGAGTAGCATTTCTTAAGAGATAACATGGTATAGTAAAGATAGCATGAATATTGTTGTATTAACTATGGGCAAGTCACTAAATCTCCAGGGACCTCATTTTCTTCATTTATTTAAAAAAAAACCAATAAATATATATTCATCTATAATAATTCTAAGATCATCTGCCTTATCACCAGGTTAAAAGAAAAGCATTCTATAAATGTCATCCATGATTATTTTCTTTATATAACTCCTGAACAAATCATCTAATAAGCTCTTATTGAGCAATGTATTCAGCGCTGTGCTAAAAATCCTAAGATGGATGCAAAAGTATAAGACTTTTGCCATCAAGAAGCTTTTATAACCTGATTGATGAGATATAGTATCATTTGTATAAGGAGAAAATAAAAACTCAAACTCCCACTAATTTTTTCCTGAGAAATTGTGAGTAGATCAGAGTGTCCCAAAAGTCTTGTGCAGTCTTAAGGTATTAGACTTTAAATTGGGACTTTGGGGACTCCCTATATAAGTCATAAACTATAAAACTAGGCCACATAGGTATAAAACTGTGTTGTAATCAAATAGGACACATAAAATTTAATCTGACAGCAATTTAATGATGTGTATAATTGCTATTGTGCTACATAGTAATGAGATATAAATGACAAACAGTTCTAGGAAATGATCATATGTCTACGCAGCTAAACCAAACATGAATGGAAGTCATCTGGAGGAAGCGAGGGAAGAGTAAAGTATACAACAGGAAGCTACTCTGACTCTCTTCTCTTTGAAGACTTTAGGATCCCAAGAAACTAGACTTCCCTATTTTACTGGTGAGTTATCGATTATCTACAAGACCTGGAAAGCTGGAACCATACACTCTCCTCCCTTAGTTGAATAGTTTCTACTACAACAATCTCCTTTTCATTCTTCCATGAGATGCTTGAGTCAATTAGATTGACTCTTTACCTTCATCACTTGAACATTCTAACTGTAAACAGGCTTGTTGTGTCTGAACCTAAAACTTAATTGTACAAACTTTTTTTTCTCCAAAACATACCCATATCTCCCCCCAATACATACACACACATCCTGCTAAACACACAATTTCCCCTTCTGTATCCTTAGGTAGTAAAGGAGAAAATCCATCTCTGTCTCACAATTAAAAAGGCTTCTTACACTTCCTCCTCTCCTTATTCTTTGACTACTGCTCCACTCCTTCCCTGTCAGAAAAATTAAGGAAATCTCCCACTGCCAAGTCACTCAGGGTCCTAATAATATTCAATGATACATACTATTTCCAAGGCCAAGGTAAAGGGATAGCCAGTCCAGCCTCCACAAACTGGTCACAGGATTCTAGCACTCACCAATTTAGTCCTCACTCCCAATATTCGGGGCCTCCCAGAATACCCAGTTTATGGGTACTCACTGCCAGAGTCAGGGAGGACCAGCTACCTATGTCTCTCAGAATCCATATTTAAAAAAAAAAAAAAAGCCTTGACCCATCAAGTCCTTTCTTCCCTCTTCATTACTGGGAGAAGGGCTCACAAACAGCCCTTCTTGATCCTTCTGGGCAGCATTGGGGAAAGGAGAGCTTCACATACTGACAGCATAAACCCTCACAATGTAAGGGGCACCCCTGGCCCAAAGCCTGAAATTCCATCAATTACAAATTCTTTTGCATTAGTAAGGAAACACTCGGGGTAGAAGGGGAAGGAATGGGGGAAATGGATCTTTCTTTCTAAGTTATCTACAGTGATTTCATTTGAAGTCTTCTTAGTGACAAAGTACTGAGGACAAATGGAGAAGAGAACACATTTTGAGCTACGTCAGGACAATTCAAGAGAAGGTATTCTTGAGACTGATGTTAGAAGCTTCGAAGACAGAAAGGATAGAGAGCACCAAAGACAAACCACAATTTTCCCTATAGCTAATACCAGCCCTCTATACAAGGAGTCAAACAAACATGTCATAATTTTAGCAGGTCTCTATTGAACCTTTCCCCTAAGCCCTTCCTGAGAGCCAACTCAAAGTTTTAGTTTTCTGATGATGTGTACAGAAACCAGGGGGTTGTTTTCTTGGGAGAGGCTCTAAACTAGCTCTCCACAACAAAAAGAAGACAGTCTGGGATAATTCTATGCTGTAAGCACATTATTGGAAAGCATGTATAAGACTATATAATTAAGTATCGAACTGTGAGCTGTTGACCACAAGCAAAGTTCAGAAGGGAGTAATCACAGCAACCTTCATGGAAGACAGGAGATGAGCTAGCCTTTGAAATAATAATAGCACCTGACATTTATATAATTGTTTTAGATGGGCAGAATTTCGTGATATCTACAGGAAGGGGAAGGTTGTCTAAGTCAAGCAATCAATCAATCAGTATTTATTAAGCATCTACTAGATGTCAGGCTCTAGGCTAGGTTCTAAGTGATTTATATTCAATAGGAGAATACATACATACATACAGACATACATACTTCTATAGATATATTAGACAAAATAATGGGGAGAAGTATTAGCAATTGGAAAGAAGAAATTTTTTAAAATGTCTTATAGGAAGCGTTCTTCAGCTAAGCTCTGAAAGAAACTAGCTCAATGGTAGGCTGAAGAAGTAATAAATTCTAAGCATGAGGGACAGCCAAGTAAAGGCAGGATGCTGGGAGATAGAGCATCCATTTGAAGAAAAGTAACAAAACTAGTTTGGCTGGACCGTGTAGTCATATATAATAAGGTTATTAAGGTAGGTTAGAGCGACATTATAAAAGGCTCTGTTAAACACAGAAGATTGCACTTGATCCTCAAGGTAACTGGAAGTCAGTGGAGTTTATTGCACAGGAGAATGGAATAGGCAGATCAGTGCATCCATTTAGGGATTTTAGTAAGTTGTGTCTAAGCTGAATCGGAGTACCAAGAAACATGTGGGAAGGATACCAATTAGGAAGCTAGGCAAGGGAAGATGAGAGATTGAGCCAGCTAGGATAGTGACCTGAAGTGGAGAGATTACATATGAGATGTAGAAGCAGCAATGACAAAATTTATCAACTTATGGGATATATGGATAAGTGAGAGTGAATTGATCATCAATTGAGGTTGAAAACCTGAGGAAATGGTGGTGTTCTGGACAGAATTAAGGAAGTCCTGGATTTGGCAAGGAATATAATAAATTCTGTTTTAAATATGTTAAGTTTGAGATGCCTAAAAGTTACTTCATTGGAAATATCCAGTAAGCAAGTAGTAATGTAGTAACAGAGCTCAGAAGAAACTTGATTTAAAGATCTGGGTGTCTTCTGAATACAGACATTAATTAAACCCAAAAGAGCAACTGAGTTAACCAAATAAGAAAAGAGTAAGGAAAGAAGGATCCTGACAGAACTTTGGGATCATAAACATACATGCTCTGTGCACATATTTCCTTGAAATATACCCACAGTTTAGATGTAAAGATGATAAGAATAACACATATAAAAAGCAAAATAACTAGAATGATCACTACGTGTTTGTGGGATGGTGAGGGAGAGAAGAGGATGCTTTTTGTTGTAGGAGTGGTTTTAATTCAGATGTCTAATTTCACCTATATAGGGATTCCACCAAGGGGATCTATAACTAGGCTGCAATTTATTGTCTTAGAGTTAGTCACCTGAAAGTTATGAGAGGTTAAATGACTCCCTTTAATCATAAAGCTAGTGCTATCAGAGGCAAAGCTAGCTTTAACCAATTTTAAAACTAGTCCTCTCTTATGGAGCTGTCTATGATAACATAAAAGTACATTGGGGAAAAGAGATTTTTTTTAAAGAAGAAAAGGATCCATATGCAAAAAATATCAACAACTCTTTGTGGAGACAAAAAACAGCCCAACAAATGAAGAATGACTAGAGAAATTTTGAAATTTTATAAATATATTGGAATACTATTGAACCCTGAAAAATTATGAAAGATATGGTCAGAGAAACCTAGAATTGATGCAAAGTAATTTGCAATGATATGATACAAAGTATGAATTGAATTGATTATGAATTGATACAAAGTAAATTGGGCAGACTCAAGAAAATAATTTGTGTAATAAGAACAATATTGTAAAAAAAAAATGATTCTGAGAGAAATAGGAGAGGTAAATTGTGCCACAACTAACCGCAATTACAAGGACTCCTTATAAAACTTTCTAGCCTCTTCCTGGTTGAAAGTGATGGACTCAGGATAAAGAAAGGAAATATATGTTTTTTGGACATGGCCAATGTGAGAATTTGTTTTGCTTGACTATTGATATATGATTTCCCCCCCTTTTTCAATGGGAGGAGAAGAGGGTGAAAAGAAAAGGTAGGAAGGAAAGAAAATATATTTTTGTTGATTATTTTATTTAAATTTTTATTTAAGTACAAAATTGGCCAAGCAGGATGGAGGGTGGTAAATGGAAGATCCTGAAGAACAAGTAGAAGAATCTAGACTTGATTAAAAAAAATTAAAAAGTCACAAATTTAGAATTAAAGGCCCAGAATTGAAATCCTGGTCTCCCTACTTGTCTAGCAACCACTATACCCTTTTTGAGCCTTGGGTTCCTCATGTATAAAATGAAGGGATTGGACTAGATAGATGACTTGTAAGTTTCCTTTTCAGGTCTCAAAGAACCCAGGACAGGTCATTTAAGTACAATAATTCAGTAGTAGTAGTAGTAGTAGCAGCTACACAAAATAACACCAAGTCCAACTCTGAGGCTATCTACAAGAGTTGATAAAAGTAGTAAAAAAGCAAAAATACACACCTGGTCCCTTGCATAGATATTACATCATTCCTGGATTACTGAAATAGCTTATTAATTAGTCTCCTAAATGTAAGACTACCTTCTCCATTCTTCCACACAATAGCCAACGTGATATTCCCAAAGTATAGATCTGACCATATCACCCCCTTGACTAAAAAGTTCTCAATCACTTCTAGGAGCAACCATAAACTCCTCAGTTTGGCTTTTATCTAGCCCTAGACTCTTACTAACTAGCTGGGCAAATCAATTATGTTTGCCTCAACTGTAAAACTGACTGGTGTCCTCAACTGTAAAATGACGATACCATCTATCTTGCTAAGATTTATGAGGATCAAATTAGAAACACTTCTAAAGTACTTAGGAACATAGTACTTAGTACTATACAGATGCTTAATTCTCTTCCCCTTCTTTTTAAAGCCTTTTATAATCTGGACCCAGACTTAATATTCTTCTTTTGCTTCTGACTTTCCAGGACCCCATTTGAGGTTTTCTTGGCAAAGATAATGGAATAGTTTGCCATTTCTTTCTCCAGTCCATTTTACAGATGAGGAACTAAGACAAAGTTAAATGACTTGCTAGTACCTGGGCCAGATTTGAATTCAAGTTGTTTTTCTGACTGCTACTCTATTCACACATGACAGCTCACTTCTCAACTTTTTTGCCTTTATAAAGGTTGAACAGTGCCCCTCCCCACCATTCCACCCCATAAATACACACTCTTTCATTATGCTTGGAATTCACGGTGTTCTTGTCTCTTCCTTCAGAGCTTAGCTCATACACTATGAGACCTTTCCTCCTATCCCCAGCTGCTATAGTGTTCCCTCTCTGTATTTACTTTAGATATGCTTTATATGTGTTTGTTATAGAATATTTAATTTCTGTATTAATAACTAGTATCAATATAATTGATGAATTTAAGGTTAAATTAAGGTTTGAAAAGCCCTTTTAGTTCATTTAATGGTAGGTAATTGTTATATTATCCCCATTTTACAAATGAAAAAAATGAGATTTGGAGAGGATAAGTAAATTACTTAGGATCACACAGCTAGTTTTCAGGATTTGACCTCAGGTTTTCCTAGCACCTAATACAGGACTGTTTCTGCCTAGCCCACAAGCCCACTTGCTGATTACAAAGCTATGTGTTCTATAAGGAGAAAAAAATGGTGAGCCAGGTGAACCATACGTGAAAGTGGTTCTGGAAGTCTGCTGTTTTTACGTGACTTTTTTCTTACATCTATTTTGTCCCTAGGAAATCATGTGTACTGACTGGATTGTGAGCTCCTTGAGGTCTTGGGTGGAGAACATTGAAAAATCTGGGCAGTGAAGAATCTAGGTAATAGGTGCAACCCCTTGATAACAGTTGACTTGCTTGTCAGAGATTGCAGGGCTCCCAATAATTAGTTTGTCAGCTTTATACAATAAGAATTGCAATAGGGACCTTCTGGAATAGATGAGATTAGTTGGAAGGCTGATGGAAGAGTGAAAGCCTGGAGCCTAATGGAAAAGAGAAAGGCAAGAAAATGCATTTTAAGGAAAATCTCAACAAGAAAAAACTGAATTTGAAAGTCAAGAATAAAAGTAACTGCTAGATATGGAAGAAATAGACAAAGAGATGTCTATTCTTAAGCCTGAATGAGAAAATGAACAATACAATAAGACAGTAACAAAAATAGGGAAGTTTGGAGAAAGAGCTGATTGGGGGAGAGGGGCCAGATAAGTGACATTTAACCTTTATCTCCAGTTCACATGCTATAAAGTAGCTAAGAGTAACTAAATAACTACTACTATTTTTCACTTTATATAATGCTTTCTAAAATATAACATTTTCACATAATATTCTCATCTGATCCTCACAACCATCTGGTAAGGTCACAAAAACATTTTTATTCCTATTTTATACATAAGGAAATCAATTAAGCATTCTTTTCATTATGCAATGATGTTTCTTCTAAAAAATATTAGTGATTTATTTGGTTTTTTAATATTCATTATCATTTCTCAAACCCACCCCAGTTGAATCTTTTCTTATGACAAAAAAAGTCAAGCAAAACACAACTCACAAAGATTTTAGGTCTGCAACATTCCATGTTAGGGATCTTCTACTTTTCTATTGAGAGGTGTTTTTGATCATGGGTCCATGCAACTGATCTAAATGTTGACATTTGTGTAATTATTATGCATATTTTCCGGTAAGTTCAGATATCCTCATGCTGCATCAGTTCAAATTTTCCCATATTTCTTTGAATGCCTCATATTTTTGTTGCCTTTGATACAATAGCACTCAATTATATTCATATGCTACAATTTGTCAGTCATTGCTCAATCCAGGGGAACCAGGTTTTTGTCACCAAAATTTATTTATCTCTTTTTACAGATAAAAAACTGAGGCTTTTTCAGAACTACAAAAACAAAAGCATACGTAAGTATTTTAAACTTGACTATCAGGAAATTCATGTGAGTGTGTCATCAAAAGCTTCCTCTACAACTTCCTCACCAAGTCCCTCCAGTTCTTGAACCAAGATCAAATCAACTCTACCAATGTTCCAGAATAAGGTGTGTCAATCTATTTCTCATTAGCCTTCTGAGATTTCCCTCCCTATAAATGCCCTTCCCAGACGCTACTTCACTAAGTATGTAGTGTCATCCACTAGACTGTAAACTTGGAAAGACTAAAATAGATTTTGTTTGTGTTTTTTTTTTTTCCTTTCATGTAGAATTACAAATTATCATGCTTGGAACAAAATAAGCAATAAGTGTTTCTTTTTTCACTTTATTCATCCTTCCTTGTGTTTAAATGTATTTATAGGAAATATTTTCACCCTTGCCCTTTAACAAATCCTTCCACATAATTTCATAACATTTATCTCTCTATTATAAAAGGCAAGTTGTTCTAAGTTTAAGTTTTTTCAGGTCTCCCTAGAAAGGGGAGCATGAAGAGAACAATATTACACTGTTTTCAATGAGAATTGCTCCCTTTTCCAGCAATAGAGATAAAAAATAGGAGTGGAGAATAAAGAAGGAAAGGAAGGTGCTATACATGTTTTTCTCAATGAATTGCTCAGGCAGCCAAAGATTACAATATTTTCTATTTCTTCCAACTCTATAACTGAGTGTCTTCCCCACTCCAGAATACATGGGCTGGGCTGCCCAGAAAATGAAGTATTTCTAAGTTAAATCCCATTCTCTATTACTCTTCTCTTTTGGTTTCCAAGAAAGTCATAATTTCATATTGGTTTAATCTCAATGGACCAATTATTTTCCTCTTTATTTCCTTAAAATGATCTAGAAAGAGTTCAATTTATAAGATTTTGCTTAGAAAATGTCAAAATCCTTACTAGAATTTTGAAAATACCCCAATATATCTTGCACCTGAAAAGCATTTTTTCCATAGTGAACCCTAAAAAATAGACTAAAAAGTAGTCAAAGCATTACAGCACATCTATCATTAAATATTGCCAAAAGAATCTAAATTTGAATCCCTGCTGGGCAATTTAACACCTGGGTGATTCTGGGCAAATTACCACAATTCCCTGAGTTGCCACATCTAAGAAGGAGGGGTCCAGGATGGAAAAGGTGGTTTCTAAGATTCCTTTGGTTTAAATCAATCATTTCTGGGAGGTTATTCTCTTTTTCCTCTAGATTTAAAAGAGTTAAAACCAAAGAATTGATCAGACCTTACCTTTTAATCTTTAATAATCTTTATTCTCAGAATGCTAAATTGAAATTTCTGGCTAGGCAATATTAATAAAATCAAAAATTAAATTTTCAATGATGCTCAAGTTTCTTTTTAATCTAATCTAATTCCACCCACTAAGAAAGGAAAACATTAACTTCCTTAAAACACTATTTCCCTTTGATTAAAAAATCATATTCCATTAACAGGAAAAAGGAGTGGAACAAAATGAAACCATACCTGAGCAAGATTAGATTCTGTAATTCCTAAACCAGCTATTCTAATTAAGGTATTTAGAAGGACAATGTTTCAACTGAGAGGTCCTTATTGGGAAATGACTAATCTGTATGGCTGTTTTCTTCCCCACTACTGAATTAACCCTTAAGTGAGTTAGAGAGAAAAGATATCACTAAGATAAAAAACATTTCAAGCAACATGATTTCAATGCTGTTGAAACATTCAAGTTGCAGCAAGTTTCCAAGACATTCAAGTCATGAACTTGTGGGTGGGAGAAAAATTTTTCCCATGTCTGAGATCAAGTCTGAGCCCTTGATGATGAAGATCTTTTCAACCACAACAGTAGAGACAGAATCTTATTATAGGGCTCTTTGTTTGACTAGGAAAGCAGTCTGTAAAGTGTGGGATTTATATATCATGACATAGGGAATCTTAGGTCTGAATTTTGCCATTTGACTATCGACATTGTGATGAAAGGAGGCTGGTAGAGGATGTAATAAATCACTGATCCTGCAGTGAGGAAGACCTAACTTCAACTCCAGCCTCAGATACTTCCTAGCTGGGAGACCTCTCTCAACCTCAGTTTCTTCATCTGTAAAATGGGATTAATTACAGCATTTATCTCCCAGGATTGCTGTGAAAATACAATGAGGTCATAGTTGTAAAGTATTTTGCAAACGTTGAAGCATAATATAATTGTCAGCTATTAACTTCTCAAGCAAGTAGGTTATGCAATGGTAGGATGATAAAATCAGAAGAGTCATCTTCATGAGTTCAAATCCAGCCTCAGACACTTACTAGCTTTGTGACCCTGAACAAATCACTTTACCCTGTTTATCTCAATTTCCTCATCTGTAAAATGAACTGGAAAAGAAAATGGCAAACCATTACAGTATCTTTGTCAAGAAAGTCCCAAAATAGGATCACAAAGAGTTGGATTAAAAGAACAAGAAATTATTTTCTCTGGGCTTCAGTTTTCCTTCTCTAGAACAAAAAAGGGAGTTGAACTTGATGATCCTGATAGCTCTTTGCAGCACTACGGTCCATGAACTAATAAACTCTAAGGTTCTCTTTTAGTACAACATCTATTGAACACTATGTTGAGACAAAAGGCCAGAGGGACTTGAAACCAAGTATCAAGTTCGCAGATATTTCTGAGAATTTCTTTAAGTCATATCCCTCCTATCTATGATTGTTCTCAGTTACATCAATAACTTTATTAAACTGATGTAAAAGTTAATGAAGAGTGTGGTTCTTTAATCTCAACAAATAAAAAAGTGAATAAAATTAAGGTAAAATCAAAAGTTAATCAATAGCATATTTGTAATATAATATTTCCTGTCAGTTAAAAATACTATTCAGGAACAAAGCATGGAGTCAAACTTATTTAACTGAGCCTATATAATGCAAGCCTGAATAAAGGATACTTCCATGTAAGAATAAAGTTAGGCTCTATTTTAAGCTTTACAAAGATAACAGACAAAAAAAAAAAAAAACAAAAACAAAAACAATATTCTTCTCTTCTCCAAGAGTAAGTTAGGTGGCAAAGCAGGGACTGAAATAAAATTTTTTGACTTTCAATCCATATTTTTTTCTAGCCAAAAGATTCTTGAATGTGTTTTTTTTTTCTTTTTTGCAATTACATTTTGATGTACATGGGATAGCCATTTGCAACAATCTAGTCCTTGGTACTGTCCAAAGTTCGATAAGTGTTTGTAAATTGTAAGGATTTTCATTGGAAGACTTCAAAATAATTTTATATCTATTTTACTTTACATTTATACTGAAATACTTTATATTTAAATTCCTCAAATCTTGAGGAAAATGCATTAATAATAATGCCAAAAAGATGGCACTGAATTAATGGAAAATTTGAAGTCAGGACATACAGTTCTTAAATCAGGCTGACTAAACAATCTGCTGTGTGACCTTAAGCAAGTCACATATTCTGTTTTCATTTCCTAATTCTATAGGATATGTTAGGATGGAAACTCCTTTAAAGCAGAATTTGTTTTTTTCTTTTTTTCTTTTTTTTTTTTTTTGCATTTGTATCTCTCATGCCTTGCACAGGGCCTATCACAAGAAGCATTTAATATATGCTTATTGATCTTGGAAAAATTACTTAGGAGTGTATAATCAGACTGAATCTTGAGTAACATTCTATACCTCCAGTAAGAGTTCTTAAGAAGTTCATGAAGTTCATGAACTTGTTTTTTGAATGTTTTGATAATTGTATTTTTAATATACTTGATTTCCTTTGTTAGAAAATATGTTTCATTTTATGCATTTAAAACTTTCTTCTGAAAAAAAGCACACACACACAAAAGCTTAAGAACCCCTGTTCTGGATGGTCTGGAAAAATTGTCAGTGATTTTTTAATGGCAATATTTACCTAGTACCCACAAAGTTCTGGGCCAAAATGAGAACTACACATAAAAGAATCAATCCCCCAAACACATACTCCTGGGAGCAAAATTCTGGTGAGAGGAAGCTTTTGACCTTAGAGTTCTAAAAATAACATTGAAATTTTGACTACTCTCATTACACTAGTCCTCAGAAGGAAGTCCCTCTTCTACCATACCCTCTCCTCCCTACTATTACACTATGCCCATGTTTTCATCATTAATATCCTAATTAATCAGCTTTAGCTGCATGAGAGATTTAACGGTAATTTTGTAGATGAAAGATAGGACGGAAAAAACAAGAGCACAAAGTGATCGGTTCAAAGACAATTGTTTGTCTCTGCTTAATAGATGCTCAGGATGAGGAAGTCAGTAGTGGTGGTTGACCTTTATTCATAATAATGTCAGGATGTTGATGCAATATTCAAGCTGCTCTCACTAAAAGAGTTGTGGACACATATGGGAATCTTTCCTTGTCTTTATAAAGGATACATTTGCTAAATTTATTTCCAGTATTTGAACATGCATATTTTCAACTTTTGGATGAAATGAACTATAACTAAAAAGGTCACTTCTCTCCCTTGAGCCCAGAAAGTCACGTATATTATTATGAAGCTAAGTAAAGATAATCTAACTATTCTTAATTAAGGGTGCAAACATCCCCTTCCTTTCTGATATTCCCTCTCTGACACTGGCTTCAGTGACATTGCACTCTCCTGGCCTCCTCTCCTAATAACAACTTCTGGGGTGTCCTAACTGGCTCATTTTTCTCTTGCCTCCTTAATGTCAATGACCCCAAAGTTCTTCCCTTGGCTCTCTTCTCTCTACATTTTCCTCCTGCTGTTCATTATAGGTCTAGCAGGATGAGTGGTGTGAAGGAATCAAGATCAAGGAGTTGTTGTAGCTGGAATGGGAGATGCAGAAAGGGAAGCATACTACAAAATAGGTTGGAAAATGGGTTGGAACAAGAAGTCTTTATGTTTTGTTTTTTTTATATTTTCCAACTATCCAAAGAATTTCCTTATTTCAGCTATTATTACCTTAAATCACTTCATCATATATCCCTCTGAAAGGAACTCAAAGGCCATCTAGTCCAATCTTTACCTGAATAAGATTCCTTTCTACATTATTCCTAACATGTGGTCATTCAAGATTTTGCTTCAAGGTCTCTCGTGAGGAAATACCTATTAACCTGCCAAGAAACCCTTTCTCTTTTCAAGAGGGTTCTAATTATTAGGAACATTTCCTTACACCAATCTTTAATTTATTTTTGAAATTTTCACTGATTGCTATTAAATCCTCCTCATAGCTACTGAAGTACTGTTAACAAATGGAATATACAAAGATAACAAACTAATCTGTGATTTAGAAAATCATTTGGTAACTAAAGTGGGCAAAGGAAATATAGTGGAGTGAAACGAGATAGGGAGACCAACAAGAATGCCATTTAATGTAAGAGGTGATGCATGAAGTAGGAGAATCTACATCAGGGTGATGGCTTTCTAAGTGGAGAGAAAGGAGAAATATAAAAGTAGAGATGTTGTCAACATGGAGGATATGTGGAACGTGACAGAGAAGTTGACTTTAAGGATAGGATACCTGACCCACAGGTGTTTAATGAATGCTTGTTGACTTATCATTCGCCAGGTAAGAGATGTTAAAGGTCTGAGCAAGGGATGAATGAGTAAATGAAAAAAAGGAGACATAAAAAAGGAAGGTTATAGATGCAAAAACAAGATCTGGTGATTGAGAATATAGATGAAGTGACTGGGAGTAAGGAGTTAAAAAAGATGCCATGGTTATTAAAATGGGAGATTTATGAGTACTGTGGGGCCTTCAAAAAGAAGATGGGAGTTCAGAAAAAGGAAGGCTTGAAGGAAAATATGAATTCAGTTTGGGACATGATAGTTTGAGGTAGCCCTGAGCCACACAGTTTAAAATAACTAAAAAGCAACTTATGATTAGAGACTGGCACTCAGGATACACCATTAAGGCTATAGAAAGGTGCTAACTCAATCCCTGAGAGACCATGAGATCACCAATTCAGATATCACAGAGAGAAAAGAGACAGTGGTCCAAGTCGGAGTTCTGGAAAACATTCATAGTTCGTAAGCAAAATCTGAATTAATAGGAGCCTGAGAAGGTACTGTCATGTCAGATAAGAAAAAGAGGAAAGGAGTCATAAAGAACTAGAGAGGAAAGAATATTCACAAGAAGACTGTGTCAAAAGTTGCAGGAAGTCAAGAAGGACTGAGAAAAGCACAATGTATTTAAATAAAGAGATCACTAGTGCTTGTGGAGAGAGCACTTTTAGGGATGGAATAGATAACTAAGAAGACATCTGAATAATAAGAAAGGAGGAAGAGGGAAGAGGAACCTCCTTGGGAATATTTTAAAAGAATTATGAGATGAGGTATGGGAGGAATAGATGCCCTGGGAGATTTGAGAGGGGATGAGGTTTGAAATAGAAGGCTATACAAAAGGCAGATATAAAAGGACTGCCTTGCTACAATTAGGGCCCAGTTAAGACCATGTAATTATATATATATATATATGTAATATATATATACATATTTGTAGTGGATATAGTATGATTTTTATGGCAGTTGAATTGCATAGTGAATAGGACACTGAACCTGAAGTCAGGAAGGCCTAATTTCTAATCCAAATTTAGTCACTTATTAGCTGTGTGACCTTGCATACCTCAATTTCTTCATCTGTAAAATCTACCTCCTTAGTGTTATGGGCCAGAACTCTGAACTTGAAACAAGGATTCTTACAAGGTACTAAGTGGAATTGATGAGACAATGGCTATCTAGTTTAGCATGGTGTTTAATAATTCTCTAAGTTCAGTATGATTGATTTAATCTTACAACAAATAATGGTTTCCTAGTGATATAATGATTGGTTTATACTCAGTGTAGAGCATATAAGTTAGGAGCCTCACCAGGTTCATTCAGAGCTAGAGAAGGCAAGCTGACTGGAGGCTGAAAGCACAAGCCCTTGGACTCAGATTCATTCACACCATCCTGGTGGCAGTCTCTCCCCTTTAGTTTCTCCACTGAAACCGAGGCTCCGGAAGGCCTTTAAGAAAGCTAACCAGGCCCCAGGAAAGGAGACAAGATTTTAAAATAGATAATCAAGGATTTGGATTTTAACCCCTTGGCTACTCTTCTGGTGATTACTCTGCTGAAAAGAAGGCTGCTCCAGAGACCCCCAGGAAAACCGAACCAGGGAACATTACACCTTAGTGTTAAGGAATGATAAAATAAGATCCGTAATATTTGTAAAAAAAAATGTTTTGTAAATCTCAAAACACTAAGTGCTACTTCTTATCATCATCATCATCAAAATCATCACCATTATTATTCTCTAGCTTCATTCAGTGGCAAATGATGAAAAACAACAGCAGCATGATTGATGGTAAAAGGAGAAGGGGGAAAGAGATGCAAGAGCAAAAGGCAACTTCAAGCTGAAGTGATTCACAAAAGTATTGTTGAGAATGTAGCCAGTTCAGGGTGAAAAGCTGGAAAAGAACTGAGGGGTGGAGAGACTGGAGGTCATAATGACAAAGAACAAGGTTAGAAATTATAAGGCAGAAGGAAAGATAGCATGATAAAGGTAACTCAAGTTTGTAAACATCAAAATGGAATAATTGTGAGTGACAGCAAAGCTGGGGAAGAGAGAAGTAGGTCTTTGGAATTGAGAAGAATGAGGATATTTGGAGGAGTACCAATATGTATATGGAAATCTGCTGATGTAAAGCAGGAACTAGAAGAGAGAGAGACTGTGAGCTCATTGAACTCAGAGAGAAAGGGAGGAGACTATCCTAATATATATAAATAACAACCACCTAAATCTGGACTGGAGTAAATTTAAATAGCATGAAATTTAAAGGAAAAGAAGTTGCTGAGGTGATACTGATTAATAGAGAATCTAGAAGCAGCAATGAGGAACAAAATGATACAAAGCTAGCATTTATATAGAACTTTAGGGTTTGCAAAGCACTTTGTAAGGATCAAAAAATCCTCACAGACAACCCTGCAAGGCAGGTGAAATTATTGCTAATTTTATAAATGAGGAAACTGAGGTACAAAGAGGTCTATTTCTGTCTCCCTCAGCTCTACCAACAGGTGAGTCAGGGTTTTCTGAGTGAAAGTGTAACTAGAACTGGAATGAGGACCAGGAATTCAGACAGGAGCCAGATCTTTAAGTGCAAGTGAGAATGGAAATGTTTAAAGTGAAAATACGTTGGTGAAAATTCCAGAGAACAAAGCAGAAGGGATGGATAGATCTAGAAGGAAGGAGTACATCAGAACATGATTTTTAAAACGGATATGGACAAAACTTTTTTTTAAAATAATTATAACTTTTTATTGACAGAACATATGCATGTGTAATTTTTTACATTATTCCTTGTACTCACTTCTGTTTCGATTTTTCCCTCGACCCCCTCCCCTAGATGGCAGGCAGTCTTATACATGTTAAATATGTTATAGTATATCCTAGATATAAAATATGTGTGCAGAACCAAACAGTTCTCTTGTTGCACAGGAAGAATTGGATTCAGAAGGTAAACAGTATAGCCTGAAAATCTATCTGTGTAGTGGGGAAAGGAGGGAAGCAACATGGGTGTTTTAGATGTGTTTATGAGGAGGGGGGAGGATACAGCTGTGGTCATTTCCCTATGCAAACAGTTTACACTCATTTCCCAGTGTTCTTTCTTTGGGTGTAGCTGCTTCTGTCTATCATTGATCAATTGGAACTGAATTAGATCTTCTCTTTGTCGAAGATATCCACTTCCATCAGAATACATCCTCATACAGTATCATTGTTGAAGTGTATAATGATCTCCTGGTCCTGCTTGTTTCATTCAGCATCAGTTCATGTAAGTCTCTCCAGGCCTTTCCGAAATCATCCTGCTGATCATTTCTTACAGAACAATAATATTCCATAACATTCATATACAATTTACCCAACCATTCTCCTCATTTTCCAGTTTCTAGCCACTACAAACAGGGCTGCCACAAACATTTTGGCACATACAGGTCCCTTTCCCTTCTTTAGTTAGTTAGTAACTAACACTGCTGGACCAAAGGGTATGCACAGTTTGATAACTTTTGGGCATAATTCCAGATTGCTCTCCAGAATGATTGGATTCGTTCACAACTCCACCAACAATGCATCAATGGACAAAACTTTTTAAAGGAAAAGAAATTCAGTTTTGTTTTGTTTTTTTAATAAATAGTAACAATACTTGGAAAACAATCATTCATATCTGAGTTTCTGCTAACAGCAACTCTATCTTGTATATATTTTTCAAAGTACTTTCATCACAAACACCCAGAAAATTAAGCCAATTTTACCACAGTCATTTTATAGAAAATGAGACTTTGAGAGGATCATTTGCAAATGGTGATGTCAGAACTCAATTCCTAGTCTCCTGAATCCAAATTCATTATACCATGATCCTAGATAAAATTGAAAACATCATGCTCCCTCCACTTGACCCCAGATTTCCTTTCTATAGAAAAAAATGACTGTGGATATGTCATTACTGAGATTAGCTATTCTTCAAAATTCAGAAGTAGCAAATTGGATCTTAGTAGACTGATAAGGTCAAGTACTTTCTTTTCTATTACAAGTGTAATTAACTCAAGGTATAATAGAATTTTTCTAAAATAACATCAAAGACTTCATATTAAAAAGAATCCTGTTTTCTAAGTATGAATTATTTGATTTGTTTTTTAAGCAGATAAACACTTGTATTTTGCAACCTGCAGGTACACTGCTTTAGGTCAAATTGAATGAATATATGAAAAGAGTGTAATGTGTATTAAAGGTAAAAAAGTAGAAAAAAAGTAGCATTTGTAATATGTAGACAAGTTGGTCAATTCTAAAACCATTCTGGGTTAATTTGACTGTAAGAGAACATAAATAAAAGACAGATGAGTAGGAATATGTGTTAATGCACTTATATGAAAAAAAAGAGAAAAGCAATCAATGTTTACTGAGCAGAAAATAGGAAGTCTTGGTAGGGGGAAAAAATGACATCTTGTCATGTATCTAATGAGGCAAAAATGCTAGTGAGTTAGGAGACCAAAAATTGAATGCTATCAAACTAAATACTTGTCATGCTATCCCTTTCTTCAGAGAGAAAGGGAAATAAGAATATACTCTTCCCAAATGATGTGTACTGCTTTCCTGTACTATCCTTATCTATCATAAAAAGCTATTAGTTATCATCTATCATTTTGAAGGAAAATATCAAAATTTCTTCTATGGCAAATAGAGATGTATAAATGACATAAAAGAATCATTACAAATTGTGGAGAACTACAGTAATTTATTAAATTCCAATGGAGATCTAAATAATGATAGAGTAGATTTGAAGCCAGAATGTTTGGGTATGACTCAGGCAAGTCACTTTACCTTTTATGCCTCAATTTCTACATCTGGAAGATGGAACTAGTAGATGCTCTAAAATCCCTTCTAACTTTAGGTCTTGTGAAATAAGTATACGGTTCTTCTCTACCTTGTTTTCCATTAAACACTAGCATGCATTTAGAAGGGCACGAGGACTGGCAGAAAAAGACATGTTCTATGGCCGTCCAAAATTCTGAAAGTCAACAATAGGGAAATGACCACAGCTGTATCTTCCCCCCTCCTCATAAACACATCTAAAACACCCATGTTGCTTCCCTCCTTTCCCCACTACACAGACAGATTTTCAGACTATTCTGAAGAAACAGGGATATTTTTCTCCTCCTCTCCTTGATAGTATGGACTTAAGTAGGCTCTTCTTTCCCCAGAAAAGTTTTTTGGGGACTAAACAAAGTCGGTGTTGTTTAGAGATTAAGAACGAATTTTAGTCATCCTGATTCTGGAAACAAGATAACTGCTCCCCATTCAAAAAAACAAAACAAAACAAAGAATGGGTTGATAGAAAGAAATAGAGCAGTTCCATGGGCACCAGGGTCTATTTAATCTTCTTTTAGGGCTGAAACCTACTACAGAAATCTAAAGTGTATTCTTTTTTGTGGGTAAGAAGGAAGAGCTCTGAGTTAAAACAACTACTTTAAAATAATGTGACTAAAAACACACGATAGTCAGTCTGCTCAGGTTTTCCTTGAGTGCACTGGTAGTTTAAGGCTAACTGGCTTTTATAAAATATCCATTTGGGTTGTTATTTGTAAGAAATAATATCTTAATCTATTTACCAAAAAATAATAATAATAAAGGCAACATGATGCCATGGTTAAATAGATTAATGAGGAATCAGGAAGTCCTGAGTTTAAATTGCACCTGACCCATACCACATGTAGTACTGAACAAGACACTTAATTTCTAGGGCCTGACACCTCTCTAAAAGAGGGATTCTTAACGCTTTTTTAATGTCATGGACTCATGTGGTAATCATAAAGCTTATGGAGTTCTCCTCAGGAAAATGTTTTCTTAAATGCATAAAATTAAAAAAATAGACAGAATGACAAAGGAAGGCAATCATTCTGAAATCCAACCATATTCTTAAAAGTTCAGTGACCCCAAGTTAAGAACTTCTTTTCTAAGATTATATAAATTTTAGACTTTTGTTGGATATTTGGAGCCTGTGGGATATCCCAAGGCCCTTTCATAAAACTAGATTAGAATTCAGTAAATCAGATTTAAAATATAAGGATCTGGGCCACTAACAACAGCTATGGAATCAGCAGATCTATTTCATATCACAAACTTGGAGTTTATAGGATCTCAGGCATACTCCAATATCCATATACCTCAAGTCACTCTCCTTAGAATTTGGTATGTGCTAGGTACAGCGGCAAAAGGAGTTCCCACAGATATGAAATAAATTTTAGATACTTTGTGTACCATCCTAAGTCACAAAAGTTTACAACCCTGAACCCAGCCTTTGGCTGCCCTCCTTCCATTTACAAACCCTCTATTATAATTCAAATCCTATCATCTCTTTCTTGAAGTTCCATAAGAGGCTATTATAATAGTCTTGTCTCTCATCTCTCCCCTCTCCAATTTATCCTTGGCACAGCTGACAAAAAGATGTTTCTAAAATACAGTTCTGACCATGTTACCCTCCCCCATTAAAAATACTTCTAATACTTTTAGGGGGAAAAACCTCTCAGCCTATGTAAGTGGAGATTTGAGAGATATAAAAGATGGGGAAAGATTTCAGAGAAGTTGTGAAAGCTGAATTGCCAAGATTTGGCAATTGATTGGATCAATTCCTTGGAAGGAATAGCCCATGCCCTCAAGAAGCTTATAATTTAATAATGGTAAATGTGATATAAGATAGAAAGGGCAAAGGAGACATTCATAAAAGGAAACAATGGAAAAACGAGGTTGGGTGAACTACTTTGAGTGATGGGAAAGGGGAGGAATGAATTAGAAAAATTTTCATGGAAGATGTGAGGAAGACCTTAAAGAAAAAGAGAAAGAGGATTAAAAATTGCTTTGGAGGGGAAGGTAGGTTTATTATCAATTTGTGGTCTCTTTCCAGAAAGAGGAGATTGTCTAGAGAGAAAAATCCAACTCAAGTTAAAAAATAATAGAGAGAGTTCAGAAGTAAAACCTGAAGATAAAATCCTTCCTGATTACTGAGTTTCCAAATGATTTCTGGCAGGCTTTTCTATAAATCATTAAATTATCTTAAAATATGCATTTACCACAGGATTCTGTAAACAACAAAAACCTGGAATTTCTGCTGTTTATTACAAACTTCAAAACAGCACACAAGATGAAGGAGAAAGAAAATAAACCCCTATGTATTAAGCACTGATCTAGACTTTCAAGACATGACAAAATAACATGCTATGCACAAAGCGAATATAGGATGACGAAGACGACGCTAGTTGATATTGGCATATAGCTGGAAAAGTGTTTTCTATTTATATTACCACATCTGATTCTCACAACAATCATATGAAGTGGGTACTATTATTATCCCCATTTCACTGATAAAGGATCTGTGGTTCTGAGTAGTTTAAATGTCTTGCCCAAGTTCACATGATTAGGGTCAGAGATGAGATTCAAGCCCAGTTTCTCCTAAGGATTCTTGATATTCTCCAATACAACAATTTCAATATCCTAGAAGTTGCCCAAAGCCAATTGCCTTGTCTAATCAATTAAAAATATTGTGAACAACTAATACCAAGAGGCTATTGCCAGCAAGTTTTTCAAAGCTTCATGATCTTTTGTTCAAATAAGATTGACACAGTCCTGTAACAAATGCAATAATCATATTTTCAATATGTAGTTTCAAATCTAAATCATATCATTTTTCTCTACTCCATTCTCTCAAACTATAAGACACTGTTTTTCTAAAATATTCAGATTCATCTTCCTTCCTTCCTTCCTCCTTTTCTTTTCCTTCCTTCCCTTTTTCCCTCCTTCTCTCCTTCCTTTCTTATACCAAAAGAAGCCCTTTTGCAAGGTTAACTGGATTCACTATACTAGACATCTAAGTCAGCTATTATTTCTACATAAGGAACTGTAGCCACAAGTCACCATATGAGTTCTTTATTTACCAGCTACAAATCCCCACCCCCAAACAAACAACTATTTTTAACTACAACTAAGGCCTGAACATCTGGAAGATTACATCAACATGACTTTTCAACTTCAAAAAGGCAAATTGCTCCCACAGACTAAAATTCTTTAAGGGAGAAGGGGTAAAAAGAGGATGAAAATTCATGTTGTTCCTTCCTCTTCACTTAAATTCACAAAATCTGCCTGGTCAGAAATAAATTTTGTCTTTAAAAAAACAAATTTTTCAGACTTTCCTAAAAAACAAAAGGCTCTTTAAGCAGCTGTGATATATACACCATTTCTTTACTTTGCCTTGGAATCATTTCATAGATGTGACTTGATAGCTCAAATAAAGAACAATGTCTTCAAGACTGGACTTGAAGCTGAACTTGAAGTTTTGGGACATGAGTTCAAATTCCAGTTTGCCTTTTATTTCCTGTGTGCTTCTGAGCAAGTCATTTAACCGGTCTGAGCCTCAATTTACTCCTGGTTAAAATTTGGGATGGGGGCCTGGTCTTAAAGACTGAAGCTTTAGATGTATGATCCCATGGGGACTATGTTTTCTACTCCTTTTGTATTCCATTTTCCAGTACTTGTAGAATGAGTAAAAGACTAGTAAATGGTGAAAAGGATGTCATTTTTTAGTGCACATGGTGATTGATATTCCTATAACTAGTTATGGAATACTTATAATTAAAAATTCCACATTATATGATCATTCTTCATAAACTCCAGAAATATTTGCATAAACAAATTATTTTGTCTCCAAATAAAGGAAACCTTTAAACATGTAATAAATGGTTTAACTTCTCTCCAAGTAGCTTAAAAATAAATGACAACTCACTTATTTAAGGATATGTATTTTCCTTTTCATTCTCCCAAGTCTGTTTCTGGCACCCTGAGGTTTGCAAGTTATTAAGTTAAGTATAAAACAAAAGATCAAAATCCTGTTTTGATCTATCCAAAGTTAAAATCTTAGTTTTTACAAACATTCTTTGAACCATTTTTAGTTATTTTAGTGTAAATTATTTCCTTCCTGAAATACTTAGTGTAAATATTAAGTTTATGAATGGAACAAATCATCTGTACAAGTGACATCATGCCTGCTGGTTTGGTGACTTGTATTTTTTTCTGTCCACATGACTTCCACTTAAAAGACATATAGAAAGCAAATATCTTTCCTGACCCATGGATATTCATAATAATGCTCTAAAGTCTGCTATTAAGGCAATAAGATTGGGACTAATCATAGTCACTCCATCTATACCAGGAGAGTTAAAAGAAAGGACTAGTTTGCATTTTGACACTAAATTTTATTCTCTAAGTGATAAAAATTATGTTTGAACAGCTTGTGCCAATACTTGCTTTCACTTAAGCAGTTATGAGGGACCAACACTGCAATGTGGTGTTGCCAAACTGCAATCCATGCATGACTTAAAATAATCCCACTTATCAGCCTTATGAGTATGTACACTAAATCCTATTATAACATTGCTCATTGTTACACAGCTTTGGATACATGACAGATCAAATTATGTCCCTGAAATATATCAGCTATGTATAATAAAATCCTATTTCTGTATTCCTAAACAAGTTTTAAAAAGAAGTTTCATAATTCCAAAAATGGTCCTTACTCTCCTATCTTGTTTAATATATTCTTACTCCTAAAAGAATAGAGCAAAGATAATAAAATAAAAATTTTGTTTTTTTTTCCTTATGCAGAACAAACTGTTATTCATTCAAGACAGCTAGATGAATGCTTATTTTCAAGGTTATTGCTACTGATCTCCTAAAAATGGAACACCAAAACGTAATAAAAACAACTGGATCAACCCCCTAATTTCCTAAAAAAAACCAATATCTTTCTAGAACTCAAAATTGGATCATTTAAGTAAGATTTTTGAGAATAAAAGATTAAAATATTTCACTATCAATTAAAGATACTATAAAATAATATACTCTTCATCATCAAATGTTCTATTCCCCCCTCCCAAAAAAGAAATACCTCATTTGTTCAAATCTGCAATAAAGTTCAAATCAAATGAACTAGTTTTGTTTTATACAAAACCTGAGAACCTCAGAAAACCAGAAACATACTTAGGGGAATGGGGGAAAAAAAGCCACAATTTTCTTATTTAGAGGCAGTCTGGAAGAGTAGAGGAAAACAAAACAAAACCCTGGATCAAGTTTACCTCCTATTTCTACTAGTTGTGTGATAATAAATAGGAATTTATCTGAGCCTCAGTTCTCTCATCAGTAAAACTGGTACACAACAACTGAACTTCCAAAGTTGTGGAAAACAGTTTTAAAATTCTTAAAACACTCACTATTAGCTATTTACTACATGAGCCTCAGTTTCCTCATCTGGAAAATAAGGGGAATGAACTAAATGAACTGTAAATTCTCTTCTAATTCTAAATCTTATCACTTTTCATAAATGTGTATTGTTACTTAATTTGTTATAATTGTTGTCACTATAATCTCCTCATTCAAGCTTTCAAATCTAAGATTTGATTTTTAACTTGCCCTCATCCTTAATTAGTGCCCTTGACTCTGTCAAATTGCATAATATTTTATTGCAAATGAAATAGTAGCCACAAGAATTACATCACATTCCATCAGGTAATGCATAGTGACATATTCAATTTAAAGCCAAATTGTAAGTGTTTACATAATCACACTGCTAACTTTCTCCAAGAAAGCTGTTAAAAAAAAAAAAAGTTTAGTTAATGGACTGGATGGACAAAGATCTAGAGATTGATTTTAAAAATGGGTAAAACCTTAAATACACCAGCATTATAAATATTGTAAGCTTTTGGTTCACCCATGTCTTGTACTTAAAAAGTACCCCTTAATTTGTATCTCATGACTTGAAAAGAAAAGAAAAAAAATGGTTTAAATCAAGTATTACCAACTATGTATACTATGGGCCAACATTTTAAAAGTTAATTGGAGTTTTTTGGAGGTAGGGGAGGGATTTCAATGATGTAAGAAATTTTTGATAAGGAAAATTCTCAGGCCAAAATAGTTCAATCACTCCACAACCACTTACCTGGCATACGGATAAGCTAAGAGTTTATAAAGACAGACAAAACAAAACAAAATATCACAAACTCAAGCCCCATTCTCAGAGAGTTTACATTCTAATGGGAGGGCCATTAGGTAGTCATCTCAACAAGCAGTAAATGCATTAACAGATGATGAGGGAGTGGATTAAAAAGATTTCAGGCAGAAGGTTGGATCTCCCCTAAATCCAAGGAAACTAAGAGTGGGGAGTAGGAAGGCAGAGCATTCTAGACAAGGAAAATGGAGTATTATGTGTGAGTTTCAGCAAGATTTGATTTTTAACTTGCCCTCATCCTTAATTAGTGCCTTGACTTCAGCAAGTGGTTAAGTAAGGCTGGATTGTAAAGAGTGTAGAGGACAGTAATTTGAAAGAAGCCTGAAAAGTAAGGTGGTGGTCAAATTTAAAGCTTCAAATGTCAGAGAACATTATATTTGATCCCAAAGATGAGAGTAAGCTATTGAAACATCCCAGGAAAGGGGATGAGAGCAAAAGGGAGGGGTGATATGGGCACACCTACACTTTAGAAAAATCATAAGGGGTCATCCAATACTGTGATATGTGAATCTTAGAAAGTTGCCCTGGTTCTTTAGGAGGTCAGTAACTTGGAATTCAGCCTGAATGTTGCCAAAGTATTTCTGACTGAATCCAGTTCTCAGTCCACAGAGCCATGATGCTTCTCTCAAGTTAAAATATTCATTTTCACAATGAATTGCTAATAATTCCTAATTAGTACCACGAATTAATGCTTATAATCTTGCCAGCAACTGTCACACAGCACTGTGAAAACTGCCATATTTTGGTTTATTTTTAGTTTTCTTTCTGTTTTATATAAGTTGGTCCAGAAGGGTTTGCTGATCAGGTTCTTTTAGAGTCACTACTCTTAGACAGTAGCAACATTGTTAGGGAGAGGATGAGGAAGAATCAAAGGAAACTGAGGCAAAAAAAAAAATGACAGCTTGGACATAAAAAGCATCCCTTGGGGTCAGATTGCAACAGTGTAATCTTTCTTTTCTTTCCTTCAGATTATATAGCTAATTAAGAAAGATTAACAAATCATAGTTACATATGTCTCAGAAGATTGCTTGCTACTTTAATCTGGTGAATTCTCAGCCTCGAGGATAAACTAGGTATGGATTAACTAGGTCAAACCAAGCATGGCACCCAGATCAGTCAAAAAGAACAAGCTGAGAGAGGAGTGAATTCCTGGCAACAATTGAATCAATCACTCAAAAGCTAAAGCCAAAGCAAGCTAAAGGAAATCGTAAAACTAAAGGGGTAGGGAAGAACAATGGTATTCATTAATCTAACTCAGATATTCTTAACCTTATTTACATCACGGGTTCCTTAGCCAGTCTGGTGGAAAAAGAAAAGAAACACGGTCAATAAACATTTAAGCTCCTACTATGTGACAGGCGTTGTGCTAAGCGATGGAGAAGCCTATGGACACTTTGTCTGAATATGTCTAAAAAACTGAAGCTCCAATGGGGGCTTTTTACTATTGATACCTCTTTCTCCTATCACACACACACACACACACACACACACACACACACACACACACACACACACACACACACACACACACGGAAATGCCGTGTAAGCCTGTCCCCGCGCTCAAGGGCTTAGAGCTGTGACATTTCTCAGAAGGTCGGCAGCCAGGGAATCTAGCTAGTAGGCAGACTGACCAGAAAGTCAGATCATTTAGGTTTAATTATTTTGGATTATTTATTCGTGGGACTCGCGGAGTGCGATGAGAAACACTCATCCCACGAGCTCGTTTCGTAAAGCAGCGCGGTGTCTGGGACTCCAGGATTAAGGTCGGAGGTTTGCACGCGGGCTGCCAGGCACAGGATTTGGAGAGGTGGCGGCGGCGGTTAATCCAACTTCCTTCCTCCCTCCATCCCTTCATTCTCCCTCAGGTCCCTCGCCTCAGAAGTATTTCAGCTCCGGCGGGCGTCCGGGGCCAGCACCGGGTTCAAGTCACCGAGAAAAGTTGGGGTTTGCCCCGGGCCAGCGGCCCCTCCACTCACCTAGTTTCTCCACGCGCCCTTCCAGCGGCGGCGAGACCCCAAGCAGCAGCAGCAAGAGCAAAAGCAGAGACCTCAGTGTAGGCAGCAGCAAAGGGGCGAGCAGTGGGGGACGCGCTACACTTCGAGGCGCGAGGTCAAGGCTGCCTCTCCAGATCATGGCTCCGCCGGCGGAGGACACTAACTTTCTAGGCACTCCCCCTTCGCCAGGCAGCCCGCACTTTCCTCCTGGTCAGAAGCTCCAGCTGAGCCTCCCTTGTCCTCCCCCCACCCCCTTTCTCTTTGGAAGGGAGTTGGGGGATGGCAGACCAGCTCGGCAGGACTGGCTGAGTCGGAACCCGCGCACCGCAGCGTTTATCCCCTCCAGAGCAAACTCTCTCAAGAAGGCCGGCCACCTCGCCTCTCTACTCTAGCTTCTCATTGCCCCAAAGGAGGTGAGGGGCGGGCAAACCCCGGCGTTCCCATTGGAGCCTTTCCTCTACTCAGCCCGCGCCAGGGGTGCCTCCCTCCCCTTGACCACGCCTTCTTCGGGGCAGGACCATAAAAAGGAGGAAGTCGCTCTCCTAGGTCCAGTGAAGATAGAATCAGTCTGTCTCCACCTTTCCCTTTTTCTCCATGCTCCCTTCTATCCTTATTTCTTTCTTTCTATTCTTCGTTCTCTTTTTCTCCCTGCTTATAGCTCCCTCCTTCCTTTGCTCTCTTCTTTCACTTTTCCGCCTTTCTTCACGTCTTCCTTTCTTACCTTTCTCCACGTCTTCCTTTCTTACCTTTCTGTTTTCCTTCCCTTTTCTGAGATCAGCGAACCGGGAAGTAAAGTACCTGTGTTCAAAAATGTGTATTACTCCTATGTGACCATAGTTAAATTCCATAATCCCTCTGGGTCTCAGTTTCCTCATCTATTAAATGAGGGGGCTGGACAAAATGATATCTGAGGTCCTTTCCATCTTCAAATTTGTGATCTTCATTCTTTCCTTTTCCTTCACTATCTTCTTCCACCACTCCACCCTTTCTTAGCACTTTTCCCCCTCAAGTTCTGTTTTTCCCCTGCCTTCTCTCAGATGTGCCCTACTCGTAAATAAACAAATAATTAATTGAAAATTTAAATTTTTTATTTTTTATTTACTTTTATTTATTATTTATTTATTTAAATAAAAAATTTTATTTAGTCATAAGCTCCGATGAGCTGCTTTTGTTTCTAAGGCAAAAGTGTTCAGATTCGGGTTTTTCAGATGCATACACAGCACCCTCCCAAGTGTGAAACCACTTTGCAGTGTCATAACTCCCAACTGACCCCTCAGAACTCCTCTATTGGAATCTTGTATAGCAGATTATTTAATGATTTGAAAAGACGATAATTAGAATTAACCAAAGTTCTACCTTTGAAGCTTTACTTGGCCACTCCTAACACACACCCTTTTTTTCCCTGAACAATTAATGCACTTATGATTTGTACCACATGGTTTAACTTAATTATACACTGCCTTGAATTTTTTAAAATTGTTGCATGTGTTTTATTGTTGTCCCTATAATTAAACTTTAAGCTTTTTAAGTATGGGGGCAACAAAATAACAATAGGTAATTACAAATTAAATAATAAATGAAATTAACTGTTTGCTTTATAAAATATTTTTTGGTGGAATCATATAAATCTCAGCTTTGATTCTATAAGGCATGCTCTACTCAAGTTTTCCTTTCTCTGATAAAATCTACCCTAAATACCCTTTAGGTTCCTAATTTCTCTCTAACTATTGTTCAGTCCTGTTCAACTCTTCATGATTCCATTTGGGGTTTTCTGGACAAAGATATTGAAATTGTTTTTGATTTTCTTCTCTAGCACATTTTACAGATGAGGAAACTGAGATAAACAAGGTTAAGTGACTTGCCCAGATCACACAACTTCTAAGTAGTTGAAGCCAGATTTCAATTCAGGAAGATGACTCTTCCTGACTTCAGGTGGGACACTCTCTCCACTTCATCCATTTAATCATATAATCACTTTAAAGTTTATAAAGTGCTTTACATACATTGTCTAATGTGGCACAACAACCTGATGACTGTGTTCCCTACCTCATGTAAAATGAAATTCTCATTTTACAGAGATTCAGAGAACTTAAGTGATTTGTCATGGGTAATATAGCTGGTAAACAGGATTTGTCTATGTATATACCCTTAGTCTACTATCTAAGTAGTGAGTGACTAAATTAGTCTAATTTCCCATTTCCCATGGTAAATAAGCTTAAAGAAAGCTCATTAAATCCAAATGAATTGATTCCAGGTCTATCCTAACTCCAAGTACTCCTTCTACTTCTTCTTCATCATCATCATCATCATCATCATCATCATCATCATCATCATAGATGTCTCCCTTCTAAGTCAGAAGTCTTCAGATGCTACTTTGTTAATAGGTATTATCCAAATTAACAAAATCAACTCTTCCTGAATTCCACCAGAATGCATCTAACTGATAACTCCTAACCTCTTTTCTTACTGCTCCCAACTTTAAGCTTTATCTAAATATAGATCAAGGCATTCATAGATTCATTTTTTTTTTGAGTAATTGTGTATCTCATTGAGGAGACCATGTAATTTGTCTGGGGCTGGATGCAATCAGCACCATATCCTCTGCTAATAGGAGCATCTGGGGGAATTTTTCCCTTTGAAAGAATACATTTAGTGTGTTCTTAAACAAGCTCTCCTTATTTTATACCTTACTTGAGGTTAATAATTTGATGGTCATTGAACATAATTGACTCTGCATTTATCAAAGAATCATAAAGTCTCAAAATGGAACCTTTCATAGGACATGTAGTCTGACCCCTTCATTTTACATATAAGGAAGCTGAGCTCCAGAAAAGTTAAGTGGTTTACTAATGCTCATACAGGGAAAAAATGATAGAGGCAAAAATTAAATCCACACCTTCTCACTTCAAATTCAGTGCCTTTTCCAATATAACATATTGTCTCTCAATAACCCTATGATATTTCTTATTGATGGAATTTTTATAAGATTACATTTTGCACTACTGAGGCAAATAATTTATTTTTTAATAAATAAATAATACTCAGAAATGTCATATTTTATGCATTTTTTAGTCAAATGTGTGATTACAAAGTTGATATTTGCCATAAAAAAATAATTTTGCCATGAACTGATCCAACCATTCTGGAGAGCAATCTGGAATTATGCCCAAAGAACTATCAAACTGTGCATACTCTTTGATCCAGCAGTATCTCTGCTGGGCTTGTAACCCAAAGAGATCATAAAAAAGGAAAAATGTTTGTGTCAGCCCTTTTTTATAGTGGCAAGGAATTGGAGAATGAGTGGATAGCAATTAGCTGGAGAATGGCTGAATAAGTTATGGTCTATGAATGTTATGGAATATCATTGTTCTGTAAGCAATGATCAGAAGGATGATTTCAGAGAGGCCTGGAGAAACTTACATGAACTGATGCTAAGTGAAATGAGCAGAACTAGGCCTTATAGACAACAAAGAAGACTAGGATAATCAATTCTAATGGACATGGCTCTTTTTTTTTTAGGCCAGTTCCAATGCTCTTGTAATGAAGAGAATAATCTATACTCAGAGAGAGGATTGTGGGAACTGAGTGTGGATCACATATTATTTTCACTTTTTTTGTTGTTTGTTGCATTTTGTTTTCTTTCTCATTTTTTCCCAGCATAATTGTGGAAATATATATAGAAGAATTGCACATATTTAACATATATTGGATTACTTGCCTCTGGGAGAGGGGTGGGGAGAAAGGAGGAAGAAAAAAATTTGGAACACAAGGTTTTGCAAGAGTGAATGTTAAAAAATATCTATTCATGTGTTTTGAAGATTAAAAAGCCTTATTAAAAAAAGAAAAGAATTTGCAGAAGTCTTTCTATTCCTTCTCATGTCTTCAACAAGAATATCCTTGATATGGGTGAAGATCATTTTATAAAGATGAGAAAGGAGTCATGTAGATTAGGAACTATAAATGTTTTCTTGATCATCTTTTTGATTGATTTTTTTCCATTCTTTTAGTATGTCCATACTGTAAAGTAATCCCCTTAGGCTTTTAAAATAATTCAAAGGTCAATGGAAAGAAGTACAAGTAGTCAAAAGCATTTTTCCCAATGATAACCTTTGCACAAGAGGTGGTAGAAGAGATGCAAAGAAAACATAGATGATTATGTAGTGTAAGATTAGGCATGGAAGGGATTGTAATCAGCACTGATAAAAGGAACACCCATATGATGAAATTTTTCATTAATTGAAGTCAGTCAATAAATATTTCTTATTTACCTTTTATGTGCCAGACACTGTGCTAAGTACTGCGGATACTAAAAGAGGCAAAAGATAGTCCCTGCCCTCAAGAAGTTTACAATTAAGTGGGGGGAGGCAGCTAACAAGTAAATATAGTAAACTAGCCACATACAGGATAAACAGAAAATAATTAAAAGACAGAAGGCACTAGAATGAAGAGGGATTGTGAAAGACTTCCTGTAGAAGATATGGACTGGAGAGACTTGCAGCAGGCTGACTCACAGAAGGTTATTACAATGGTCCAGGTATGAGTTGATGGGGATCTGCACCAGAGAAGAAAAGGGGAGTATATGAAAGACAATGTAAAGGTGACATAAGAGGCTTTGGCAACAGATTGAATATGGAAGAATGAAAGATAGAGAGGGGTAGAAGGTGACACTTAAGTTTCAGACCTGAGGGACTAAAAAGAAATGTTGCCCTTGGCAAAATAAGTACTTTTGGTATTAATATTATGTATGCTATATGAGGCATATGTGTATACATTCACTAAATGTTATCTTTATAAGCTGATATATACAGCATTTCTGAATATACTGTATATATTGTCTACACTATAGATTAAAATAATGGGCACCTCAGAGATAACTAAATTCAACTCTATCATTTTATAGATAAGAAAATTAATAACGAATGAAAAAAATATTTTTTAAAAAGTGTACAAAGCTCTTGGGATGCAGATAGAAAAGTAAATCTGTATTCTCAAGAAACCTCTATTAAGGAAGTCTGCAAATGTGGAACCTTTCAGCTTCAAGTCCAACAGAGAAATCCTATGTTTTTTTTTGTTTGTTTGTTTTTTGTTTTTTTTTTTTTAAAGCAATGGCAAAGCAGATGGTAAAAGTCTTTTCTTTAATGTTGTTTCCATCGGTAAAATGATGAGCAGTTTCTGATGCTTCATCACTTAACAGTACCAGAGATACTGATTACAAGAATTTTCTTTTCTGGGTCTTCAATAAATGTGGATGTAGCACCTGCAGGAGCACTTGCTGGGCTGCATTTCCACAAGAATTGCTTCCTTGGATATTTCCTGCAAGCAGTGGGCTGGAAGCATTGTTATTTCTAAGGTTCTTGAATTGGACTTTCTCCATAGAGTTCCAGGGTGAGAGGAATGGTGGTTAAGACAGTGGTGATAATTTGATTGACTGATTACATGCTGTTTCTATGTCTATCCTCCAGCATGTCTTGATACTTTCACCAGGCCAAGTTGCTTGCTCTACAGAAGGTACTTGGTTGGAAGTTGGAGAAGTTACCCTTCTCCACAGAAGTTGTTTTCCTAATGATAGTTGTGGAGGCTAGGCTGAAATGAAGGACTAGTGGTCTGAAAGTGCTGTTGCTCATTGGGCTCTTGTGCTTATCTGTCAAAAACATGACCCAGAAAAATGAAATGAGCTACTTACAATTACAGAGTCAATTAGTATTAGGCTCCCATCTTTATCTTCTTTCCAGCACACAATGTGCCCTTCCCATGCATTGTACCTCTTTGTCCTGGACAATGTCTACAATGGTAAACACTAATTAAATACTTGCTAATTGTTTGATTGTTAGAGTAGATGAAAACATGGACTCTTGTAACTCACTTGGCTTTAGTCCAATTCTCTAGGAGCCTTCATTTAAACATATTTGGTTATATGCTTGGTATAACGAGTTTGAAACACTGGTGCTTGTACAAAAACTCTTCTGTGTCCTAATTGCTTGCTTGCTATGTGTCTTATATATGGTAAACAATGAATAAATATAGAAGAATGTTACTAGCTTGTAAACTCCAAAAGGCCAATGATTATGAGTCTTTCCCCTCTTTTAGTACAGTTTCTTGGGCCAGTATTCCCTACTCGCAATTCAAGGACAGTATTTTTTCCTCCACAGTCTCCAACATTATTCACTCATCAAGTTTTTATTGAACACTTGTAGTAAGATTAGTACTGTGTGCTGTTCTGTGAGGGACACAGAGAAATTAATCCTTGACCTCCCGGTCTTGGTGGTCAAAATACTCATCAAAGAAATTCAAGTATATGTTTCATAATTTGATGTCCTTGGAAATAGGTTACAATCAAGACTTACACATAATAAACAATTAAATAATAACATATCACATATTGATATATGATAAAGTGTCAATATAACTTATAGTTACAATAGGTAAAAGAACAGCAAGGTAATAAAGCACTAGGTCTGGAATTGTCAAGTTTTGAATCCAAATCAAGCCTCAAACACTTATTAGATGTGTAACCCTGGGCAAGTCAATTAATTCCTATTTGTCTCAGCTCTTCCTTTGTAAAATGGGAACATGATAGAGAAGGAAATGACAAACCACTTCAGAATTCTTCCCCAAAATGGATGAGGCCACAAAGAGTCAGACACAACTGAACAACAGGTAATATAGTATTTCTGAAAAAAAAAAAAGTCCAGATAGACTAGAGCAGTTGGGGACACTTGATGAAGAAATTAGGATTGCAACTGAACCATGAAGAGGAGGAAAGGATGTCTGGAGGGATAACTAGCAAGAGGACAATATATTACTGAAGGCCATGTGCTCCCCATTCTATTTACTCTAAAGTCTTTTTTTTTTTTTTTTTAATTTGATGGGAAAGAAATAAAAACACCAGCTTCATCAAAACTTATATGAAATGGTTTAGAAAAGTTCTTTGAAATTGAGTTTTTATAAACACAAAGAATTGATCCTGAAAAGCAGGATGCATACAGGCTAAAGGGCTGGACCAGGAATTAGAAAGATTGATTTGCTAATTTTTTAATCTGAGAAAAATTACTTAAATTCTTTTAATTTCAGTTTCTTCATCTTTAAAAGGGAGACCCTATTAGCACTTACTTCATAGATTTGTTGTGAGAATCAGATGAAGTAATATATGTAAATTCCACACCTCAAGTGTGCCATATAAATAATAAACTTTTAAGTAGTTCCACAGATAAATAACTCAGGAACATGCATAGAGGATCACATAGGGACAAATAAATTTTATCCTAATTCCCACTGCCTCTTTTCCTAATTTCCTTCTATCCTTTCTAAATGAATGGTTTGTCTTTCTCCTCAATCTTTGACAGAAGCTTACACATTCAACTCCATGTGTTATGAATGAGGTAAAGACAATAACAGCATTGTCTAATAGGTAGGAATTCATGCGGTTTGAGATAGAGAGTCTCCAGGGTAACTGTGTGCATATCAGGTAATACCTTAGAGGGGAGGAGGTAAACTAACATAATAGAACCCTGTGCTGGGACTTTGAAAGAGCTGAGTAAAGATGGGGTTGGGGAGGGAGAGGGAGAGGGAAAAAAGAAGGCCAGCTTGAATTAGGGCTTTTAGCCACTTTTTTCTTTCAAAACATTCTCATTTTAGAAGGGAGCCATGATAAAATATCTGGAATTTCTGGAAAACAGCCTTTTCTCAGATGGAACTCTCCTCTAATTTGCACAATTAAATTTAATCATGTAGAGTTTTATAGTGATAAATTGTATGTATATTTTACCCTTGAATCAGAGGCCTTTGATAAATTTCAGAATGACAAGAATTTAGGAGGGACCTTAAAAATCATGTAGTTCAACCTCTTCATTTTTACAAATGAAGAAACTGAGATCCAGAAAGGTTTAAATAACTTGTGTAAAGTTTCAGAATAAGTAAGAAAGCCAAGATTTGATTCTAGGTCCCTTGATTCAAAATCTTCTATTTTTTTTTAACTGCAATTTACTCCTAATTTAATTTAATCATATAATGCTAGAGCTCAGACTTCAAAGAGTCATTTTGCCAGTTTGGTAGTATTCTTTATATATGTGTGTGTGAAGCAGGGTGGAGATGAGGGTTTAAAATGTTTAACATATATTGTATTACTTGCCATCTAAGGGAGAGGGTCCGGGGAAAAGGGAGAAAAATTGGAACACAAGATTTTGCAAGGGTTAATGTTGAAAAATTATCCATGCCTATCTTTTGAAAATTAAAAAACTTTAATTAAAAAAAGAAAGAAAAATCAGATTAAAAGGAGGGGGAAAGAGAAAGAAAAAAAAATCAAGCAATAAACAACAATAAAGGTGAAAATATGATGTTGTGATCCTCATTCAGTCCCCATAGTCCTCTTTCTTTTTGCAGATGGCACTTTCCATCACAAGTCTATTGGAATTGGCTCGAACCACCTCATTATTAAAAAGAGTCAAGTCCATCAGAGTTGATCATTACATAATCTTGTTGTTGCTGTGTACAATGTTCTTTTGGTTCTACTCGCTTCACTTAAACATGAGTTCATGTAAGTCTCTCTAGGTCTCTCTGAAATCATCCTGCTGATCATTTTTTATAGAACAATAATAATCTGTAACATTCATATACCATAACTTATTCAGCCATTCTACAACTGATGGGCATCCACTCAATTTCCAGTTTCTTGCCACTACAAAAAGAGTTGCGGCAAACATTTTTGCACATGTGGGTTCTTTTCCCTTTTTTATGATCTCTTTGGTATACAGAATCAGTAGAGACAACACTGGATTAAAGGGTGTGCACAGTTTGATAATTCTTTGGGCTGTATTTCCAAATTGCTCTCCAGAATAGTTGGATTAGTTCACAACTCCACAGTTTAGTAGTATTCTAAAACACTTAAAAGCAGTCATTGTTCATTTCCTTCAAAATCTCAGGGAAGGAGCTTCTATAACTCTTTTACAGTTGTGTATACTGGGTTTAACTCCATTCTACTCCTTTATCTTTAGAAAATTCCAACTTATTTTTAACTTAAATTTCTTGCTAAAGTATTTGCTCATTTTTTTCTGGTTCTTTCTTTAGTGAAGATACATAACAGCTGGTCACTGTCTGTCTTACTGGAAAGAAAAACAAAAACAAAAACAAAAAGTATGTCATGATTAGGTAATTTTGTTTTAGAAAAGAACTGCCACACCAGTGAGAGCCCAAAGCTGTTAGAAAGATTCATTCACTTTCACGGTTCAACAGGGGAAAAAAGCATGTCAGTTCAAATTGAAAATCAAATTAATTTTGCCCTGCATTTTGTAACTAACTCTACATTATGAACATGGTAACAAATGAAGTCCTCACATATAGGATTAGTGGTCATTGCAAGCTTCTCCCCTGTTGTTCCCATCTCCAATACTCATTACCAGTGTGACCTTGTCAGTTAATCTTCTGACACTTCAGTTTCCTCATCTGTTAAATAATAGGGTTGGGCTAGATAGACCATTTAATTTTTTTCCAATTCTAGATCTATGATCTTTTGAAATCCGTGTTCCCCTTTTCTCTACTATAATCCCAAAATTGTTGACTGCTGCCCCAAAATAATTGTTATCAACCAGTTTTCAGGTAGGATCATCCTCTTACTCAGGGATTTAGCTCCCAACTCCTCCTCCTCTTACTCGTCATACTCCTCCTCCTTTCTCTCCTTCTCCTCCTCATCTTCCTTCTCCCATCTTGGCTCCCTTCTCCTCTTCCTCCTATCTTGGCTCCCTCCTCCTCCTCCTCCTCCTCCCAAACTCCCTTACATATACAAAAATTGCTCTTTGGCAATTGATCCTAGCCTTCTTCATTGACTTACCTCAGGATATATTGGCTCTTTTATCTCTGACAGACTGTTCTACTCTACGCATCTCTTGTGATATTATACTGTCAACCAAGGCTATACCAGGCTTTCAGGGCAGTTCCTACATTGACCCTCCCTTTCTGCACTTAACTATTTTTTCTAGTCTTCAGACCCTCACATGCTCATATATCTGGGAGGCATTATCCAATTGGACTGAAATTTTCTCTCCTGCTTATCCCCAATTTATCTAATTTCTAAACTCTGACCTGTTCTCTTGCTGCTGATCCTAAATTTGAATATGAAATTTGTGTTTTCATAGGCATGAATAAATTTGCAGAACAAGAAGTTCATCTTCTCATGTTGTAAGCTGAGTGTGGAAGGAGGCTAATGTTTGTGTTGCAGATTTCTCTCTTTCTAGTGTTTTGTTCTCTGATTTGCACCCGATGGATACAAGTTTATAACTGTGCTATTTTTAATAGTGATTAATTGGAAATAATTGAACATTGGCTATGCCAACTGTCATATCAACATGATGAAATATTACATAACTATTTAATATAAAAATATAAGATGTTGTTCAGTCATTTTAGTCATGTCTTACCCTTTGTGCTCCCATTTGGAGTTTTTTGGTAAAGATATTAAAGTGGTTTTGTCATTTTTTTTTCAGCTCATTTTATAAATGAGGAAACTGAAGCAAATAGAATAAATTACTTGCCTACACAACAGTAAGTGTCTGAGGCACCTAGAATATAGGTGACATTAATATAGGGAAATGTACACATTAAATAGAGCTCAGTAAAAAGGCACAACATGTAATAGGATATGGACACCATTGCAGTTAGATCAGAATGTGTTTTCATAAAAGAATTTGAAGCAATGGAAATATAATTTACCATTCATTTCTCTCCTGAAATGTCACCTAAGTTCATAATAATTTTTTCAAAGCACTGGTGGTAATTGCAGATTAATATCCTGTTCATTATCCAAGATCCACTTCATCTACTTTTCCTAACTAAAGCATGTGATTTCTAACCTTACCATTCTTGTTTCAAAGAAAGGTCTGAAGTGGCATCTAGGTGGTGTAGTGGACAGAGCACCAGCCCTGAATTCAGGAGGATCTGAGTTCAAATATGGACTCAGACACTTAACAGAGCCCAGCTGTGTAACACTGGGCAAGTCATTTAATCCCAATTGTCTCAGCAAAACAAACAAACAAACAACAACAACAAAACAAAGAAAGACCTGCATTTAGCCAGATATACCAATGAGCATTTCAGCTTGTTTGGGAGCAAACTGATTCTACTTTAACCTAAAGTGTCTTTCCTAATTCTTTTCAGGTTTTAATAATTGCATTTTATGATTTAAAAAAAAAATCATGATCCAGGAGTAATGGAGAAGAGTTTGGGTCACAAAACACAAAGAATGAGCAAATCTTGAAACTAAGATGATTGGAATCCTTTCTTGGTGGAGAAGCTGTTTTCAAATGAAGAGCCTTCAAAGGGGCTTAATTATAAATTCTTTTTCAAATAGTAATTCTCCAAGTCAATAAGCCTCCCCCTGGACAAAATTAGTAGAATTAGGCCCTTGAAATACACACTTTTAAAACACGCTTATTTTAGTTCTATGGTATTTTGTTTTGTTTTGTCTAGAGTTATTATTTAAACAACAAAAGAAAGCACTTTTACCTTTATAGATTAACAACCACCTGCCATTTATTCTTTTGCTGAATTACCTGGATCCTTGAGGAATTGTTGTCTTGTCCAGAGTGACACAACCAGTTGTTGTTGTTGTTGTTGTTTGTCCTTTGTTCTCAAAGAGGAACAAGCTGGTTCTATTTTAACATAAGTCTTTTCTAATCTTTTTAAGGTTTTAACAACTGTGTTTTATGATTTAAAAAAATCACGACTCACAAACTGATGGAGAATAATTTGGGTCACAAAGAAAGGACAAGTGATCATCAAGAAGAGTTTGTCTTGACTTGCAGGTGTGAATTAGATTTAAGGGAGGCAGGGCTGTGCAAAGTCACCAGCCTCATTCTCTCTTCCACTGCTACGATGGTCCTGGGGCAAGACATAGATCAGGGTGAATGGAAATGGCCCCAGATATAGTGGGAGACCTTGGCCTTCTAAGGCTTTTCCAGGTTCCAGTTTGTCTAAGGCAATTTCCATACCCATGATTAAGATGAGGTAAGAAATGTTTTGTCTACTCAGAAATGAAGCTCATGTTGGGATCTATTAGTGATTAGTTAGTGAGAGCCAGAGTGATTTAAGTTTAAGGCTTAGAGAAAAGGCTCCATTTGAAACCTACTGGCTTGTCTGAGGAAGAACTTGAGCCCTTATCTTTCTGATGGAGGCTTTGTTGATTATCCACTACCATGGTAACACTCATTCATTTTATTTTCATTTTTATGCTTTTATATAATTCATAGGAAAGCCCTTCGAGGGTAAATGACTGGGTGTAACTTCCATCAAGGCAGAAATCATATTTTATCTGAATTTTTTTACTTTTCTCAACTTAGCAAAATAAGTGTTAAATACATATTTGTTGCTGTCATTCACCCCATGTTCCAGTATTTCTGTTTTTCTTCTATGATACTTGTTATATATGTCTTCAGGATTCTTCCTGAATCAGCTCCTATAAATCTCTACATGGAGAAACTCAATTTGCCCCAAAGAAGAGATGGTATAGAATATATAAAAAGGCTGGTGTGTGTGTGTGTGTGTATACTCCCATTATCTTTATGTACAAGAGTGTGCTGATAAATGTTAAACAATTAGATTTCCAGAAAAAAGAAAAAAAAAGAAGCAGAACATGCTTTCAAGTTTACTTCAGCTCATTAGCATTTTCTTTTCATTTTCTTAATTCTAAACCATCAATAAAATAATAAATGGACTTTGGACTTTTTGCTTATTTCTGAGGTATCAGTGATCACATTGAAAATTTAACTGTTGACTCTTAGATTCACTGGCTCCAGAATTACTCTGCATACACAAAGTAAATGTTAAATAAATGCTTATTTAATTTGTATGATCATTCATTTAAAGCTGAAAAAATTTTACTGATCCTCTAGCCCTCTCATTTTACAGATAAGGAACTGAGGCTGGGAGAGACTTGCCAAGGTTACAGGGGTACTAAAGTAGCAGAAGTTGGATTTGACCTGAGGACCTCATGCCAAATCCAATATATGTGATACTGCACCACATTGCTTCACCCACACAGAATGGCTTTAAAACTAGCATGATAAAGTAGGCTCTACGCCAAATTGTGCAGTGGAGCAAAGTTATTATCAGCACTTTTCCCCCTTTCCTAAACAGCCCTTACCCCTACACAAAATTCCATTCTTGCAAGTCTTTGCTCCCAACTGGTTGACCCTGTTACTATTGTCTAATACTTAAGGTACTGCTGAAAGTAACTTTCTCTTCTGCTTCCATGGTTTTTCATTTCTCTCTTGATTTGTCTATCATTTCCATTTGCTGACTCCTCAACCCCATATTTTTCCTACAATTTCAATGAGGATATTCCCTAACATATTCTCATAGATCCTCCTCCTTACTTCTCTTCTCCCTAATCCATCTCTTAATGACTTCATTCATTCTTATGACTTCAGTTATCATTTCATGACTCTCAAAATCTTTATATCCAGCCCTAGTCTCTATCTAGCCTAGAGTTCTTTACTCCTGCATCTTCAATTGAAAGCCTAGCTTTGAGTGGCCCCTTAGTACTTCAAACAGTAATTTTTTATAATATTTTTATAATTAAAATTTCTTTTCCCAAATACATGCAAAAATAGTTTCAACATTCACCCTTGCAAAACCTTGTGTTCCAAATTTTTCTCTTCTCCTTTCCTTTCCCCCTCCTCCAAACAGCAAATAATTCAATATAGGTTAAGTGTGTGCAATTCTTCTAATCATATTTCCATATTATCATGCTACATAAGAAAAATCAGATCAAAAAGGGAAAAATGAGAAAGAAAAAAACAAGCAAGCAAACAACAACAAAAAAGGTGAAAATGTTATGTTGTGTTCCACATTCAGTACCCTTAGTCTACACTCTGGATGCAGATGGCTCTCTCCATCACAAGCCTATTGAAATTAGCCTGAATCACCTCATTGTTGAAAAGAGCCAGGTCCAACACAATTGATCACATAATCTTGTTGTTGCTGGGTACAATGTTCTCTTGGTTCTACTCACTTGACTTAGTGTTTGTTTATGTCTCTCCATGTCTTTCTGAAATCATTCTGCTGACCATTTCTTATAAAACAATAATATTGCATTACATTTATATACCATAACTTACTTAGCCATTCCCCAACTGATGGGTATCCACTCAATTTCCAGTTTCTTGCCACTACAGAAAGAACTGCTACACTCATTTTGGCACACATGGATCCTTTTCCATTTTTTATGATTTCTTTGGAATACTGCTGGATCAAAGGGTATGCACAGTTTTTGTAGCTCTTTGGACATAGTTCTAAATTGTTCTCCACAATGGTTGGATCAGTTTACAATTCCTCCAAAAATGTATTAATGACCCAATTTCCCCATATCCCTTCTAACATTTATAATTATCTTTTCCTGTCATCTTAACCAGATTGAGAGGTGTGAAGTGGTATATCAAAAGTTCAAACAATATTTATAAACTAATTTTGCCCTCTAAAGTTCATATCCTCACTTGACCTTCAAATCTCTCTTTTTTATTAAGGTCACTACCATTTGTGCAAGATCCTGGATTCATCATCTTGGATTCTGATTTTCTCTATCTCTCAACCATACTTCCAAAGAATTGTCATAACCTGTTATTTTTACCTTTACAACACCTCTAACCTCTTCATTCTTAAATCCAGTTTCGATCCTTATCTGTTTTTGTCCTCTTAAATTATTCTAATAACTTATTAGCTGATCATCTTGCCTGAAATCTATTCTTTAAGCCATCTTCTATGGGACTGCCCAAGAAATCTTCCAATGAACACAAGCTAAAATGATTATAAATGCCACTGATTCTGGTAAGCAAATTTAGATGTGTCAAAATATTACATATTGAAATAAAGCATTTTCTCTTGATACTTCTTCATCAGACATTAGATGACCTGTGAATTCCAATTGTTCATTGCAACTTTTTTCCCCCCAAAATAGTTGGTTTCTGTTTATTTCTCTGCTAAGAATTTTTTTTGCCTTTATAATGGATTGACAGAAAATATATAAAATAATATTTGATGGTTCCTATGACCAGAAGCCCTTAGCAATTCCTACAATAATTATGAGGAAATCAGTGCCTTAGGTTCGAGCCTTCAGGGCATTTGCATTCTTCTTTGAGCTCCTCCATTTTTCTAGAAAAAGATGTCCCAGCCAAATAATAATAAAAAGTCTGGCCAGAAATAATTTCATAAAAGTACAAGTTAAAATAAGAGAAATTATTTGGCCTGGAGAAGAAAAGATTTGATAGTGGAGGAAAAAGATGACATAATAATTGTCATGGCAGGTCTGAAGTTCAA